>NC_136880.1:40796365-40831365 GCF_949152265.1 Phoxinus phoxinus | reverse complement strand
GGTCACACGCTCCATCACTGAAGGGACGCGTCCCACGCTGAGCTGAGACAACCTTTCAATGTCATTGCTCCAGGCGCTGTTCTCAAGGTATCCTCAGTCTCTGCATTGGCTGGCTTCACTTCCACGTCAGCGTCAGGGATAACAAGGTAAGATCTACTAGTCTGCAGGACTTCTCGATGATGCTCACGGAGGAAGATGACATGCTTTCTGACCGTGGAAGTGCTCAAGAACAGATGCAGTTCTCACACATGAGCTTTCTGTTGTGTGCGAGTGGTGGAAATATTATGAATATGTCTACTATGAAAGTAGAGAGCATACAGATCTGGGATTTTCCCCCTTATTAACCCAGAAATGACTCTTTAAATCATGTTTTTCAGCATTTCTAGATCACTAAACCAACTAATCTTCTTTTGCTTCAGTTAGTGTTATTAAAACATATGCAAACCTTGTCAAGTAATATGCAGTTACCATAATGATATATTCATTATTCATCGTTGTAGGAAGCGCATGAAGCAATGCATCTGTCTGTCATTTATTTTACATTAATATAATCTAAAATATGTGATATTTATTTTAAAAATAATTTTTTTGTGCTGATTTATCCATAAATCTAGATATATCAGCACTGAATTATTTTATAGCTCTCAAGCATATAATATAACATTCTCAAATTATTATGCTGATGATATAATTTGTACAAAAATGTGGAGTCGGTCTTTTTTTTTATTTTTTTTTATCCCCACTGCATTTTATCAGATTATTTTTAACACTTTAATGGCCATCATTGCAGCTAGCATCTATGTTTGATATAAAATAATAATAATTTTGAACATTATTGCTGCATTATTAGTTGAAGAGTATCTCAGCGCGAGGTCTTTTTTCTCTCTCTATGAGATCTCTGTATATATCTCTAATTCTGGAGAGATTCAACAGGTGTGTACAGCTGAGTGACTCTTCAGTGCTCTGCTGTAGTTCCGTGTGTGTGCCAGTAGGTGGCGCCACACACCAGCCTGACTCTGATCGCACTGTCGCCTGTCTTTTTTTTTTTTTTTTTTTTTTTCTCTCGTTTTTTTTTTTTTTTTTTTTTTTTTTTTTTTTTTTTTTAATTTCACTTCAAACAAAGTCAATGTACAGATAGAATTGCAATATAAACAAAATAGAAAAAACAAAAAACAAAAACAGACAGCCAGGGGGGAAGGCTAAACATTATATAAAAATATCAAAGGATTCACAAACCAAAATAGTTTTAATTGCTTTCTTATTGTGGGAATGAAAGATAGTTTTGATATATAATTGCATTTCTTTTTCAAGAACCAAAAACAAAGGATTGGTTTTACTGTACTTACATTTATGTATATGGAATTTAGCAAATATTAAAATAAGATTTATAATATAGTATTCGCACTGTCGCCTGTCATTGAGCGCATCCTCTACCGGCGTGACATCATAACGCCATGATGACGACATCTGCCTTTTTAGACAAAAGTGCCAGACTGTTTATGCGACAATAGTAGCGTTAAATATTCCAGCCATCTGTTTGTGCACGTGACCTTAGTCATTAATAGATTTCTCTCTGGATAAGCACAATAGACTTATGATTGATGACTTCATCAAGTCAGCAGGACTGTGAAGACAACAAATTAATAAAAACGAAACGTGCTCGTATGCGCGAATAAAGAAAGTGTCTCACACACATTTATTATGTGCAGGTTAAAACATCAGCAAACAATTAACATGTTTTCTTTATTGTTATGCGTTATGCGTATTGTTATCCGCCTCTTATACACTCTAAAAAATGCTGGGTTGTTTCAACCCAATTTTGGGTCAAATATGGACAAACCCAGAACGTTTGGGTTTGTCCATATTTGACCCAAAATTTGGTTGAAACAACCCAGCATTTTTTAGAGTGCTCATTTTGGCAATGCATTGTTTTTATTTTCTCGCAGTTTGTAAGTTCTAGCTATATTTTACTGATCCAAATTGTGTTATTAAAACATTTAAAGTGAGATTAAATGCAAACCTTGTTATTTAATAATGCGCAAATGCCATAATGACATCATCATTTTAGGAAGTGCGTGAAGCCATTTGTACTATTTGTTTGTCACGTGTTTTATATTTATATGTTATTTAATTTCATGACCTTGAGCACAATGCCTGAATTAGTTGAATAACTTTCAACCCTGTTGTCATAAGACGTAGGCTACTATATCATTTGATATTATTTGACAATATACAGTTTGAAATTACGCAATTACGCGACACTTTTAGAGTGTTTAAAATCCTATATAACTTATTGAAATGGTAAATGCACTCAGACTCAGAGAGTGACCCAACAAACAGTTAATAAACTAAAAGCTGTTTCATTTTGTTGGCAAAGAAATCACGTCTCTCTCTCTCTCTCTCTCTCTCTCTCTCTCTCTCTCTCTCTCTCTCTCTCTCTCTCTCTCTCTCTCTCTCTCTCTCTCTCTCTCTCTCTCTCTCTCTCTCTCTCTCTCTCTCTCTCTCTCTCTCTCTCTCTCTCTCTCTCGCCCATCATCCCTGCTGATTGGTTTCCCGCAAAGATAATTACAGGCCAAATCTGATCCGGTGAATGACATGGACCGGAATGAGCTCTCCCCCGGTTCGGATGTTGCCATGACGAAGAAAGCGGCCCATAAGAGCGCGCCGGCGTATCACTGCGCCGGGAAAAGCACCGCCAAGAGTTGCCTGGAGTCCAACTCGGATGCCGCCTCCGGTTCGAACCCGAAACCCAATCACGTCGCCACGGAGGAGACGGAAGATGGGGAGGAGGAATCCAAGTTTCAGCATCCGCGACTGAGGAGAGCAGGAGGAGGAGGGAGCGCGCATCAGATTAGAGGAGGAGGAGGAGGAAGAGGAGGAGGCGCGTCCAGGAGCTCCACTTCCACTGATGCGCGCCCGGGTGATGCTGCTTCTGCTGCGGGTCGCCACGACACCGTTAAGGGCGGAGGAGGAGGAGGCAAAGCGTCTACCGTAGTGGCCACCGTGACGGTAGAGCCTTGTAATGCTGCCGAAGGCGACGGCAATCCCTCAGCACCGCTTTCCAGCATGAAATGCAACAAGAACGGGGAGTGCAGGCGGGACTCCGGCACCGGGAGCCTCCGGTCCATCATGTCCAAGACGGACGGGTTTAAGCGGACAGCGTGCAATTCAACGACCAGCGTTGACGGAACCAGCACGCAGGGCCAGGACGCCTCGAACAACCCCGGGTTCCCGGAGAAGAAGGATTCCAAAGTGTCCTTTTCCAACACTCCCAGCAGGAAAGCCTCGTCTTCGATCCACGGCGCACAGCAGCCCCGAAACTCGGTGACGTTCCTCAAATCCGAGGATGGAGGTCAGGAGGACACCGAGACCCGGGACAGCCGGGACAGCCAGGCGAGCTTCATGCAGAGGCAGTTCAGTAGCATGTTGCAGCCCGGGGTCAATAAATTCTCCCTGCGCATGTACGGGAGCCAGAAGGCGGTGGAGAAGGAGCAGGAGCGCGTGAAATCGGCGGGAAACTGGATCATTCACCCCTACAGCGACTTCAGGTGAGAGAAACTTTGGACATGTTGACCAAACAACCGGAACGGGGTCTGTGCATGGGATCCAAAACTGATCTTCTTTCGCTCGCATTTGAGGATTTTGGAAAATTGTTATATCATATATATGCATAAGCAGAGATATTGGTCATACCTAATAAGGTCTCACTCACTGGTTAATGCATACTAACAATGCACAATAGATTTTTACAGCACTGATTAACCTTTGCTAATGTTAGTTAATAAAAAAATCATGTTCGTTTTTAGTTCACAGTACTGATTATTGTTTTGAAACCTTATTGTTACCAAGATCTTTAAGATCCTCCTGCATTATTAGTGACATGATCATCAGGTTTTGTTTATGTCAGCTTCAGTGCTGCTGTCATTAAAGCAACAGATGCATTCTCAAATTAATACTAATGAGTACATTTTTATCATCAACATTAGACTTTTAAACCCCACTGTATTTCCAGAACTGTAAACCAAACCCCTCACACACATGTTGATAAGTAGATTTAAAGCTAAGCATGATTTGACTGATTTATGACCCTTTCAAATAATTTATTTGTCCTCACTAGTCAGTTTTTAACTATGTTTGTGAAGAATCAGTTTGTCACAATCTGGCCCTCAAAAGCAGCCAAACCTGAACACACAAGTATTATATTATTCTCTCAGAAAATTGAGGCATGTTATCTATCCAGGCTATTCTTAAAATGGTTTTAAAAACTAAAACAAAAAAGCAATGGCATTGTGATTTTAGACTAAGCATTTGTCGTCCAGTAGTTTTTCATTTATTTTTAACCCACTAGAAAAACCATAACAATGTGACACCACATACATTGAAGCACATATTGTGTCTAGTCGATATTCTGCATTAGATTTGAACATATTTACATTCGTTCTGAGATAATCTGATTGCCTCATGGTCACACAATGCATATGTCAAGTGTTACTGATAGGTTTTAAAATATTGAAGCAATAAATAGAGAGTAAAAGCTCTGTAGTTATTCTACAGAGAGTTGGTCATGTTGTCATGTATCAGCGCCTCAATAAGTGGACAGCGACACACTCGTCTAATGAAAGACCTCACACTGTGTTTGCAATGCTCGGGGTTCATGTATCAGGTTACATTTCACATTTTAGTCCGTCTTTAAATGATTACGTGGGATGTAAATCACAGAAGGCCCCGGAACCTGAGCTGGAGATGAGTTGTTGCAATGCATTATGCACGGTGTTGAGACTTTGTTTGGGTCATAATGTCTTTAGATCACTGCTGGTAATGATGAAAATGCAATCTTTGCATGAGGTTGCATGCAAAAACATCCACATCCATCTGCGTAGAAAATCCTGAAACTGATGCATATCTTTTTCAGCACTCCCACTCCATTGAAATGTCATCTTGACATATCAAAGACCCTCGCCAGTTCTTAGAGACGATCAGCTGTTGCAAACCTCGCATAAAGAGACGGCCATTGTTGCATCAGTCTCCGGTTATGAGTCAGCATGCACCTTAGCGCTCTGCTGTGACCTTGAGTTGCACACGTGTGCAGCACCACGTGGAAACCGATCATATCCGCTCCATGCTTTATTTCAGACCCTCAGGAGTTGGCTCACACCCGTCACAGCCGTTTGAGACTCAAATATCAAGGGTCTTGTGAGGTTTTCGGCACCCTAGCCCTCCTTACAAGGTCAATATAAAGCCTTCTCGTATCATAATGCGATGCTTCAGTGCAGTGCTAATGTTATTGATTTATAGTGTGCAAAACAAAACCTGTTTAATGTGACATGCTGAAAGCATTATAATCCTCACAGCACAGTAATAATCATATTCATTATTTAATGAATATATAATATTCACATTAGAAATGTTTAATGTCATTAGACTTATTGGATTGAAAGCTATCAGAAGAATATTTCTCTATGCATTTTAATGACAATCAGAATAAACAGGAAATTACCGTTATTTAATCGACTCATTGATTCTCATGCATGTTTTTAAGCAGAAGCAAACATGATCTGCAAAATATAGGTCATGAGAATCTCACAAATGCAGGCCGTGATGTTTCTTAAAATGTAAAAAAAAAAAAAAAAAAAAAAAAATCCTCCTCGCTCCAAATATAATATTTTCAGTAGCTTGACTTTCAATCTTTCAGTAATGCTTTGCAATAAGTTTAACATTGGAATTTGTTAACATTGACTGCGTTAGTTACCGTGAACTAACAATGAAAATACTTCTAATGCATTTATTAATCTTAGTTAATATTCATTTAATCATTTACTAATACGTTATTAAAATCTAAAGTTGTATGTTAATATAATAATCATGGACTTGAACTGACAATGAATAGTTGTACTTTTATTAACTAATTTTAACAAACACATTAATACCTACTATAACCCAGGTGGTTACACTTTATTTTCATAGTCCCAAGTTTGAAAGCAGTTATTAGAGTATTAGTAGACAGTTAGGTTGGATTAGGTGTTCAGGCTAGTAGAATAAGTTGGCATAAAGTTGCAAATTTATTATACAGGTGAAACTCACATTTTTATAATATGGTGCAAAAGTTCATTTATTTCAGTAATTCAACTTAAAAGGTGAAACTAATATATTATATAGACTCATTACATGCAAAGTGAGATATTTCAAGCCTTTATTTGTTATAATTTTGATGATTATGGCTTACAGCTTATGAAAACCCCAAATTCAATATTAGAATATTGTGAAAAAGTTTTCATAAGCTGTAAGCCATAATCATCAAAATTATAACAAATTAAGGCTTGAAATATCTCACTTTGCATGTAATGAGTCTATATAATATATTAGTTTCACCTTTTAAGTTGAATTACTGAAAATAAATGAACTTTTGCACGATAATCGAATTTTTCGAGTGTCACCTGTAGTTAGTATAATGTCTGTTGAGGAGCATCAAAATAAAGTGTCAGCAGATATTAAGTTATTAATACTCTACTGACACCTAGTTGACATGTAGCTGCAAATGTACTTATAGTTAGTCGAATGTCTAAAGTGTTACAAAATAAAGTTACCCAAATGTATTGCTCATTACCAAATATTCATTTGTTGTTCATATGCCAGCTGTCTTTTTGAGTTTTCTGTGTCTTCCTCTCGTCATTGCAAACGGTTTATGCATTCACATGATGCTTGCAATATGAGATTATGAGTGAATTCGGATTAATATTGTGATAGTTTTGTGCAGGTAAACATCCACCCAGCGTGTACACATGTTCAGTAGTGAAATCGCAGGGTGAATTGGTGCTATAAAGTCTCTCCCGTTTCTCTCTCGCAGGTTCTACTGGGATTTCACCATGCTCCTCTTCATGGTGGGCAACCTGATCATTATTCCTGTGGGCATCACCTTCTTCAAAGAAGAGACCACCACCCCGTGGATCATCTTCAACGTGATCTCCGACACCTTCTTCCTCATGGACCTGGTGCTCAACTTCCGCACGGGCATCATTATCGAGGACAACTCCGACATCATCCTGGACCCCAAGACCATCAAGAAGAAGTACCTGAAGACCTGGTTTGTGGTGGACTTTGTCTCTTCCATTCCGGTGGATTATATCTTCCTGATCGTGGAGCAGGGCATAGACTCGGAGGTGTACAAGACGGCGCGAGCTCTGAGGATTGTGCGATTCACTAAAATCCTGAGCTTGCTGAGGCTGCTGCGTCTCTCTCGGCTCATCCGCTACATTCACCAGTGGGAAGAGGTACGTCACCAATCTCACAAACATACTGGAAATCCCATATACACACAGCTCCATATCAGCCACTGGGATTTTGCCAAGGGAGACATGATATTTTGTTAATCCTGGAACAACATTCCTATCCAAAAATGTTGTCCTAACCCTAATTTATCCCTAAATCAGAAGGAAATGATATGTGAATAACCCTGATGGAGAAGCACCTAACCCTGACTAATCTTGACATAAACTGTCTCTCAAATCTGATTGGTTGATTGAAATGTTGTTCCAGGATCAACAAAGATATTTATGCACTTGGTGAAATCAGTTTCGCCATATACAAAAGTTCATTTATTTCTCAGCATTGAGGCAGTAATTCATGCAAAAGAGACCCAAACAAGTACTGAGTATATATGCATGATTATACTTTTCAGAGGGCCGACATTTCTGTTTTTAAAATCCTTTTTTTGATTGATTTCATTTAATATTCTAATTTTCTGAGATTTTGAATTTGGGGGTTTCATAAGCTTGTAAGCCATAATCATCAAAATTATAACAAATAAAGGCTTGAAATATCTCACTTTGCATGTAATGAGTCTATATACAGTAATATATTAGTTTCACCTTATAAGTTGAATTACTGAAATAATTGAACTTTTGCACAATATTAAACTTTTTCGAGTTTCACCTGTGTATATCATACCTGTTAATTATGAAAGGCCATTTCCTCAAAGCAAAAAAATGCTTTGGGGAATTATTATTATAATATATAAAGGTTCATAATTATGACATAAAATGTTGAAATTGAGATATTAAAAAGTGCAAATTATGATAGAAAGTAGAAATGATGAAAAGATGACATAAAAAGTCATAATTATGACAGTAAAAATAATGGCATAAATAGTTAAAATATTGACATGTAGTCATAATTATGAGAAAGTCAAAATTATAACAGTCTTAGTTATGTTTTTGTCAATTATGACATTGTCTCCTTTTTATTTCAAAATTTTGTGACTTAATGGCTTAATTAATGGCATAATTATGACTTTATCTAAATGGCTTAATTAATGGAATAATTATGACTTTATCTTATAACTTTGGTATTTTTTATCTCATAATTAAGATTTATCATGTCATAATTGTGTTTATCTTATCATTTTCATTTTTTTTGTCTCATGGTTATGCATTTCTCATACTTTTTTTCTTTTTCTTTTACTAATATTGACTTTTTTTAACCAAAGTTTTTTTTTCCATAATGCCATAATTATGACTTACCAAAGCATGAACAACAGGAGTGTGGGGACTTTTCTTATGTGGAGGGAATGGGCTTTCATAGTTAAATATATGCAATCTTAAAATGATTTTAAATTAATTTGCGCCACATTCACACTGGTGTGTAACAGAACTACACACAGGCATTAACCGCATGAACTCTGAATATAATATAACTCTGAATGAAATATGATGGTGAGTGTCAGGGAAAGTGGAGGGTTATTCTCCAGGTTGACACAAATGGACTGCGGATGTCTTAATAGAAATATGTGCCAATCTCAGCTGGCACAGTTGAACCATGAGTCTACCGATCCAATACACTTTGATTTTGCTTATTTATACATCAGGAGGTTTAATGGACTTTTCAGTTCAAGGGGACCTATAGTCATAAATGTGTGTCGGCAGTGTATGTACACAACAATCCTCTAATGTCCACCCACTGCCACTGCTTGTTTCATATCCCCCTTAAATAACAAACAGTGTCTCCAAACGTTAGCTTTTTCTGTGCTTTGGGACATCACAATGCAACAGGCCCCGCCCACAACATATTAGCTTAGCTCCTCCCCTGAGTGAGCCGTACACAGTCTTTATGTTTATCTCCTCTGTAGAGCAGCTCGTGGAAACACAAGAAGTCTCCGTGATAAACAATCAGAATGTTTTAGCTGTATTAATGAACATAAGATGCGTTTTTCACTCCACTGCGCGACTCTTCTATGTAAATGCGCTGGACGGACGCGTTTGACCGCTGAGCTAGCATCTCGCTTCTTACAGCGTTCTCAAAACTTTGCTCTCAAGAAGTTGAACTTTAAAAAAAAACGTTTCTCTACACCTTGCGTTTTCCTCTGCCCGTGTCTCTCAATTTTAGATGCAAAGACACGTAGGGCCCTATCTTACACCCGGCGCAATGTAGCGTCACGCGCGACGCAAGTGTTTTTTGCTAGTTTCAGCCCGACGCAGTTATCATTTTCACGTTCTTCGCCACGTTGTTTAAATACCAAATGCTTTTGTGCCCATTTGTGCGCCCATGGGCTGGTGGAGAACGAGGTGTGTTCAGGCGCATTTGCGCGTTGCTATTTTGAGGCAACAGAAATAGACTGCACATTACTAACACGCTCATTAAATAACAAATAAATAAATAAATTGCGCCATTGACCAACTGAAACCTGCTCTAAAGTCAGTGCCGCAATATTTGTTTTGTTACTTAATGAGCGTGTTAGTAATGTGCGCCTATAGGCGGGTCCACAACGCGCGTACACTCTGCTTATTAAACACAGGGACACACAGCAGCACACAAACATGCCAAATATTTAAAATAAAAGGATTACAATGTAAAAGAGTAATATTGTGTACATAAAGATATGGTGGAGTCCGGCTTGTCCCGTAGATGATCTGCTAGCGCACTTTTACCTCGCGCACGAGCAGATCTGTTTGTGCTCTGGAGACACGTTCGGTCTTTCCACTATCATCGTGTACCCAAAAAGGGGCATTATTATCTGTGGGGTATTTTAAGTTGAAACTCCGGGGACTTATATTACATCTTGTAAAAAAAGGTTTCATAGGTCCGCTTTAAGTTTTGTTTAAGTGACCAGATCTTTTCTTTTAAGTCTAACGGATGCTATTACATACATTTCCTTTCTGATGTTTCTGTGCTATGGGCGCAGACCCCTGCAGAGAGCAGACGGGGACTTTAACACTGGGAAATTGATCTCAAACGTGTTGACTGTTGTGTTGTCAAGGTCCAGACAGGCTCAAGTGGAGATCTGACGGCGAAGTCACACTTCTGTCTGTAATTAAAGCTCAGTGTCAAAACCTCTGTCAGTCAATGAGGCTCTGAAACACTGTGGATGCGGCTCATGACTGGACGTCACACTGTATGGAAAATATGCCGATGTATGTCGTTTCTACATGATTTTGCTGACAATATATAATTAAGCAACATTATGATGATTTTAATGCAGTATTGGAGATCACCTATATGCTCATTTTCTTCTAAACGTTGACAAAATAGCTGATATACAATTAAAATTTACAGGGTTTTGTTTCTGAGAAAGTGTATCAAAATGATTCTCATTAGTAGCAAAAATGACTTTTGAGTTTATGGGTTTGATTTATTTTCATGTTTTTGGTTTGGTGAATGACTCAATATTTAAGATTCAATTATTTGTTCATTCACAAATTTTCAGTCTCATTTTTTTTAATGCTTTTGGTAGAAAATACACTCTACCGTTCAAAAGTTTGGGGTCAGTAAGATAAAAAATAAATAAATGAATACAAATTAATACTTTAATTCAGGAAGGATGGATTAAATTAATCAAAAGTGACAGTAAATACATTCATAATTTTATAAAAGATATATATTTCAAATAAAAGCTGTTCTTCTGAACTTTTCTATTGATCAAAGAATCCTGAAAAAAAGTATAACAGTTCCCACAAAAGTATTAATCAGCAAAAAATAGTTTTTTTTTTAAACATTAATAATAATCATACACTGACTGTAAAAATGAAACCGTGATTTTTACGGTAAAAAAAACGGCAGCTGTGGTTGCCAGAACTTTACCGTCAAAAATACGGTAGCAACGTTTTACAGACTTAACTTAAAATTTACAGTAATAAACCGTATTTTATAATGTGAATTTTCTGTCCTATTGAAGTATTAATATCTGTTTTGTACCATTGTAATACACTGATAACCACCCTAATGTACATAACTGATTAGAAAAAACTAAGAAAAATATGAAGAAACATAGTTATTTCAACAAAAATACATAAAATGTGAAGTGTCATGCAGGGAATTGTGGGAATGTCAATTTACGTTTTTTCACCGTAAATTATACAATGAGTTGTTCTTTTTCACTTTCAAAAACTGTAAATTTAACGGTATTTTACAGTAAAATTACATGAAATGTACCATTAGATCTATCACAGTTATTTACCGTATATAGTACAGAAACTTTCTGTTAACCAATTAACAGTTTTTCACTGTAGTCTTTTACCGTTAAAATCACAATCATTTTTTACAGTGTAAATGTTTCTTGAGCAGCAAATCATCATATTATAATGATTTCTGAAGGGTCATGTGACACTGAAGACTGGAGTAATGATGTTGAAAATTCAGCTTTGATCACAGGAATAAATTACATTTTAATATTATATTCAAATAGAAAAGTTATTTTAAATTGTAATAATATTTCACAATATAATTGTTTTTACTGTATTTTAATCAAATAAATGCAGCCTTGTTGAGTAGAAGACACTTTTTTTCAAAAACATAAAAAAAATAATTTGACATACATAAAACATAAGAAAATGCATTGTTATTGTGGCATATAGTTGTATATGTTTAGTCACCCAGGCATAATACAAGCTGTCATTCTCACAATGACAGAAAATAAAGATCTCAACTCATAAATTAATATGTTTCGAGACAAATAGTTGGTCGTAATTAACACTGACTGCTCAGTGCCACTTAAATCCCTTAATAATTTACGTTATTGACACTCATTATGCTTTTAGTGTGATAATCAGCTACACATTCAAAAGAAACAGGAAGACATTACGAGTCTTTAGCATTGGGGCACTTTAGATTATCACCGTGAGTTTAAACGTTCCCAGTGGTAAAGCTCCTTATTTGACTTGGAAAATAGTTAGTTCATTAAAAAGACGCGAGGCTCCTGTTGTTCATCAATAACTCCCTCCAGATCTAAGAGAATAACCTCCAGGTCTAGAGCACTTCAGTGCGATCGCTGTCTTTTATACGATCGCTGTCTTTTCGGCCGGCGTGCAGTCACGGGGCGCTCGCTACTTTGCATAATTATGAGCTTGTGATTGCTAATTTGTCTGCGGTATACTATACAATTAGACCAATGCTGTACAGATACATGCCTTGTTAACTTTCTGTTCAGCTCCTGTAGAAAACCGCAGAAAAACAACAACCTTGGCATTCACGACACGCACTGAGAACTCATTCTACAAACATAAATCCTTCCTGTAAATGACCTCGTCTTAGAAAACGAGTTATCTAGATCGTTTAGCTTTGCCTGAATGTACAAATGATTCATTTTCCCTAAAACAACTCTCATTACAGTAACCTTGAGCTTCATTGTAGCTTCCTCGGGTCTGTGTTTTGGTATAAATGGTTTTCTAAAGAAATAGACAATAAAAATGATCATTTGTGGAAATTAAAAAGATTCTGCTGTTGTATGAAGTGAGTTTGCAATTGCCATTTGTGACTCTGAATCATAATACCATGCAGTCACATGACACACGGGTATATTAGTGGCAATATCCAACAATACATTGTATGGGTCAAAATTATAGATTTTTCTTTTATGCCAAAAATCATTAGGATATTAAGTAAAGATCATGTTCCATGAAGATATTTAGTACATTTCCTACAGTAAATATATAAAACATGTATTTTTGTGAGTGAATGCAGCACAATCGTGAACATAAATGCACAACTTTAAAGGAGATTTTCTCAATGTTTCGATTTTTTTGCATCCTCAGATTCCAGATTTTCAATAGTTGTATCTCGGCCAAATATTGTCCTATCCTAACAAACCACACATCAATGGAAAGCTTATTTATTCAGCTTTCAGATGATGTATACATCTCAATTAAAAAAATTGACCCATGTGACTGGTTTTGTGTTCCAGGGTCACATTTGATTGATTTCTTTTCTCCGTATAGTAGTTTTCCATGTCAGGTGCTTGTGAACGACTCTGACACGTGTTGATTTGACGTGTGATTCATCGTCACGCTGCAGGCCTCCGCCGTAATTGTATTATCCTTATGATTATGCGTTCTGATCTGAGCGCTGTTTTCATTCACTTGGAAGAGCCAGTTAATACATGGTGATTTTCGAGTCAGATAAGTTCAAGCTGAAAAAGGTTGGCTGTTGCATCCATAAGCATTTATAATAGATTTCTTGTTGTGCCAAACCAAGCAAAGACGCTCTGTGCAGGTGAAGGAGGCAAACAAAGACACTTAATGGATTTACATTACAGTAGACGAATGACAAAATGAAAGAAAAGCAGCAGATCTGTTTAAGAGCCGCACACTTAGACGGGAAGTTTGCTTGGGTTTATATGCCATTTAGGATGTGAAATTGATGATACCACACAATAATAGACGGGTGTTTCACAGACAAGACTTAAGCCTATTCGCAGACTAATGCGCAGACTAAAATGCATATGTGACCCTGGACCACAAAACCAGTCTTATGTGTCAATTTTTTTTTAAATTGAGATTTATACTTCACCTGAAAGCTGAATAAATAAGCTTTCCATTGATGTATGGTTTGTTATGATAGGACAATATTTGGTCGATATACAACTATTGAAAATCTGGAATCTGAGGGAGCCAAAAAATCTAAACATTGAGAAAATCTCCTTAAAGGGGTCATGACATGGGTTTTTATTTTTTATTATTATGTTCCCTTAGGTGCAATTATAGTATTACTATAGTTTTTTTACAAAAAACTTTTAAAATGTAGTGATTTATGACCTTTTCCCTGTTTCTCATCCTCTGATTCAAACAGTCTGTTTTGGGGGTGTTTCCCCTTTAAGAGTTCAGTGTTAACGCCCACTGTTATGATTGGCTAACGTCAGTGCCTATGCATCAATTATTAACGCCCCCAGCCAGAACATTTGCGGATTCGGCGTATTTTAAAAGTAGTTTAAAGTTTAAAATACATTACTTACAGTTTACGTCGCCGTTGTTGAGCCCAGAATAGTCGGCACGGACTTATCTTTGAGCAACAGTTTTCTGGCAAAGCCAGCATCATTTTGGGATTTGTTCTCAAAACAGTCATCCTTCAAATGTATAGAACAAACGCTTAAACTAACACTGCCGTGACTGAGACGTCCGCAAAAAATAAAGTGCATCCATTTTTCCCTGACGACTGGATCCTTCGTAGCGTATTCAAAGATGTTGTTTGTCCACAGCCAGGAACAGCACATCTGCGTGGCATCGTCATTTCCCTGTACACAGACCCAATCGCTGTCCGTCGACTGAACACTTGTGGCGCGCGGCGCGCGGGCGCGACAATGATACGAAATGAGCGTAGTTGTCTTGCGCTTAAAGCGTAACTGTCTTCTGCTGGAGGCGGTCATATGCAAGCGCTGGTACGTCACTTCGTACCGTGACGTCACTTCTTACCATGGATCCAGAACGAGCTGTATTTAGAGCTTGATTAAATAAATGATTCGTTTATAATGGGGAGGACGTCTTAAGCTATGAAACTTGCAGGACGTTTTAATGGTACAAAGACCTCTTATATACCAAAAGATCAAGGCAAATTTGGTTTCTCATGTCATGACCCCTTTAAAGTTGTGCATTTATGTTCACGATTGTGCTGCATTCACTCACAAAAATACATGTTTTATATATTTATGGTAGGGAATTTACAAAATATCTTCATGGAACATGATCTTTACTTAATATCCTAATGATTTTTGGCATAAAAGAAAAATGGATAATTTTGACCCATACAATGTATTGTTGGATATTGCCACAAATGCGTCATGTGACTGGTTTTGTGGTCCAGGGTCATATATACTAAATGAAGCAAGGGTGTAGAGTTACATTCAAGCTATTTTAAGCCATCGATTTTTTAATAATTTTTTTACAGGAAAAACATTTAAATATGTCATCTTGGTATATTATAAAATTAGAGCCGGGACTTAATTAAGATTAATTAATAACACAAAAAATAACGCGTTAAACATTTTTAACGCATTTTAATCGCACTTATTTTTGCACCGCAGAACGTTTCTCACTGGATGAGTTTAGGCGGACCGATTATACTGGAGCACCAACTAGCGTTCATAACTTCCATAGACAGTTCTAACTAAACGATAACTTCAGACAACAAACCACAGTGAACATGAACAAAGAAGCTGACGAGACCGCTTTGGTCGGCCCCGTGGATGGGACATTTTGTTATAAAAAAACGAACGGATGGAAGCGTCGATAAGAGCGTGGTTGTGTGCAAGCTGTGCAACAAGGAATTGGGAACGGCTATTGCAACACTTAATGGCAAAAATAGCACTGGTCTGCTGGACTTGGTTGAACAAAAATAAACAATATTTTGTTGCTTAAGCTTATGTATTCAGTCCTTATTCAATGGTATACTAAAAATCCATGTGAAAAAAATTACTTCTCACTGTTCTCAGGTCAAATATTTATATGCGATTAAAATGCGATTCATTTCGATTAATTAATTACAAAGCCTCTAATTAATTAGATTAATTTTTTAATCGAGTCCCGGCCCTAAAATATTATTGACTACAGGAGGACTGTAGAAAAAAAATCTAACCCCAACCTTTTGAATGGTGTTGTAACAAAGCAAACATGGCTGTTGATGTCTAGTTTAGTTGATGCATTGGTACACTGTGGATTGCCAGGACTGAGAACTGTATCCGGATCTACAGGAAGTAAAGCTCCTGTGATCCAGCAAATCCCAGCTGTCCTACGGGAAACCAGATACGCCATCCAGATGGGAGCGAATCTCTTAGTTAGCGTTGGCACTGGAAAACAACTCGGGAAATTAGGTTATAGAGAGCGAATGCACAAATCACACTGTCTGATTTTCCTTCATTTATGATCTAAATTAGTTTTATGCAGATTCATTTCTTGTTATTATCATACATCTTAAAATAAGTAATGATGTTTGGGTTGATGTGATCTATGGAGGCGTGTGTGTGACCACATGACGCGCTCGGTGTCGTGAGTGTGTAGCGAGCGTCTCGCTGTGCAGGGTTACACTGACTGATGGCCAGGAACAAATGTCCAGTGTGTGATGGTCGATGTGGATCATTCATCACGTTGAGATTTCAGGGCCTGAGTCCATGTTTCTTCAGAGCGCAGGTCAATAGAAAGCATCCAGCAAGCCGTGTTTGTGTTGTCTGGTGGACTCTGTGAACATCAGTGTTGAGGAATGTTACTTTTATGTAATGTGGTAATGTTATTATGTGACCAATGATGTCACTTTGTTCATTTGAATGTTATACCTTTTTTTATTGTTTTATCTCATCTTGCTGTGTTTGTGCCCTCAAAGGGGTTTGCATTCAATTCAAATCTTATGTTATGTTATGTTACAGTATGTTATGTGTTTTGTTTTATGTTGTTATGTGTTGTGTTATGTTGTTATGTTTTGTTATGTTGTGTTATGTTTTGTGTTGTGTTATGTTGTGTTATGTTATGTTTTGTTATGTTATGTTATGTTACAGTATGTTATGTGTTTTGTTTTATGTTGTTATGTGTTGTGTTATGTTGTTATGTTTTGTTATGTTGTGTTATGTTTTGTGTTGTGTTATGTTGTGTTATGTTATGTTTTGTTATGTTATGTTATGTTACAGTATGTTATGTGTTTTGTTTTATTTTGTTATGTGTTGTGTTATGTTGTTATGTTTTGTTATGTTGTGTTATGTTTTGTGTTGTGTTATGTTGTGTTATGTTATGTTTTGTTATGTTATGTTATGTTACAGTATGTTATGTGTTTTGTTTTATGTTGTTATGTGTTGTGTTATGTTATTATGTTATGTTATGTTATGTTACAGTGTTATATTATGCGTTATGTTATGTTAAGTTATGTTACAGTGTTATGTTATGTGTTATGCGTTATGTTGTTATGTTATGTTATGTTTTTTGTTTTGTTTTGTTGTGTTATGCGTTTTATGTTATGTTATGTTATGTTACAGTGTTATGATATGTGTTATGCGTTATGTTGTTGTTATGTTATGTTTTTTGTTTTGTTATGTTGTGTTATGCGTTTTATGTTATGTTATGTTAAGTTATGTTATGTGTTATGTTGTTATGTTATGTTTTTTGTTTTGTTATGTTGTTTTATGCGTTTTATGTTATGTTATGTTATGTTTTGTTGTGTGATGTGTTATGTTATGTTATGTTATGTTATGTATTGTGTTATGTTGTTGTTATGTTATGTTTTGTTATGTTATGTTATGTTACAGTATGTTATGTGTTTTGTTTTATGTTGTTATGTGTTGTGTTATGTTATTATGTTATGTTATGTTATGTTACAGTATGTTATGTGTTTTGTTTTATGTTGTTATGTGTTGTGTTATGTTGTTATGTTTTGTTATGTTGTGTTATGTTTTGTGTTGTGTTATGTTGTGTTATGTTATGTTTTGTTATGTTATGTTATGTTACAGTATGTTATGTGTTTTGTTTTATGTTGTTATGTGTTGTGTTATGTTATTATGTTATGTTATGTTATGTTACAGTGTTATGTTATGTTATGTTAAGTTATGTTACAGTGTTATGTTATGTGTTATGCGTTATGTTGTTATGTTATGTTATGTTTTTTGTTTTGTTTTGTTGTGTTATGCGTTTTATGTTATGTTATGTTATGTTACAGTGTTATGATATGTGTTATGTGTTATGTTGTTGTTATGTTATGTTTTTTGTTTTGTTATGTTGTGTTATGCGTTTTATGTTATGTTATGTTATGTTATGTTATGTTTTGTTGTGTGATGTGTTATGTTATGTTATGTATTGTGTTATGTTGTTGTTATGTTATGTTATGCTATGCTATGCTATGTTATGTTGTGCTGTGTTGTGTTTTGTTGTGTTATGTAATGTTGTGTTATGCGTTATGTTGTTATGTTATGTTGTGTTGTGTTGTGTTGTTTTGTGTTGTTTTGTGTTTGTTGTGTTATGTGTTGTATTGTTATGTGTTGTTTTATGTTGTTATGTTATGGGACATTATGTTTTTATGTTATGTATTGTGTTGTGTTATGTTGTTTTGTGTTGTTTTATGTTGCTATTAGGGCTGTCAAAAGATTAATCACGATTAATCAAATCCAAAATAAAAGTTTGTGTTTACATAATATATGTGTGTGTACTGTGTATAATTATTTATATATATAAAAACACACACAATCATGTATATATTTAAGAAAAATTGGTTATATTTATATATAAAATATTTATATATTATATAAATGTATATAGATTATATAACTGCAAATATTTCTTAAATATATACATGAATTTGTGTGTATTTATACATAATAATTATACACAGTACACACACATATATTATGTAAACACAAACTTTTATTTTGGATGTGATTAATCTTTTGACAGCCCTAGTTGCTATGTTATGTTGTTTTGTGTTGTGTGTTGTTTTATGTTATGTTATAGATATGTGTTATGTTATGTGGCATGTTGTTATGTTGTGTTCATTTGTTATGTTACAGTATGTTATGTTATGTAATATCATACTATGTTGTTTAATGTAATGTTATGTTTTATGTTATAAGTCATGTTGTAATGTTATGTGTTATGTTATGTTACAGTGTGTTATGTTATGTTTTATGTTATAAGTCATGTTGTTATGTTATGTTATGTTATGTTATGTTCACATTGCAATCTTCTCCATCAGAACTTTCTCTAGATTATAGGTGCTCTTACTTGTAATGGTGAACACATTTCCAAAATGGGATTATTGACAATTATAGTCAAATGGTAGATGGAGATTTCTCTTGAAGTGACTCGATGATGATACATGCTTCGTCTGTTTATTTGCTTTGAAGTTCTGTAGAGAGATGATCAAATCTGTAATGGAAAACAGGAAGAGAGAGATAGAGAGAGACGAGAATGAGACCTTTGGGTGCACTTGTTCACACAGGTCTGATTAGCTGCGTACTCTTTTCACTAAGTAAACTCAGGAGGATTGGTGTGTATCTGCCGCTGAGCTTTAGAGAAACCCTCTGGACAACCAAGAGCCAGAAAGAAAATCTACTGAACAAATACTGTCATACGTACATATATATATATATATATGGCACTTTTTTTTGTAAAGCACATTTAAAACGTGTACCAAAGTTGTTTGTTTACATTAAAATATATAACATTTAAAGATGCTATTTTTATAAACATTTATGTATATTATATAATTTTGATGATTATGGCTTAGTTTATGAAAACCCCAAATTCAAAATTAGAATATTGTGAAAAGGTTTTCATAAGCTGTAAGCCATAATCATCAAAATTATATATAATAAAGGCTTGAAATATCTCACTTTGCATGTAATGAGTCTATATAATATATTAGTTTCACCTTTTAAGTTGAATTACTGAAATAAATGAACTTTTGCACCATATTCAAATTTCATGTGGTATAATGCCCTTTCACAAGATGTAAAATAAGTCTCTGATGTCCCCAGAGTGTGTATGTGAAGTTTTAGCTCAAAATACCCCACAGATATTTTTATAATGCATGTTAAAGTTGTCACTTTTTGAGGGTGAGCAAAAACACACCGTTTTGTGTCTGTCCCTTTAAATGCAAATGAGCTGCTGCTCCCGGCACAGGGGGCGGAGCTACAACAGCTTGTGTCCTTTTACCTCACACACATGCACTGAACATTTAGGGTGTATTCACACCAGGAAAGTCCGATAGTTCACTTACTTTGGTCCGGACCAAATATTTTGTTTTGTTTTTTTGTTTGGTACGGTTCGCTTTCACACTGCTCTTTTTGCAAGTGAACCAAAATGTGTAAACAAAACCACACGTGTGCTAAGGTCGTCCATTCATTGGACAAGGATTCTCAAGTAGGGAAATCAGGAAGTGCAACAAAAAAAAGGCTGGGAGATATAAAAAATATAAAAATAAATAAAAAATAAATTTGGAGATATTTCGTAGGCTACTGCAATATTTGTTCTTTTACTGTCTCGTTATTTCGAAATAATATGTGTGCGTGCATCTGTAAATCCGGTGACGCGTGTATTGATTTTTATTAATAAACAAGTGTTTTCTCTAAAAGTGTTGACTCGGCTGCAAAGATGAAGTTGACGATCGCCGTCTCCGTGTGAACGCGCTTATAGAGAGAAATGCACATAAATAGGCTAAGCCTAATAATGGATTACATAATCAGATAGTAGCCTTTTTCTTTTTTCGTTTTGAATTATTTCGTTTAAAGACATTTCAAGCTTTGTGTATTTGATGTATTTGTCATGTCTGTGTGAGGCATACACTGAGATTCGTTAAGTTAGGATGTGCTCTAGTTTACGTGCAAGTGAGCGCGCGGGCGCCTCCCTCCGTTATATTTGTTTCGTCGGCCTATTCATTAAATACAGGCAATTGGTTGATGAAAGATGTATTAAAATTAAGATACAATTTATACAAAACGAAATTCACTTTAAAGAAAGGCTTTCTATAACAATTTCAACTTCAACGGTCAAAATCATGTCTGACCCGCTCCATGTCTCATATTGCGCATCCTATCTCGGTCGCGCTGTTCACTTTTCATAAATCAACATAAATGGAAAAAAAAAAATAACATTATAATATTTTAACAAATATGAAACGCGCTTTTTTAAATGGCTACAACAGTAGCCTATAGTAGGCCTACATATCCTACTCTCTATTTGTATACACATTTCTGCACATTAATTTAATTCTGAATTTTGCACACACAAGTTGAAAGGCATTTGTTCAAATCAAGTTCACGGATAATTGTGCGTGCATTTATTAGCCTAATCATTATGATACTAAAATCCTAACAAATAGGCTATGCTATGTACAAAAAATCAGATGAGTTCTCTCGAAAAATCTCTCGTTCACGTTCAAAGTGATTCGTTCAGCGTTCGGGGAAAATATGAACGCGTTCAGTGAACACGTTCATGCACAACACTGCCAATGATGCACACACGACGCGCAGAATGACGCGCAACAGTATCGTGTGGCCAGACAGCGCGCCGGAATGGAATTCTCTTTCGCACTTGAATGAACAATATTGGGTCGATATTGATATTGGGCCGATATTGGGTCGGTTCATGTTCACATCGTAAACGAACCGTACCAGAGTTCGTTTGGAACCGTACCGAGACCACCTCTTCAGCTGGGTCTCGGTTCGATTGTTTGGTCCGCACCAGAGTTCGATTGCTGTATTCACACCTGCCCAAAAGGTCCGCACCAAGGGGGGAAACGAACTAGAGTTCGATTCAATCGAACCAAACAAGGCAGGTGTGAATACACCCTTAAAAAACGTTTAGCCTTTTATGTTCAAACCGGAGACAGACAATGATGGAGAGACTCAAGAAGAAGTGACAACATGTAGAAGCAACAGGACATTTCTGAATGGTTAGTTGATGAATTTATGTAGCTTATATTTAGTTATCTTCTAGTCATTGATTAGCATATTCTGTCATGATAATCTATAAATCGTGTTCCGGGGGCGGGGTTTATGTCAATTTTAGGGTTGGTGATGTCACTAACCCGGGAGGAATGTCGTGTAGTTCCTACCAGCCGTTTGTTGTAGTCCTTAAAAAAGCAATTTCTTTAAAAGCAAATATCTTCCTTTGCTTTGAACTTTGAGTGTTGTAACTTTGCAGATGTTGTTTATGATCAAACAGCAACATTACACACTAACTACAGTTAGAAAAGTGAAATCATAATCAACCACTCCTTTAAGTTCCACAGAGGTCACACCTTCGAGTTTTGGCTTGACCAATGAGAAAGCTGCATTTCTCAAGCGGGGAAGTTCCTTTGTTTGAAAGGCTGACTCATTTGCATGAATGGAGTTAGCTGGCAGTTTGTGTCCATTTATATAACACACACACACACACACACACACACACACACACACACACACACTGAAGTAGTTCTGTCCTCAGGCATGCATAACACTATACAGTATTATACAGACACTATACAAACAGTAATAATAATACACAAAATGTCCTGGGGGAAATGCATGTTCGTTCATTAGACTGATTTGTGAATGAATTAGTGGAAAGAATTACATTTCTATGGGACTGCATGTCTGTTTGTTGTAGCCTTTACTTTTCTCCCAACGGAGAGTCTTTGAAGTGTGTGAGGACGGAGGTGAGCAAAAGGATGGTAATTAAACCAGACATCACTGAGTCTGCCCTCACACACACACACACACACACACACACACACACACACACACACACACACACACACACACACACACACACACACACACACACACACACACACACACACACACACACACACACACACACACACACACACACACACGTACTGTGTGTATAATGTGTCTATACTGTACTGTAGCCTACTGTATGTATGTATGTATATATATTAAATAACTATATATATATAACTCATTTCTCACAATTCTGAATTTTTTTCCCTCAGAATTGCACTTTTGACTTTATAACTCACAACTGAGAGTTTATATCTTTCAATTCTAAGTAAAAAGTCCAAATTGTGAGATATAAATTCACAATTCTGGCATTTTTCATTCAATTGCGAGTTTTTCTTTCAATTCTGGCTGTTTCTGGCTATTGCAAGTTTATATCTTTAACTTCTAAGAAAAAAGTCAAAAATTGCAAGATATAAACCTGCAATTGTGAGAATGTGGCAGAATTGTCAGAATTGTGAAATAAAAAGACATTATAGCTATGTGTGTGTATAAATGTAGAGAATAACATTAACGATTAATAAATGCTATGCTAATAAATTGCAGCTTGTTGTAAAGTTAAAAGTGTTTCCACTTTTTCCTTATTTCTTAAAGGGGTGGTTGATTATGATTTCATTTTTCTAACTTTAGTTAGTGTGTAATGTTGCTGTTTTTATCATAAACAACATTTGCAAAGTTACAACGCTCAAAGTTCAAAGCAAAGGAAGATATTTTCTTTTAAAGAAATTGCTTTTTAAGGACTACAACAAACCAACCCTAAAATTTACATAACCCCCGCCCCCGGAGCACGATTTATAGATTATCAAGACAGAATATGCTAATCAATGACTAGAGGATAACTACACATAATCTACTTAACTTCATCAACTAACCATTCAGAAATGTCCTGTTCTTCTACATGTTGTCACTTCTTCTTGAGTCTCTCCATCGTTATCTGACTCCGGTTTGAACATAAACATTGACATTTTCAGTGCATGTGTGTGTGAGGTAAATCTTGTAGCTCCGCCCCCTTCGCCCGGGAGCAGCAGCTCATTTGCATTTAAAGGGAGGGACACAAAACGGTGCGTTTCTGCTCACCCTCAAAAAGTGACAACTTTAACATGCTATATAAAAATATCCGTGGGGTATTTTGAGCTAAAACTTCACACACACACTCTGGGGACATTAGAGACTTATTTTACATCTTGTGAAAAGGAAATTATACCCCCCGCCCCACCCCCCCCTTAATAGTAAAATGTGTAATTTCTGTCTCTAGTGGCACCAAACGGAATTACAAAAATTATGTTTTCAAACAATTTTTTTATATATATTTTTTATATAACTTTATAAGACAAACTGTCGCTAATGTTGTGTTGTGATTGTGCCCTCACAGATCTTCCACATGACGTATGACCTGGCGAGCGCAGTGATGCGGATTATTAACCTGATCGCGATGATGTTGCTGCTGTGCCACTGGGACGGGTGCCTGCAGTTTCTGGTGCCGATGCTGCAAGACTTCCCATCAGACTGCTGGGTCTCCCTCAACAAGATGGTGGTATGTTTTTTTCTTTTTTTAATTATGAAGGCACTTTTGCACATACATAACAAAAGACGTCTGGATGCAGGGAATGAGACTTTCCTAGCGTGTGCCACTGAACAATACAGCACCCCGCTAGCACTAATATTAAGAAAATTGGTTCACAACGCTCACAAAGCGAATATCCAAGTGGGGGTAATTGAATTGAATGAAATTGAATTCTATTAAGCAGAATCTATTTGCAGATATTGCCTGATTCTCATTGACTAGCTAAATTAAGGTTCCCAGTTGGTGTCTGTTGGATTCAGATGTTGTCTGCTACATATAATAATAATGTTTATCTTTACATGGTGAAATGTATCTACATTATGCACACTTGAATGATATGATCATTAAGTCATGACAAAATATGTGACCCTGGACCACAAAACCAGTCACATGGGTAAATATTTTTAAATTGAGATTATACATAACATGAAAGCTGAATAAATAAGCTTTCCAATGATTTATGGTTTGTTAGAATAGGACAATATTGGGTCGAGATACAACTATTGAAAATCTGGAATCTGATGGTGCAAAAAAATCTAAACATTGAGAAAATCTCCTTTAAAGTTGTGCATTTATGTTCACGATTGTGCTGGATTCACTCACAAAAATACATGTTTTATATATTTACGGTAGGAAATTTAATAAATATCTTCATGGATCATGATCTTTACTTAATATCCAAATGATTTTTGGCATAAAAAAAAAATCTATAATTTTGACCCATACAATGTATTGTTGGCTATTGCCACAGATATACCGTGCGTCATGTGACTGGTTTTGTGATCCAGGGTCACATAGGTTTTTCCACTATCTTGGCAGATTTGAGACATTGTTGAGATCTGTTCTGAAACTCTAGAGGAGACGAGTGTGAGATTACTGGAGTTTTTCTGTCAGGAGAAACATCTGAGAAGCAGAAAACTCTCATTGCAGTAAATAAGATATTAAATAGATCTAATTTGTTGTAATTATTCTCAGTGACAGACGGTGAGGAATTGACCCTTCGCAGGGAGCTTGATTGACAGGTGATCTGACCAATCATACTTCACCATCCGTCATTTTGTCGGACAAAGCAGTCAGGAGAGTTAGTAGATTAACATGGGAGGATTTGAACTTGAGAAGCGGAGTGTACTGACGTCTTTCCGCGGTTAAAACAACATTCCTTCTGATGTTCATTCATGTTTATTTGATGCTATAAATAAATGAACTAGAAGGAAGAGATGATCGGTTCACGAGCAGCTTTAACTGAGGCTCTATAGCGATCTGACACGACACATTAAAGACCCATAAAACGGCATTTATTGTTTAAATTTCTTTAATAAAATGACCAAATTTGAAAGGTGAGACTGTTTAATATCAAAATTAACCTGATCTGTCCTGTCTGTCGGCGTGTTGTCAGTGTCCTCTCTTCTCCATGATGTATTTTTCACTGCGTGAGAGAACATGGTGTGTGTGTGAGAGCGGCGTAGCTTGTCGGACATAGCGACAGGTCTTTGCGAACGGACAATTGAGTGATTTTCCCATATTTCTTTTCTTGTGTGTCTTTTTGTTTCCTCTCATTGGGTTTTCCCACTCTACCTCTAGTTCATAGTGTCGGCCTATTGAAGTGTGTGATGAAACTGTGAGTAAGAGTGTGTGTTGTTGCTCGGCTTTAAGCTGTTTTGTTGTGGGTGAGATGAGACGGGGTGATGGCAGTGAGATAAAAGTGTGTGTGTGTGTGTAAATGTTCAGCTTTAGAGATGTGCCAAAGCAGCTGCGCTCTTTGTACATCTCTCAAACAGACATGAAAGAACCTGTTTATAGGGCCAGACACACCACACACACACACACACACACACACACACACACACACACACACACACACACACACACACACAGACTCATGCCCTAATGAGTCGATCTTAAAGGGTTCAGCTTCTTAAAGATCGTCAGTGACTCTTGACAGACTTTCCTCAACTAGATCATCTCAGTCTCTTCAACTAAAACTTCAACTCTCCAAAATCCCACCATGCAAAGGCATTGCAGCAAATCCAATGTCAGCAAACCTGAAGGTGAAAAATGATTGCAAACAAGTTTTTTCTGTCAAAGAAGCAATAGTTATTTCTTAGGACACGTGTCATCTGTCAAGTATGGAAGCTTGTTTCTTCAAGGGAATACAAAAAAAGGTGATTGAAAAAGGTGAATTTTTTTCTCTCTCACAATTCTGAATTGCGAGTTTATATCTTTCAGTTCTAAGAAAAAAAGTCAAAATTGTGAGATATAAATTTGTAATTGTGACATTTTTTTTGTGTTTATATCGGACTTTATAATTCACAATCACAAGTTTATATCTTTCAATTCTAAGAATAAAGTCGAAATTGTGAGATATAAATGTGCAAATCTGACTTTTTTCTTTCAATTGCGAGTTTATCTTTCAATTCTGACTTTTTCTCGCAAGTTTATATCTTTAACTTCTAAGAAAAAAATTCAGAATTGCGATGCTAAACGCAATTGCAAAACATATCTTACAGCGGCTTTAAAGTCATCATAAAATGACTATATTGTTAAATTACTTCCATAATGTGGCATATTTCCGAATAAAACAGCATATTTAATGAGAACAAAAACTAAGACAGGACTTGATGTTATGCATCATGCTCAGCCTTTCAAACAACTTTATTTTCCCAATTTTTCAGCTCTTCTTCTATAACTGCCTGTCACATAGAGAAAAACTTTGATTCTTTGCATTAATGTGCACTGATGAATCGTTGACAATAAAGCTGCCTTTCCCTTTTGGCTGAAAGGGGTGGTATAATGCCCTTTTCACATGATGTAAAACAAATCTTTGATGTCCCCAGAGTGTGTGTGTGAAGTTTTAGCAGAAAATACCCCACAGATATTTTTATATAGCATGTTAAAGTTGTCACTTTTTGAGGGTGAGCAAAAACATACCGTTTTTGTGTCTGTCCCTTTAAATGCAAATGAGCTGCTGCTCCCAGAACAGGGGGCGGAGCTTCAACAGCTTGTGTCGTTTTACCTCACACACACACACACACACACACACATGCACTGAACATTAAAAAAAAACTTTTAGCCTTTTATGTTCAAACCGGAGTCAGACAATGATGGAGAGACTTAAGAAGAAGTGACAACATGTAGAAGCAACAGGACGTCTCTGAATGGTTAGTTGATGAATTTATGTATCTTATGTGTAGTTATCTTCTAGTCATTGATTACCATATTCTGTCATGATAATCTATAAATCATGTTCCGGGGGCGGGGTTTATGTAAATTTTTGGGTTGGTGATGTCACTAACCCGGGAGAAATGTCGTGTAGTTCCTACCAGCCGTTTGTTGTAGTCCTTAAAAAGCAATTTCTTTAAAAGAAAATATCTTCCTTTGCTTTGAACTTTGAGCGTTGTAACTTTGCAGATGTTGTTTATGATCAAACAGCAACATTACACACTAACTAAAGTTATAAAAGTGAAATCATAATCAACCACCCCTTTAAGAAGTTCAATTTTAAATGCATGTTGACTTTAAGAACACATATTCACTTTTTCTAGTTTGTTTGTTGTGCTGAATTGTGTTACAGAGGCGATCTGTGTTGTTTTAGCTTCGTTTCCGTGGTTACAGAAGGTTCGTGATGATGTCACATGTGGCATTAAGGTCACTGTCCCTCTGGAGATCAGAGAACGAGGGAAAGATAGAGGGAATGTGAGATGGCAGAAAGAGAGGAGAGAGCGATTACATAAACAGATGCAGGAGAAAAGGCACGTTTGTTCACACACATAGTGCTATTTAAGAGAGCGAGAGCTGGGTTTGTCACAATTATTATGTAATTTGGTCTAATTGCAGTTATTTGTGATAATCACATCATTGCACGCTTTATTTAATCACATATTGATCTACAAATAAGGGTATTTTCATGGGTAATTATTTAAAATGGGTGCCAAGATTTCCATTTCAAATAAATGCTGTTCGTTTGACCTTTTGACAAAGAAAAATTGTATCACAGTTTAAAAAAAAAAAAAAAAAAAAATGAAGCTGCAAAAACTGATTTCAACATTAATTATAAATGTTTCTTGAGCTGCAAATCATCATATTAGAGTGATTTCTGAAGGATCATGTGACACTGAAGACTGGAGTAATGATGCTGAAAATTCAGCTTTGCATCACAGGAATAAATTATATTTTAAGATATTTTACACTAGAAACAGTTATTTTAAATTCTAATAATATTTCGCAATATTACTGTTTTTACTGTAATTCTAATCAAATAAATGCAGCATTGGCGAGCATAAGAGACTTCTTTCTAAAGCATTAAAAAAATCTTACTGACCACAAACTTTTGTCTTTAACTTTAATCGTAATGAATAGCTGATGCTAAAAACATTAACAAATGTTTGCATGTACATTTTAATACAAACCAGTATAAATCCTTTTTTTTTTTTTTTTATGTATTAGAAATGGTACAATGCAATTTAATAACACTTAAATCATTTTCTTTCTGATTGAATGCTTAAAACAGAATAATACATTACTTTAAAAATCAGTTTAAAATGGAAATGTCACTCGTTCATGGAATGACCTTTATGAATTAAAAATATTATTCATGTCATTATACCCTGTGTAATATGTGAAGAAAAGTTCAGTGGATTAATTCTTTGAGGTCTTATACTGTAACTGATAAGCAAATAAGTGAACCATAGTTTGTTTGTATAATAATTTAACGCCAGCCAACGTGTTATAATTGTGACCCACACACAAGCTGGATCAACACGAAAACCTCCGGAAGCGTGTGAAGACATTGATGTCTTTGGCAGTCGTTCACAGCTGTGTTTACGGGCCGTGGATTATGATTATGATCGATGTTCACAAAGAAACCACCTGACAGTTTCTGAATGGTGAGAAGGTTGTTGGTTTGATCTCGGCTAGTCTCAGCCTCAGACGGTCGGAGTTTGAGTTTCGAAGTTGTCATCTGTTCAATTCTTCAGGATTTCTGGGAGACGTGCGTCTCACGTTCTTTAAAGGGGTCATGAACTGGCTTTTTATGACGTTCGCTTGGTTTTTACATTCAAAAACATAAAAATTAATAAGTAATAGGCTATTTTCTACCCTGGTTTTGAGCCTAGCTCCTGAAATGCTCGGTTTTATAGGCGTGCCGCATTGAAGACTTGGAAGTAAACGCCCACTGCTATGATTGGATAACAGTTTTGCATATTATAAGGAGTTTCATGTAATGCGTGAATCGGTGGGCGGGGCTAAACAGGCGGTGTTGAAGTAGGCGTCGATCTTCTTCTGTGGAGGCGGGGTTTGATACCCATGTGACGTCATAGATCCCCACTCTGAAAAACCTGTTGTTCGCTGGGCCTGGTGTCAATAAAAGCTTTTATTGGACTAACTTACAGGATATTCTTGTAGTATGATGACCTCTTATATGTCAAAAGCTCAAGGAAAATTTGATTTCTCAGTTCATCACCCCTTTAACAGTCCGTCTGGAAACAAAGCCGTCGTGATGCCAAACCCCCTCATGGAAAAAGAACGCCGTTGTGTTTACAAATGTCACAATGAACTCTTATCAGCATCAACTAAATGCTGTATTTTCTAAAGTATGTGAAGTTTGCAGTAAACTTGCACAACATGAAAAATGTATTAGATGCACGCCGGTCTGTTATCGTAGGCACTTTAACTTTACATTTTTACGTCACCTAAACATGACGTGGAACAAAACGAACGGTGATTGGTTGCTTTACATGTCAGTCAGACGGTCCTTGGCCAATGAAAACTGCTACAGAGTCCAGACCTTCTGCCGTCAGTCTGAAGGTCTACATGAGACTAGATCTCGGCAAGTGGTGATGCATTGAGGTTTGATCATATTAAGGGCAATTCACATTGTACCGACAGACGGCAACTGACATTTCGTCAGGTTTAGTTGGATCTGTCTGTGCTTGTTTTCACCAATTGAATGTGGTGAATCAGTGCTTGTCTGGTCTGAGAATGAATGTCTGAGAAGTGATGCACTGTAATCAGGTGATTGTCTGCGTTAGTCGTAGTCTGGCTATCACCAGACCAAGCTCAATCTTTTAAGATTGCATATTAGTCTGCTCTGTATTTTCTACTGCACAAGAGGCGTGCATCAACGGGCATAGTTCAAATGACTCTGTACGCTAGGGGTGGGAGGATCGATCCTGAAGTATCGATACTTAAAGAATCGATCCTCACATAAAAATAACGATCCAAATGTGTGTTTTTTTTTACCATTAATTTTTTATTAATTTAGCACGCAATTCAGTGCGTAAAATAAGCTTCTAAGTGGAAAAATAAGCAAATGTTAGCGGATAATTGTGTAGGATAGAACTATTTCTCTCGTAGTTATGTACACTTTTCTAACCAAAAGTGTACATAACGGTTCAAATGTATCATGGTTTCCACAAAAATATGAAACTGTTTTCAACATTGATAATAATAAGAAATGTTTCCTGAGCAGCAAATCAGCATATTCAACTGAATTCTCATCATGACTAATGTCGATATCGGCAATAATGGCCCTGTATTTACTTGGTATCGGACCGAAATTTGCAATTTCACCCACCCCTACTGTACGCAATTGGATAGTCCTTCAACCAATCAGACGCGAAAACTCCAGTTTATACAAAACAAACGTGTTGGTTTGTAGCTTTGATCAGTGGTTTGCAGAAGCAGTAATGGCATCCAGCGATTTTTACAGTTGTGCAAAAAAAAAAAAAACATGTTTACACCCACTCGAGCGATTTGTTAAACTAAAGAAGCCGTTGAGCATCGTCGAGAGGTTAAAAGGAGTTGGATTGACGCTTCTCTATCGTCATCGTGTTAAACCAGCCAATAGCATGCCAGGTGGATAATCCAGTTTGTGATTGGCTCCCGCAAATTTGTAAAGGAAGCAGGATAGATAAATGTACAGGTTTCCAGCCAGAGCTGCAGGGCGAAATCAAATCGCCGGGAGATGATCCGGCTGGGTTTACCCCGTCTACGTTAGTCGGCGTCTGTCTATGAAATGTGAATTGCCCTTTAGCTGACACCTGTGCACAAAATAACTGCCGCTTTACTTGTATAGACAAATTAGAATTACTCAAAATTCCTAATCAGAGTTCCTAAAGTTCTAAATACATGTTTATATGAAAGTTGTTTAGATGTGAAGTTTTGCAGTTACATGTAGCAAATGGCAGAGATTGAGATCACTGTATGAATAAACCCATTGAATTATTATAATCCGTGCTTATTTGTGAGGTTTATGGTAACGGTAATAAATCAAAGCATGCTGAGGCATCTGAGTTGCACATGCTGTGAATTTTCTGTATACAAATGGGCCTACTGATGTGTGTGTGTGTGTGTGTGTGTGTGTGTGTGTGTGTGTGTTGCTCATAAATCTATTAGGATAGCAGGAAGTCAAGGGCATGCAGACATCAGAGGACACAGTGGAGTCCACTAGTGAAAATGTGTGTGGATTTTATTTCTGATATATAAATGATATGCAGACGAGAAGCAAGATTTTTTTTCTTTTGGTTCCCAGGAGTTCACGTCCATCGTTACAAATTTGCTTTCACCACTGACCAAGAAAATTGTCTATTTTCTATATATATATTCTATTTTCTATTGTCTATTGCCTATTTTATTTATTTCAATTAAACCAGGACATATTTGTTTATTTGTTGTTAAAAGCAGAAATATTGTGATATATTATTTCACCTTAAAACATATTTTTTTCTATTTTAATATATTGTAAAGTGCTATTTATTCTTGTAAGGCATAGCTGAATTTTCAGCATCATTACTCCAGTTTTCGGAGTCACATGATCCTTCAGAAATCCTTCTAATATGATGATTTGCTGCTCAAGTAAAATTTCTTATTATTATCAATCTTGAAAACAGTTGTGCGGCTTCATATTTTTGTGGAAAATGTGTAAATTATTTTGTATGATCCTTTGAAGTTATAAATACTGTCTTTACTGTCACTTTTGATCAATTCAATGCATTCTTGCGGAATGAATTCATGTTAATGTCAATTTCCCAAACATATACACAGTATATAGGTCTCTGCTGTAATAGCCTGAGCTAATTAAATGTGATCAGTTTTCCTGTGTTGTGACTGGGGTTTAGATGCTGTGTGTGTGCGCGTGTGTGTGCATGTGTGTGTGTGTGCTTGTGCATCTGAGTTTGTGTCTGTCCCTGTGTCCTGGTGAAAACCCTACGTGTTGGGGACAAAATGTCCTTAGAGATACGGCAATATCTGAAATCATTGTCCTTGGGGGACATTTTTTGGTCCCCATGAGGAAAACATCTTATAAATTATAAGTGATGTTTTTTGAAAATGTGAAAATACAGAAAGTTTTCTGTGATGGATGAGTTTAAGGGTAGGCTTAGGGGAGAGAATATACACAGTAGAAAAATCATTGTCTATGGAAAGTTCCCATAAAGCATGAAACCCAAAACGTGTGTGTGAGTGTGTGTAGACTCACATGTGTAAGTGGATTAAACACAGTATGTTATTTCTGTCCCTCTGAGAAAACCCCTCCAGGGACACAGAGATGCTCTCACCACACACACTCATCCCTCCTGGGAAAACACTGCCGTTAACATGGACCTGGAGGAATAAAGCGCTCACATTATGGGTTGGTTCCCAGAATCTGTTTTAATCAAGGCTGACTGCACCTCACTCCAAAATGTGTTTATTTTAACTCAATGTGTAGTACATAGTTTTATTTGCTACATAATTTGTTTAGTCAACACAAAAGTCAAAATTCTTCCCATTTAATTTTCCTGGTCATATTGTAAGCAGTTCATCAATGCAGATTATTCCAAAGAAAAGAAAAAGTATTTCCTGTTCAGTAGACCTTATTTTCACCCCTTACCAATAAATTCCAGATTGATTATTTTTTTTATATATTTATCATTAAAAAACAATCATTTAAATCTGGCATGCATCATATTCACAGTAATAGGTTCTGACCTAATTGCTGACTTTAAATAATGGTAAGTTGATTACTTATTTTGATAATAGTAAGTTTGCACATTCATTCATTTTAACCTGCATTGATACTGCTTATGTTTGCACCAACATATTCATCCGTGTGCCTGTTAAAAGGAATGAACGTTTCATTAATATATCATTTTGTTGGGGAGGAAATGGAGATTAATGCTAAAGCCTTAAGAGTTTCAGAAGAACAGTGTCTCTCACTGTGCAAAGATGTTCATTTGATATTTCTGTACTTGTTTTATTTCTCATCAGGTATTTTAAGAGAAACATCTGAGATGAAGTTGATTCCCCAATTAAACATTAGAACTTCTGAGCAACGAAAGAGCCAGCTCTGGAAAATATCATTATCCTCATTGCAATAGATAGTTGCAGTGATGATGGATTTTTGTAGGCCATCCTGTAAGTTAGCATCGCCCTGGTTCCTGCGACAATATCCCAGTAAGCTTTTCCATTGGCTTTTGACAACTTCAATGATGAATTTTAAAGCCTAAATACAATCACCAGGTAAAAAGCTAAACAAACTATGCCATAGTCACATGACTTCACAGTCACCACCATTAAGCTTCCAAAAACTGTCTTTATTTAAAAAAAAAAAAAATATATATAAAGTTTGAGTTATAATAGTTTGCATGAGTGCGATTATTAACACATTAAAGGGGTCATGACATGAGAAACCAAATTTGCCTTGATCTTTTGGTATATAAGAGGTCTTTGTACCATTAAAACGTCCTGCAAGTTTCATAGCTTAAGACGTCCTCCCCATTATAAACAAATCATTTATTTAATCAAGCTCTAAATACAGCTCGTTCTGGATCCATGGTAAGAAGTGACGTCACGGTACGAAGTGACGTACCAGCGTTTGCATATGAACGCCTCCAGCGCAAGACAACTACGCTTAAAGCGCAAGACAACTACCCTCATTTCGTATCATTGTCGCGCCCGCGCGCCACAAGAGTTCAGTCGACGGACAGACAGTGTGTGTGTCTGTGTACAGGGAAATTACGATGCCACGCAGATGTGCTGTTCCTGGCTGTGGACAAACAACATCTTTGAATACGCTGCGAAAGATCCAGTCATCAGGGAAAAATGGATGCACTTTATTTTTTTGCGGACGTCCCAGTCCATTTGAAGGATGACTGTTTTGAGAACAAATCCCAAAATGATGCTGGCTTTGCCAGAAAACTGTTGCTCAAAGATAAGTCCGTGCCGACTATTCTGGGCTCAACAACGACGACGCAAACTGTAAGTAATGTATTTCAAACTTTAAACTACTTTTTAAATACGCCAAATCCGCAAATGTTCTGGCTGGGGGCGTTAATAATTGATGCATAGGCACTGACGTTAGCCAATCATAACAGTGGGCGGTAACACTGAACTCTTAAAGGGGAAACACCCCCAAATCAGACTGTTTGAATCAGAGGATGAGAAACAGGATGGGAAAAGGTCATAAATCACTACATTTTAAAAGTTTTTTGTAAAAAAAACTATAGTAATACTATAATTGCACCTAAGGGAACATAATAAGAAAATTAAAAAAAACATGTCATGACCCCTTTAAGGTTGTGAAAGAGATGAGTAGATGAGTTTACCTGTTTAGCTGATAATGTTTAATGTCCCTGACAGCCTCTTCATTGAGACACTTGCTAGCAACCTCCTTTAATTCCCGGTACTTATTGTTCGATTTTGTGCCATTCGAGATGAAACATGACCAATCGTGGCGATTTCTGTGGTCGTGTCTCCTAAACGCCAGTCCTACGTCGTACAGTGAGAGACGTTCAAAGACGGCTATTGTCACAGTCTTGCGACCAAAGACAGCCTGTGATCATTTACTGACAGTCAGAACTCATCATGATCATCTCACAGTGTGTTTGCTGCTACGACCTACAGATACTGACGAGCCAATAAAAATGCAACATGAAGTGATCAACGCAACATGGCGCTAAACCTTTAAACTTCTTGGCCTCTTTTCCCTGGCCATGACCACATCAATATTCT
>NC_136880.1:40776365-40791365 GCF_949152265.1 Phoxinus phoxinus | reverse complement strand
ATGCACATCGGGTCTGTGAATAGGATGTGTGTCGGATCTTCAGGAAACAAAAGACAAGGAAAGCATCAGGCCGGTGTTTCAGCAGCCTGTCTAAAAACCTGTGCTGTCCAGCTGGCCCTCATTTTTTCACAGATCTTTACCAAATCACTGGAGTTGTGCGAAGTCCCTTCCTGCTTCAAATGCTCTACCATCATCCCCATCCCAAGAAAAACAAAACAAATCGCAGGACTTAATGACTACAGAACTGTTGCTCTAACATCTCTGATTATGAAGTCATTTGAGAGACTGGTATTGGCTTACCTGAGGGACATCACAGGGACCTTTTACAGCAGATGTTCCAGGATATAATGCAATCCCATGTTGACTGCATCATCCACTGACCTGTTTGCTCGATAAGACAAACCAGGGACTTATGTGAGGATCCAGTTTGACTTTCAATACCACCATCACATGACTCCTGCGGTCTAAAATAACCCAGCTCTCTGTTCCTAGCTCTACCCGTCAATGGATCACCTGCTTTCTGACAGATAGGCGAAAGCTAGTGAGATGCAACTTCACATCTAACACCTACAAAATCCGCACTGGCGTCCCCCAGGGGTGCGTGCTCTCCCCACTGCTCCTCTCCCTCTACAAGAACGACTGCATCGCCAAAGTCCCTTCTGTCAAGCTCCTGAAGTTTGCGGACGACACTACACTCATCAGAATCATGCACAATGGTTACGAGTCTACATATAGACAGGAGGTTGAACAGCTGGCTGTCTGGTGCAGTCATAACAACCTGGAGCTGAACATGCTCAAAATAGAGGAGATGATAGTAGACTTCAGAAGGAAACCCCCCAGCACTCCCCCACTCTCCATCATTAACAGCTCTGTGGATGGTGGATAAATGGATGGTACTCGCTTAATTAATCATGCAACATAGCGTCACTATGGCCCACTCATGTGACAGCATTGTACCGTTCCACTATTTGAAAGATTTATTGTTATATATTTACAGTGCTATTATTAATTTTCCCACCTGACATATTCAAATATGAAGCCGTTTTTCCACTGAATCCAGATTTGTTTTCAATTTGGTTTGCATCCATCAAATGTGGAAAAGAAAACATTATGCCCCGGTTTCAGAGACTTAAGCCTAAGGCTTAATCAAGTCCCAGAATTAAATGCATGTTTGAGCTGTCTTAACTAAAAGCAACTTGCAATGACAAAGTTTAAAATATATCAGTGCCATTTTTTTGTCTCAAGATGCACACAAGTAATGTTTTTTCTAAAGCATGTTTAAAAAAGCTACTTAAATGTCCTAATTGAACAAAGGCCTAATCCTGGCTTAAATCTAAGCCCTCTCTGTAAAACCAGGCCTATAAATAATATTATTTGAGCCACGCTTGAAGCCAAGCATGACAATTCTGTCATTATTTATACAGCCTCGTGGATTGCACTTTATTTCAATAGTCAACTTTAGACATTCTACTAACTATAAGTAACTTTGCTATATAAGTAATCAAACTCTGTTTGGTGAACATAGGTATTAAGCAAAATGTTGATGCTGCTGTTTTCCATAGAATGAAAGTGTATTATAGTGCAAAAGTCATATATACTGATGCTTTTTACTGTTATAGTGCTTTCGGATTGGCATAGGTGATGTGAGCTGCAGTTTCGTGCTGTTTATGTTCTGTGTTTGTCTTTCTCTCTCTGCAGAATGACACGTGGAGTGAGCTGTACTCGTTTGCTGTGTTTAAAGCCATGAGTCACATGTTGTGTATCGGTTATGGTCGTCAAGCTCCGGAGAGTCTCTCTGATATCTGGCTGACGATGCTCAGCATGATTGTTGGTGCCACCTGCTATGCCGTCTTCATCGGACACGCCACGGCCCTCATCCAATCGCTGGACTCCTCACGACGCCAGTACCAGGAAAAGGTAAAGCAACTGTGCATGAGGTGTTAAACAATGAAGTAGAAACAATTGACTATAAAGCTATACACCAGGTGACGTTTAGCCTTCTAGCGGTTTAAGCATAAAACTTATATGCATTGTTGTTTTGACATTGTTGTTTTTAAATAACGCTACAAAAATTAGCCAATGCTGACATTAGACGTTGCTATTCATATCAGATGGAAACTATAACTTGGCAAGGCTATTTATAGGCAAATAGACGAAAGCAGTAACTAGTTTAGAGAACTAAACATTGTTTTGTGTCAAATGCACAGCAAAAGTGATGCTATGTTGATTCATGTTTTATTACGGATATTGTCTCTTTCCCTTTTGCTTGCAAAACTCTTTTCGGGTTCGATGTTCAGCTGCGGCTTCAAGCTACTTCAACTGCATATAGTAGTAGCTTGACCTTCTTTCCTTTATTTACGGATATGCTGTAAACATGCATGGAGGAATGACGAAAGCATTATGCAGTTTCCCAGGAAATCGTCCCAACAATAATATAAATAATTATTATATGCGTACCATTGTGATTTGGGGTAAGGCAAAAACATGGGTTGGATGATGGTTTTATGATGTACTAGTTTATTTAAATTTTGTTAATTTCAAACAAAAATGGTTACATAGTTTACTGCATTTCAATTTGCATACTTCCACTTACTATATACTTTGCTTTTAATGGTAATATACATCCTTTTGAGTATGTTGGCAGAATTGGGACACCAGTGTCATACAATTGCATGTTGATACCACAGACTCCTTTGTCACGTGTTTGCTTTTGCATGTGAGTGGCAACATCTGTCTAAATTCACTACTATTTAAAGGTAGGGTTGGCAATTGTGCAGAGGTTAGCATTAGCATGTTAGCTTTGAAAGCATAAGATCCCACTCTTCAGAGCGTCTACAAAGCCACACCTCCTTTAAAACACATGAATGCGACAGCAGAATCTGCAAAGCGTCACGAGAGACAGTGGTAAATTACCTTATGTCTCAAACCACATAACATTACAATAATAATGAACATAACTTAAAGAGCGCTGACCTGTACCACCTGACTGCTGCAGGTTTATTTTACCGTTGATGGTGTTGACATGTAAACACATAAACCCAAGTCTGAATACGTGAACAGCTCCGGGTAGAGCGTCACGGATTGCCATCTCGTAATTGTGGTTAAGACATGGTGTGTGGACGCAGCATAAGCTCATTGTTTTGGTTCAGGAGGAACTGTAAAAGGTGCTGATGTTTGTTTGTGGCGCTCGGTGACTTTGTCAACAACTCTGCATAGCCTCATGGATCACGCTGATGAACTGTGATGTCTGCGCGAGCAAGTACGCGGAGGTATGGAAATACATAGGTTGACAGGCAGGAAGGATATCGGACCAAATGCAATGAGACTTACACAGAAGATGTACATGTTTTAATATTTAGAGCACTTCTATTATTGATTGCTATTGGGATGTGAAGAGAGTTTCAACCAGTATAACAGAAATTGCCTACCCTACCTTTAACTTATAGACTCATGCAGTTAAAAAAACGCTATGCTAGCTTTGACCTCGAGAGCCAAATACTTTGCCAAAGTATTCTCCTCCAAGGGGTTGTGTGTGGGCAAGGCTTGCTTAAAAAGCTTGCATGAATGCACAACTTGAAAAAGCAGTTGTCCGCTTTTAAAAATATTTCTATTTAGTTTTTTCTTCTTCACTTTTAATCATTTCAATTTAATCATTTCAATATTTTTCAATTAGTTGCCAAGGCCTATTCCTTGACCTCATAATGCGACTCCTCCTCATCCATTAAAACTCATTAAAGTCGCCATTGTTCCATCTGCCTGCGCAGCTAATGTTTGTGGAGCTGTTACGGTTTGTTTGTCACTGTTGCGTTGAGTCAGCAACTCTTTAGATGCTCTTGTGTTGATTGGATAATGACTGCTAATGCGACAAATAGTTGCCTTTCTGACTGTGTGTTTGTTTTCACTGCAGGCTCTATTAGCCGATGAGACCGCAGCTACAGCATCAGCTAATGTACTACCTACCGCAGTGCTGACTTGGTTGTGGCTGTCATATTTCTGTGCGTCGTGTTTGTAACAGTAGATTAGACTTGGCATGGCTTCAGTGTTCCCGCTCGGCCAATCGTTTACCAGCTCTGTTACCATGCAGAAAGATTGGTGGAGGCAACGGAGCACTCTGATTGGTCGCTTTGAAAAAGAGGGATTGCTTCCCAATCTGTTTAGCCAGTAATTTGAGGCGTGTATCCTCAAGTGGAGGACAGACGACGGAGACTCGTTGCGTATACGATTTATGTGCGTGTATGTGCGCACAATATTACAGTGTCTCTCTGGACGAGCTAAAATTGATGAGGCAGCAGATTAGTGTCCTGCCAATGTCCTCGTGGAGTAGGTGTGTGTGCTGCACTGTGATTCTGTCCTTGAAAGTGCCGTAATGAAATGACGAGAACGAGGTAGGGAGGGAAACAGAGAGACAGACAGAGAGAAATAGGGGGTTGGGAATAGACCTGTAGGGGTCAGGGACGAGTGACTTGCTTCTCTGCGCTTTGTGATGCTCTCAGTTTGGAAAATTCTCCCCTTGAAGTGCCTCTTCAGTTTTAAAGGGACAGTTCACCTAACAATGTTGCGGTTTTATTGTAGTGTCATTTTGCTTTGAGCTGCTAAATATACACTAAGTCTCTTATACTCACCAATGCTGCATTTATTTGATCAACAATTTCCAAAAACCTTACTGACCCCAAAACCTTTGAACAGTGTATATAAGTGTATACATTTTCAGAAGCTATACAGTATATTTGTGTGAGTAATAGGCTATTATTTAAAGGTCTTCAAGAGGTTGTGTCCTTTTACCTCACACACACATGAACAAAATGTCAATGTTTATGTTCAAACCGGAGTCAGACAATGATGGAGAGACTTAAGAAGAAGTGACAACATGTAGAAGCAACAGGACATTTCTGAATGATTAGTTGATGAGTTTAAGTAGCTTATGTGTAGTTATCTTCTAGTCATTGATTAGCATATTCTGTTCCGGGGGCGGGGTTTATGTAAATTTTAGGGTTGGTGATGTCACTAACCCGGGAGGAATGTCGTGTAGTTCCTATCAGCCGTTTGTTGTAGTCCTCAAAAAGCAATTTCTTTAAAAACAAATAATATCTTCCTTTACTTTGAACTTTGAGCGTTGTAACTTTGCAGATGTTGTTTATGCAACATAGATTTTTGTTGAATAACCCCCTCCCCCTTTATGTTAAAGTAACTCTTGTTGTCTTCCACAGGGAGAACAGCAGGTTGCATGAGAGTGAATATGCGATGATAACTGCCTGATTTTCATTTTTAGGCTGAGCTGTATCTTAAGGTGATCATTTATTATGTTCAGACTGTCTTTAAACGCGCACCTGACCTGAATAGCATATGTATTACAAAGATGCAATCGCAGACGACTTGACTCATCAAACAGCAAAAGATCCGCTTTCAAGCAGGAAAAATGTATGCAGTCATGCAAAGCGGTGCTGTGATATGACGTGTATGAATGACTGTTGTCCCTCAGGACACCTCAAGTTCAGACTTCAGCGTCTTATGAGAATTGATCAGCGGTTGATGAACGAGCGCTGGGCTAGTTCTCTTCTCTCTCTCTTCATTGATTGTCTAAGTCTTCACCTCGGGTGTGTTTTGGACACAGACAGTCCTTTGAAATTTCATGCAAACGCATAACACACTCAACAGTGCCCGAAGAGGAAATATGACTGACACATATATTTATATGTCACATACTGTATGTTACAGTGCTGCTGTTTGCATCATAGATTTGAGCTACCTCAGTGTGTGTGTGTGTGTGTGTGTGTGTGTGTGTGTGTGTGTGTGTGTGTGTGTGTGTGTGTGTGTGTGTGTGTGTGTGTGTGTGTGTGTGTGTGTGTGCATTGCTTATTTTTATCGCTGCTATAAAAGTGTGTTGACGGACGGAGTGCTAAATCTGGAAGGCTGGGAAGCGGTGTGGATACTAAAAGAGATTGACAGAGCCGGGCAGATTGGAACAGGTAGAAGAGAGACGCTGTTCTGTTCTCGATGCAATGGAGACACCAACATGGCAATATCTTTCTTAAAAGAAGATGCTCCAGTCTGATTGGCTGGCGAATATTATTTTGCAGTGGTTTTTAGATGTGCACATCCCAGAAAAACTGACACTGAAGGTCTTCTTAGATACTATCTTCATGTTTTCTAACTTTTAGAAATATATAATATTTTTTTAAATATATTTTGTAGTCTCAAAATACAAAATAGCCATACACATTTTTTTATCATACACTCTGAAAAATAAAGCTTCAAAAAAGGTTTTTGCAGCAATGCCATTTTTGGTTCCTTTCAGTGAACAGCATTTAAAAAATAATACTAAATAACACTAAAAATATTTTTTGGTGGAAATGAAAGTTTCCATAGATAATAAAGGTTCTTCATGGAACCATCAATGCCAATTAAGAACCTTTGAGATGTTTTCTACTATTAACTAATTTTTAAGTCGTACGTTTTTCAATATGTTGTATAAGACAAAGAAACCTCATGTCGATAATCACAGCCTATCATTTTATAGAAAATATTTTACAAGGATTACACTTTCTTATGAACATTTTATAATATTAACTTATTTAATAATATAACTTTAGCTCTTTTAAAGAAGATTTTCTGTGTTTGCCTTGTTCCAAAATGGGACTAAATCGTTACAGTGTTGCATTTTCTCCTTGGTTCTGTTAAAAATGTGTGAATAAGTCACATGTGAGCAAAACTGTTCGTGCATTGGTTACCATTTATGTTCCAGTTTTGCTCAAAGCCTCGTGAATCACCATTATTTTATTTCTACAGGAAAACATACAATGCACCTGTGTTGCAGAAGTGTCATAAAAGCATTTTCAGAGGTACAAGACTTTTTTGTGCTCACCCACAGATCTCCGAAGATCTTTCAGTTATGCTTTATGTTCATCTGTCACTTTTTATTTGTGAAGAGTTACACTCAAGTCAAGTCAAGTCACCTTTATTTATATAGCACTTTATACAGTACAGATTGTTTCAAAGCAGCTTTACAGAGATAACAGGAAAATGATGCATTTCGGCTGTTCATCTGAAGTCAGTTCAGTGTTGATTCAGTTGTAAAGATCATCAATTATTAAATTAGTTAATTGAATTAATAAAGCAGTTCTGGAAACAATGGTCATCGTCCAGCTCAGTTCAGTATTCATACAACAGCGCCAGTGCAGTCAGATCAATAATGTTGTTGAATATTAAGTTAACACTACCATTCAAATGTTTTTTGAGCACATTAAATTGATTAAAAGTGTCATTTATAATGTTACAAAAGATCTCTATTTCAAATAAACGCTGTTCTTTTGAACTTCCTATTCATCAAAGAAAGAAAAATATGAAACACTTTTCAACATTGATAATAGTCAGAAATGTTTCTTGAGCAGCAAATCATCATAATAAGGATCATGTGACACTGAAGACTGAAAGTAATGATGCTGAAAATTCAGCTTTGATCACAGGAATAAATTACTTTTTTAAATATATTACGTGGAAAATAGATATTTTTAATAACATTTCCCCTTTTTTTTCTTTTTTTGATCAAATAAAAGCAGCGTTGGTATAAGTGACTTATTTCAACATTGAATCTTACCGACCCCATACATTTGAATGATAGTAAACTGTGATTTATGATTAGTTTTGTGCACTTAGTAGCATATAATGCTCAAGACGGATAGTGTATCACAAAGTCCAAAAAGTCATATTTCTTCTTTGTTTTCTATAGTCACAGACCAAAACTCATGTGTAAAAGCTTGAATGAGTGTTTTCCTCGCCGGGCTGTTTTTGTGATGTAAGCTATTTCAGATAAACCCCTAAACGCCAGGCGAAAACAAAACACACTGTGGTTGTTGTCTCTGTGTGTCAGTCAGGTGCTGTGTTCCTGTCCACCTGATTGGCTCTTAGCCAGAATAAGCTGGTGTGTGTGTGTGTGTATTAGACGTTTGGTGATAATTAAAAGTCTGGTTATGCGACTCCAGGTTGTAGATCCCGCAGTGAAGCCGCTCTGGTGCTCGTAGGGGGTCTGGAATATTTTTCAGGAAATAACAAGAGAAGAATTTCAATTAGACCTAATGCCTCTTGTGCTGTTGTCATTCATTGTGTTGTTTGATTGTGCGTCTCTCTCTCTCTCTCTCTCTCTCTCTCTCTCTCTCTCTCTCTCTCTCTCTCTCTCTCTCTCTCTCTCGGGTTTCACTGAGCTTTCCTTACCGCCCGCTGATGCTCAGAACAGCCTGAGGAAACAGGCATGACAAATATCACCAGATCTCTGTCTTCTCTTTCTCTCTCTCTCCTTCTCTTTGTTGCTCTAACCTTCTGGAATCATTTGTCTCCTCCGTGCAGAACCTCCTAATATCTGTGATTCTTTCAGTACATCTCATAATACACCAGAGTCTCCGTCTGTCTCTCCCCAAAGACTGACGTCCATGCATACGGGTGGATAAACATTGAGACTCTTTAATTAATGCTGTACTTCATCAGTTTTGTTCTCCCCGAGGATCTCTGGCCTTCAGGATGAAACTGAACAAAGACATCAGGTTCATAAGGGATTTTTCACTTGGGTATAAAGCTGCTGTCTTTGTTACATGTTCTTACCGTAGTAATAACAGTAAATTATGCATAATTACAAGCAACTAACCCTCAACCAAACCCTAATCCTACCCTAACCCTATAGTAAGTACATGTAGTTAATTCATATTACACTGTACTTAAATATATAATTACACTGTAACAATAACACCTTAAAATAAAGTGTAACCTAAATATATATACAATATAAACATCTATACAAGGTAATCGACTACCGAATGTGGCAAGTATGTTTAGCAGATTGTTTTTGCTTTTAAATTTTGCAGTTTTGAAAAATGTAGTATTGTATTCAATATCAATCCATCCAGCTTAATGTTACTACAATGTGCGATGTTGACAAGTAGTTAATGCTTGTTGGGTAACATTAACAGTAGCCTATATTACATTACTACAATTACAACACGCAAAAACGATTAACGTTAGGAAGGTTAAGGTAAGTAAGTAACGTTATAAAGTAAACAAATAAACGTTACTACATGTTACTAAACGTAACCTGAACAAAATCATCCCCGCTCTTAGTGAAAGTAAGAGCCAGAATGCAGTGTTATGTGAGTGACGTCAGTGAGTGTGTTGTCAAGCAAGGAGAGCGAGCGGTAGCGGTGTCCGACTGAGAAGCGTAGGCTATGTGTGGCTGTGAGGGGAAATAAGAGATCCCGGCCGGTCTTGGAGCCCAAAACAGGAAGAGTGTAACATCTTATATCAAATTTTTATAACCTATTTAGTCAGAAACTTCATACAACGTCATTCATTTGGTGAATGCTCAAGTCCGATTTTATATATCCTTGAGTCTGAGTCCAAGTCCGAGTCATCAGTCCGCGAGTCCAAGTCAAGTCAAGTACTCAAGTACTCCATCACTGACACAGGGTAATTGATTACACGTCTTATAGGTTATTGACAGATATTTATGACAGATAGCTATCACAATATGACTGAAATGAGGTCTTAAAAACATATACTAAAAGATGGTTTTGGTTCCTGAAAACTTAAAGGGGTCATCGGATGCCCAAGTTGGTATGATTCTTTAGGGTGTTCATGTAAAGTTTGGCTAAAATTCCTCAATGATTGTGTAAAACAACACCCTTTTTATCTCCTCAAAAACAGCTTTGTTCACAGTGACCTGTTTTGGTGCATATCTCTTTAATGAGGCTGAGGGCAGAAATATGCTAATACTGGACTGTCCGTCAGTGGTCGTGGGCGGAGCTTGAGCATTATGACGTCCTGATTATTGAGTGTTTAGACTTTTCGAGGATAAAAAAACAAGGAGTGAATGGATTTTTTTTACTGTATGGAGGTCGTGTCCACACACTGCAAAGACACATTTATATGCAAACGCCATTTAAAAGTGAATTTTGCATCCGATGACCCCTTTAATTACTCTTTGTTTTGCTGAATAACAGTGATGGACTTTTCTGTGCGAGTTCAGACTCTGTCGAGTGGCTCGAGTGCAGGCTGGCTTTGGCTCGGCTCACTGTTCCCGCAGGTAGAAATGTGCTTAGTATTGTAATGAGGTGATTTATTCTAGAATCAGAGTGGTGAATAATACATCTCTGATCCAAACCTGAAATTAGACTTCTTCATCTTTACTTTCAGCAAAAGGACACCAGGACTTCACAACATGGAGAGTTGACACACACACACACACACACACACACACACACACACACACACACACACACACACACACACACACACACACACACACACACACACACACAGCTCTCTGGTTTCCATTTATCTTAGACGTGGGAATTGAGGAGCCATGGTTTTGTTTGCTTTTACCTAGACTGGAAAATCTTTAGTCAGGAATCAATATGGAGCCGGTGTTATAATACTGTCGCTTAGCCCATTTAGGCCTAAAAAACTAAGGTTGAGAATGTGTGTTTGGGCTCGGTAAAATTTGTTAATGTTTTTGAAAGAAGATTCCTATCCTCATCAAGGCTGCATTTATTTGATTAAAAATACAGTAAAACCAGTAATATTGTGAAATATTATAAAAAATTTAAAATAACTGTTTTCTATGTGAATATATTATAAATTGTAATTTATTCCTGTGATCAAAGCTGAATTTTCAAGAACCATTTATTATTAATATAGGGATGCAGCGAAAGGTCGCCTGCTTATTTTGAACAGTTTCGGGGCCGAAATAGACATTTAATTAGTGCTTCTCCAATGGCAGTTTGAGTGTTGAGTGATGCATTGAATTGAATTGATTTCTTTAAAACAAAAAATAAAAAAACATCTTACTTACTGCAAACTTTTGAACTGATAAAATGTACATCTTGAATGCAATGTAAGTCGTTTAATGTTGTCATTTATAATTAGCTTCAAATATAAATGTAAAGCAATAGAAGTCTATAGTATGAACTCAATTCAGTAGTTAAGTAAATGTATAAGTTTTGGGACGTCTGCCTTTACATGCACATGAACTATAATGACATCCCATTCATATTCCGTAGGGTTTAATATGGTTTAACCCTTTGCTGCCATAACAGCTTCAACTCTTCTGGGAAGGCTTTCCACAAGGTTTAGGAGTGTGTTTATGGGAATTTTTGACCATTCTTCGCATTTGTTAGGTCAGTCAGGCACTGATGTTGGACGAGAAGGTCTGGCTCGCAGTCTCCGCTCTAATTCATCCCAAAGGTGTTTTATCAGGTTGAGGTCAGGACTCTGTGCAGGCCAGTCAAGTTCCTCCACACCAAACTCACTCATCCATGTCTTAATTTACCTTGTTTTGTGCACTGGTGCGCAGTCATGTTGGGACAGGACGGGACCATCCCCAAACTGTTCCCACAAAGTTGGGAGCATGAAATTGTCCAAAATGTCTTGGTATGCTGAAGCATTAAGAGTTTCTTTCACTGGAACTGGGGCCAAGCCCAACAACCCCATTCTTTCACAGATGATTGTAGAAGCGTCTGCATGTCTACAGTAGGGCTTGATTTTATACAACTGTGGCCATGGAAGTGATTAGAACACCTAAATTAAATGATTTATGAGGGGTGTCCCAATACTTTTGACAATATAGTGTATCTAACAGAAAGAAATGGTTAGAAAAGTCTTAATGTCTGAAATTTGAGAGCAGAATTCCATATTACATTAGTTCCGTATAACATCATTCTTGAGAAGTGTGAATATTATCGGTTTCACGGCTTTATCGGCTGTTATGATTCTAATAGCGATCCTACACCAATTTTTTTACAGTTGAAGTTAAACACACACACACACACACACACACACACACACACACACACACACACACACACACACACACACACACACACACACACACACACACACACACACACACACACACACACACACACACACACACACACACACACACACATTCATCAGTGATAAAGCATTAACGTGTGTCCTAGTTTAGTGGGGAATCACCCCGTTTGCTCTCTCATCTCCTCCTGTCGTCTCGTCTCCTCTCCTCTCCACTCCACTCCTCTCGTCTCCTCTCGTCTCCTCTCCTCTCCACTCCTCTCCTCTCGTCTCCTCTCCTCTCGTCTCCTCTCCTCTCGTCTCCTCTCCACTCCTCTCGTCTCCTCTCCTCTCGTCTCCTCTCGTCTCCTCTCCTCTCGTCTCCTTTCCTCTCCTCTCGTCTCCTCTCCTCTAGTCTCCTCTTGTCTCGTCTCCTCTCCTCTCCTCTCGTCTCCTTTCCTCTCCTTTCCTCTCCTCTCGTCTCCTCTCGTCTCCTCTCCTCTAGTCTCCTCTCGTCTCGTCTCCTCTTGTCTCGTCTCCTCTCCTCTCCTCTCTTCTCCTCTCCTCTCATCTCCTCTCGTCTCGTCTCCTCTCCTCTCTTCTCCTCTCCTTTCGTCTCCTCTCCTCTTGCCTCCTCTCATCTCCTCTCTTCTCCTCTCGTCTCCTCTCCTCTCCTCTCCTCTCCTCTCCTCTCCTCTCCTCTCCTCTCCTCTCCTCTCCTCTCCTCTCCTCTCCTCTCTTCTCCTCTCCTCTCGTCTCCTTTCCTCTCCTTTCCTCTCCTCTCGTCTCCTCTCGTCTCCTCTCCTCTAGTCTCCTCTCGTCTCGTCTCGTCTCCTCTTGCCTCCTCTCGTCTCCTCTCCTCTCCTCTCCTCTCCTCTCCTCTCGTCTCCTCTCTTCTCCTCTCTTCTCCTCTCCTCTCTTCTCCTCTCGTCTCCTCTCGTCTCATCTCCTCTCGTCTCTTCTCCTCTCCTCTCCTCTCCTCTCCTCTCCTCTCGTCTCCTCTCGTCTCCTCTCTTCTCCTCTCCTCTCTTCTCCTCTCGTCTCCTCTCTTCTCCTCTCTTCTCCTCTCCTCTCCTCTCTTCTCCTCTCGTCTCATCTCCTCTCGTCTCTTCTCCTCTCCTCTCGTCTCCTCTCGTCTCCTCTCGTCTCCTCTCTTCTCCTCTCCTCTCTTCTCCTCTCCTCTCCTCTCCTCTTCTCTCCTCTCCTCTCTTCTCCTCTCGTCTCATCTCCTCTCGTCTCCTCTCTTCTCCTCTCCTCTCCTCTACTCTCTTCTCCTCTCTTCTCCTCTCGTTTCCGCTCCTCTCTTCTCCTCTCCTCTTGTCTCCTCTCTTCTCCTCTCCTCTCGTCTCGTCTCCTCTCCTCTCGTCTCGTCTCCTCTACTCTCTTCTCCTCTCGTCTCCTCTCTTCTCCTCTCGTCTCCTCTCTTCTCCTCTCCTCTCTTCTCCTCTCCTCTCCTCTCTTCTCCTCTCGTCTCATCTCCTCTCGTCTCTTCTCCTCTCCTCTCCTCTCGTCTCCTCTCGTCTCCTCTCTTCTCCTCTCCTCTCCTCTCTTCTCCTCTCCTCTCCTCTCCTCTTCTCTCCTCTCCTCTCTTCTCCTCTCGTCTCATCTCCTCTCGTCTCCTCTCTTCTCCTCTCCTCTCCTCTACTCTCTTCTCCTCTCTTCTCCTCTCGTTTCCGCTCCTCTCTTCTCCTCTCCTCTTGTCTCCTCTCTTCTCCTCTCCTCTCGTCTCGTCTCCTCTCCTCTCGTCTCGTCTCCTCTCGTCTCCTCTACTCTCTTCTCCTCTCGTCTCCTCTCTTCTCCTCTCCTCTCGTCTCCTCTCCTCTCCTCTCGTCTCGTCTCCTCTCGTCTCCTCTCCTCTCCTCTCGTCTCCTCTCCTCTCCTCTCCTCTCCTCTCCTCTCCTCTCCTCTCCTCTCCTCTCGTCTCCTCTCGTCTCGTCTCGTCTCGTCTCCTCTCCTCTCCTCTCCTCTCCTCTCCTCTCGTCTCCTCTCCTCTCCTCTCGTCTCCTCTCCTCTCCTCTCCTCTCCTCTCGTCTCCTCTCCTCTCCTCTCCTCTCGTCTCCTCTCCTCTCCTCTCCTCTCCTCTCGTCTCCTCTCCTCTCCTCTCGTCTCGTCTCCTCTCCTCTCCTCTCCTCTCCTCTCCTCTCGTCTCCTCTCCTCTCCTCTCCTCTCCTCTCGTCTCGTCTCCTCTCGTCTCCTCTCCTCTCCTCTCCTCTCCTCTCGTCTCCTCTCCTCTCGTCTCCTCTCCTCTCCTCTCCTCTCGTCTCCTCTCCTCTCCTCTCGTCTCCTCTCCTCTCCTCTCCTCTCGTCTCCTCTCCTCTCCTCTCCTCTCGTCTCCTCTCCTCTCCTCTCCTCTCGTCTCCTCTCCTCTCCTCTCCTCTCGTCTCCTCTCCTCTCCTCTCCTCTCCTCTCCTCTCCTCTCCTCTCGTCTCGTCTCCTCTCGTCTCCTCTCCTCTCGTCTCCTCTCCTCTCCTCTCCTCTCGTCTCCTCTCGTCTCCTCTCCTCTCGTCTCCTCTCCTCTCGTCTCCTCTCCTCTCGTCTCCTCTCCTCTCCTCTCGTCTCCTCTCCTCTCCTCTCCTCTCGTCTCCTCTCCTCTCGTCTCCTCTCCTCTCGTCTCCTCTCGTCTCCTCTCCTCTCGTCTCCTCTCCTCTCCTCTCCTCTCCTCTCCTCTCGTCTCCTCTCCTCTCCTCTCCTCTCCTCTCCTCTCGTCTCCTCTCCTCTCCTCTCCTCTCGTCTCGTCTCCTCTCCTCTCCTCTCGTCTCCTCTCCTCTCCTCTCCTCTCGTCTCCTCTCCTCTCCTCTCCTCTCCTCTCGTCTCCTCTCCTCTCCTCTCGTCTCCTCTCCTCTCCTCTCCTCTCCTCTCCTCTCGTCTCCTCTCCTCTCCTCTCGTCTCCTCTCGTCTCGTCTCCTCTCCTCTCGGATGTTGTGTCTCTCTGTGCAGTGTGTGCATTTATAAACATGCTCTCTGTTAGACACGCTCTAAATCTGCAGCGGTGCACTGAGTGTGTGTGACTGCTGCTGTCCGCCTGCTTCTGTTCCTCTGCAGGGACAGGACGGGGACCATCCTCACACAGACAGAAATAGCACACAGATCATACGCACGACTCAGGTTACTCAAGAGAACATGAAGCTTTCTAAAACACAAGCAGCTCCAACCCTCTTACACAAATGACCACAGTATTGCCTTAAAAATAGACCACGGGAAAGCCTT
>NC_136880.1:40521993-40776165 GCF_949152265.1 Phoxinus phoxinus | reverse complement strand
GTACTCCACACGATGACGAGTCTTTAGATGTTAACTCAGTTTGCTTGTGTTGAAGTCCTGTGAACTTGTGCCTTGCCTTTGAAATGCCCGTCTCACAATTGGCAGTCGCACTTTTTGTTTGGTTCAAGTTCAAAGATTGCTGACATGACGCTACACATCAGTGCATTACTATAGAGAACAGTATTGATGCATCTTTTGGTTTTAATAAAAATCAACCCCTGGGTCATTCATGTCTTTCTTTCTCTCTACAGTACAAACAAGTGGAGCAGTACATGTCCTTCCACAAACTTCCGTCAGATTTCCGGCAGAAAATCCACGATTACTACGAGCACCGTTACCAGGGCAAGATGTTTGACGAAGAAAGCATCCTAGAGGAACTGAACGAGCCGCTGCGAGAGGTGAGCTTGTGTTTGGTTATCTGTGTGTTTGCAAAGGTCTGTCAATGTCTGTAAACATCTGTGGAAAAAAAAACTCCCAGAAGGCCCTGCAGTTGTCTCAGAGCTTTCCGAAACAATAAAACCACGCTGTACCGGGAACAGCTTCCAAACTAATTTATGTCACAGTAAACCGCTAAATCTCCTCTGTGAATGGCTTCCAGCGTTCACTGTAATGCTGTTTAAGAGAGCGTAACTAACATTGTGCTGTTTGTGTATTGATGTTTAAGATATGATCCTTTATGGCTGAATCGCACCAAGAAATGTAAAATGTCATCAAAAAAGAAAAGAATATATATATATATTGAATCAAATTTTCAAAATTGGTTTTGCCATTATTTGACAAGCACATTACCTTACCAATTATTATTACCATATCTCTAATAATTTTGTGAAATGTTAAATTTAATATTTCCAATATAATTAATAAAATTATAATTTTTAAAATATATAATAACTTTAATCTTTTTCTGATATTAGTGTAAATTAAATTCAGCAAAACAAATACAAGGCATATTATTATTATTATTAAAAAAAATATATATATACAGGATTTTTTGCGTGTAAACACATTACCTTACATATTCTCAATTCTGTATTAATTCTCAATTGATATTTAATTAATTGATATTTTAAGTATACTGAAAAATAAAAAAATGGAAAAATAACTTTAATTCTTTTCTGATATTAGTGTAAATTAAATTCAGTAAAACAAATACCAGGCAATAATATACTATATTTAAATTTTCTCATGGCATATTATTATTATTATTATTAATAATATATTATTTTTAAATTATTAGATAATAATTTTTCAGTATACTTGATATATATTATATATATTTAAATAAGTGTATATATATATTTAAATAAGCGTATATATATATATATATTATATATATTTAAATAAGTGTGTATATATATGTGTATATATATATATATATATATTTAAATGAGCGTATATATATTTTTTTTTTAATTATTTTTTTATGTATACTTAAAAACTAAAAGAATGTAAATATAATAACTTTGAATTGTATTTTCCTATTTTTGGATAAACTAAATTCAGTACAACAAATACTTGGCTATTCCCCCTATGTTTTACGTAAAATATAAAAATATTTAAATATTATGTCAAATATATGCGTTTCTGTATTTCTCTCACCCTGCGGTCTTTCCATCTGCTGTCAGGAAATCGTGAACTTCAACTGCCGTAAGCTGGTGGCCTCCATGCCCCTGTTCGCCAACGCCGAGCCCAACTTTGTGACAGCCATGCTGACCAAGCTGCGTTTCGAGGTCTTCCAACCGGTCGATTACATCATCCGTGAGGGAACCATCGGCAAGAAGATGTACTTCATTCAACACGGCGTCGTGACCGTGATTACCAAAGGAACTGTGGGGCTGAAACTTTCTGACGGCTCCTACTTCGGAGGTACAATCCCTCTCGTATTAACCTCGTAAATTAGATGGGAATTAAACCATCACTTCACTTAATTAAACTGCTCAAATCCTTATTGAACCTCATAACATTTTAAATAATTTAAGCCAGATGTGGTCTGACCTCTTCCATTTTAGTACTTTACATATCGTAATTATATTGATGTTAAATTAATTGAACTTTAAAGGCAATCAAAAAATTCTGCTCTGGCCTGACATTGATATTTAGATGTCAGAGATGTCACTGTAATTCAAGCACGTGTTATTCTCTAGACAGTTTTTCTAGTAACAATCTTACAATCTTCCATCTGCAACCGGTTCTCAAAATCTAAAATATTTTTTTTTATATATATTTGATGTTGACGTGTGTAATTTCTGCACTACCAAATGGAATTGCAAATTATAATTTAGAATTTTTCCCAACACATCCCCACCTGCTATTGGTCAGACAGACAGGAAGCCCCGCCCCTAAATCTGCTCAAATAAACAAAACAATGTTTTGAAAGCACCACAGTGTTGATACTGTTCCGGATATGTTCTTTAAACCAACCCATGAGGCGTGTATGTGCATTTATGTGCTTTAAAGTCGGGATTTTAAGATGGATTTTGATTGCTGTTGATGTTTTTTATCATTGCTGGGGGGGGGAAATCGCTGTGAAAGTGATTACAATTATATATTTTCTCTGTGTTGATTTTGTCAGAGTTGTGGTGTGGACTCTGCTATTCTCTTGGAGTTGTTGTGATTTTTTTAAATCTCTGATTATAGTAATATAGAAATCATTCTTAAGGTGCAATATTTTTCTATAGGAGTCTTGCGATCAGGAATTTTTTCGTGAAGGCGAATCATTTCTCCACACAGATTTCTCTGTGGGTTCAAGTTGATCACATAGATTCACAGCGTTGACCAACAAAAAGCTGCTTGGTTAGAAAGTGAATTGTGTGTGAGCTGTGCTTCATACATCACTACACTATTGACAATGGACAATGACCTTTTTTCCCGTAATTTCGCTGACCTTTAGTGTGAACGGGCCTTAGGAGCACGTTCTAACTAACAAACTAAGCTTGTCTATTTGTGTGGCAAATAGTACAAATTTTTAAAACCAATCACAGATTATGTAACAGTATTGTTGAAATGCTGCATTGCTTCTTGTTTAGGACACTGTACTTTCTTGTTAAAGAGGCAATATTGTGCCCTAAAAATCTTGATTTTGTTTTTGAGCTCTACATAGAACAGGTTTTCATGCTTGAATGTTCAAAAAACACATTATTTTTTACATATTCTCCATTGTTGCGGCTCCTCTCTTCCCAGTCTGTCAGTAACGCTCTGTTTAGTTCCTGTCTCTATGAAGCCCCTCCTTCTGAAAAGCACACTGTGCTCTGATTGGTCGGCTGGAGCAGTGTGTTGTGATTGGTCAATCGCTTCCTTAATATGACCCCGCCCCTTAATATAACATTGAGTTTCAACACACTATAGCTAACTCTAGCAGGCCCCGCCCCTTTATTCTGTGTATTAATTATTTAAATTAGGAATATTGAGACATGTTCGTTCCCGGAAGAAACTCAAGACTACAATGGAGGCGTTTCAGGAGTTCAGAAACACTGACACTGATATAGAGAAGAACTGCCGCTGGAGGGACTCTGTATCTTTGCAGAGCTTTTAAATGCTTAACAGCAGCATTACACACTAAAGAAAGCTGAACATGTGAGAAAGTCCTCTTTAAGTCTCTGAATCCTCTGTAAAGCAGAACTGCAGCAGAAGTCAGTTGAATTGTCATGGTTCTGAGCTGGTGGAGAGACCCTGGTGAACCCAGACGTGTGTGTGTGTGTGTGTGTGTGTGTGTGTGTGTGTGCTCTGCTGAGGAGTGTAACACGATCCTTCTGCAGCCTTAAATCCGCATGAGTCAGTCGTTTTTCAGCTGCAGAGGACACGAGGGTTTGGAAGAGGCTCTCGGCGCGTGACCTTGGAAAGGTCAAAGACAAACCGATGTCTTGTGTTGGCTGAGATAAAGAAAGAGAAGAGCGACGCCGTCTGATCCTGTGGGCATTGTGTAGAAGGATCAGTCTCAGTTTTACCCTGAGGAAAACGGCATTGCTCTTTTCATAACTCAGAGATCTCATTTCCGTTTCATTTAAGGATCAGACTTGTTGATGTTTCTCCTGAAATTCATCTAGTAGGAAAAAAACAAAAACACAAACGAGACAATTAACGTGAAATTTCACTTCATGATCAAATACAAATAATTATATTATATTTTGAATAAAATATACAAGATTATTGTTTTTTGACATTGTTTTTTGAACAAGCACATTTCCCTCAAAATATATTAATTATAAATTTACACAACATGGAGAGTACACACACACACACACACACACACACACACACACACAGTGTATATTCACGCTATATACACGCTAATGTATTAATGTTGAGCATACATTCATTATTTTTTTTATTTAACAAAATTATATATAATTAAGTTGTTTAATAACCCAGAACTTTCTTGACAGTTTTCTTGTGATTCACACTTATTTGATTGACTTATTTTATGTAAATTATATGTATATGAAATATCTGTTTTGTATTATAGAAATTATAGAGCTATATAATGGATATGATACGAGTAGCAGCTCAGATCATTTGCTCTTGGACAAATTTAATGAGAATCATTTGAGCTCATATTGAGATCTGACTTTTGATTGCACACTATATAAAAAAATATATATTTTTCAGAAATGTCTTTGCATATCAAAGTCTCCATTTCCTCTCCATTTAATCTCATTGTTGTAGGATATTTTTCTTTATGGGATATAGTAGATTTTGTGAATGTGATGTTGGATTTTAAAGGTGTATAATCAAATGAAGGAACAAATTAGATGCAAATGAGGTTTTGTGTCCACAGGAGTGTTTGCGTCTGCACGTGTGTGTGTGTGTTCACCTTTATGTACCTGTGATTGTAGCTTTAATTTACTGCCTTTTGGTTTGATGAATGACCCCGGCTCCGGATAAACGCTGCTGGAATGACAAAGTTCTCTAAAGTGAACCAAGGTTTCCAAGGTTGTGTATTGGATTTTCTGGATTGATTAGGAAAGCAGACAGGGAAATGGACCGAACACACAGAGGTCCCTGATGGATGGGTCAGGATTTAATACGCAGAATGACACACAGCATCTACGATGAATGATGTTTATTATCTTCTGAGACTTATGGGTTATTTCTCTCCCATCGTAAGGAACTACGGTAGTTGTGTTCCAATATCGCATGAGCTAAATTTAATCCCAGAGAACGTGTGTGTGTGTGTGTGTGTGTGTGTGTGTGTGTGTGTGTGTGTGTGTGTGTGTGTCTATATGTGTGTCTATATATTCTAAATATAGACACAAAACATCCTTGAACATTCACCATGAAACAATAAAAATATGATGATGGGGGCTTAGATGTCTGACGTATATCTACATCAGTAGGACTTTTTTTTTTTACAATGAAAGTCATTGGAGTCAAGTGTTGTTTGGACCATAATAGTTCTTCAAAATATCTTCTTTTGTGTCTACAGAAGAAAGTCAAACAGGTTTGCAGTGACCTAAGGGTTGAGTAAATTATGACCGAATTTCCCTTTAAAATTGGATTTTTTTGCACTGAAATAATTACACATTTAATTTTTAAGACATGAGAGCTTAATAAAGCAAGAATATATTCAGCACTTTATAATAAGCATCACTTTCAAATCACATACTTTTGAATGAAGTCTGATAAAGTTGAATTACTTTCTGCCGGCATATATTTAAATTCATTCCCTGTTCAATGAAGGACTCTTCAGTTTTCCAGCAATTTAAAAACACTTGCCACATCTAGAAAAGGTCTCAGAGTCACTTTCCCCTGATGAACGCCACTATCAAGATGTCTTTAAATGATTCTGGTACTCATGTCCTGTCCTTAAATCTTCAATGTGTGTGAGTTTGACCGTTTTCCTCTCTGCCAGAGATCTGTCTGCTGACGCGGGGTCGTCGTACGGCAAGCGTGCGAGCGGAGACCTACTGTCGCCTGTATTCTCTCTCTGTGGACAATTTTAATGAGGTATTGGAGGAGTATCCCATGATGAGGAGGGCCTTTGAGACCGTGGCCATCGACCGACTGGACCGCTTAGGTAAGCGAAACCAGAATCACCTTCTGAAGTTTCCCAAAGAACAATAATGTGAACATTTTAACGGCTTAAAGGATTATTCAGGGTTAAATACAGCTTAAGCTTTATGGGCAACATCTGTGTCGATTAGGACTTAATATTGACTTCTCGATAATTGTGGGCTTGTAAAAAAAGGACTGAAAACCTGTTAACAGTAATGCACTTGTCTCTTTGACTTCTAATGTAGATGTTTAAAAGCAGAACTTTTAAAGAATATACTTAAGAGTGAGTTGAATATGTTTTCTGACACTTAATTGCATGTTGTTTACAATTAAATCAAAATATATTATGAGTTGAATTAGTTGAACTAACCCATGTAATATGACTTAAGTACATATCTATTTTCATGTCTATTTTCTTTTAAATATGTGTCAAGTGTACTGCTGAACACTGCCAAGTATACTAAAATATGATTTAACATCATGTCTAATGAAACTTGTACTGTATGTCATGTATTTCTGTCATTTTTTAATTGGACATTTGTAATGATGAAGTTGCAGTTTAGTACATTTAAAATACATAAACTTTTACTTTGACATTGTTACATAGTGCACTTTTTAGAAGTGTGTTATGAAATATAGTCATGAAAGTGTGCTCTCTTTAAGGACACTTAATTTCATTGCAGTTTTTTTTTACAATCGCTAGGACACATTTCTCAATACCTAGATCACAACATCAGTCGTTGTGGCCTAAACTGTGAATCATTTATCATTGCTTTTGCACAAAATGCAATCAGTGACCACATCTTTCAAATCACACGAATTAATGTCTCACTTGGACGGAAACACAGTCAATGTATCTCTATGTTTGGCCAGTGTGCATGTTTACCTACTTTTTTCAGAACCGTAAAACTTGCATTCAAAACCTAGCATAATATAAAACTGAATAAGACAGCAATTTGCTACATTTCTACAGTAGTACTAACATATTGAAATTTACTTCAAAACGAAAAAATTAAATACTATTAAAACATTTACATGTAGCTGAACAGTAATACAATACAATAATATTTAATTCACATTTATTTGTATAGCGCTTTTCACAATACACATTGTTTCGAAGCAGCTTTACAGAAAAGTCCACATTACAATTTAGAGTGATATGTTATCAGAGGAAACTGTCTAAGTTATGAATTTCAGAAATGTACACATACAAAATCACAGTTAGCTAAAAATTTATTAATTTAAATAATTGAATAATTTCAGGCAGAAACAATGAGCTCATTGAAGTAATGAATACTTGTTTGTTAACAAATGATTAAGACATTTAAACAATCTCTCGTTACAGGAAAAAAGAATTCCATCCTAATGAACAAAGTGCAGCACGACTTAAACTCCGGCATCCTAAACAACCATGAGAACGAGATGATTCAGGAGATCGTGAAGTACGACCGAGAGATGGTGAAGCTGATCGATCAGCAGCGCCCGCGTGCCATGTCCATGACGCCCTCCATCCCGCCAGGGATGTTTGCTCCGCCTGGCCACTCACAGGGCAGCTCTGCCATCGCTAGTCTTCAGCAAGCTGTGGCGATGAGCTTCTGTCCGCAGTTCGGTGGCCCTATGGTGGGTCCGAGCACCTTGCAGTCGCCCAGGATGGTCCGACGGTTCCAGGTTGTGCAAAGCCTTGCAAGCCCGGTTTCGGCTTCTCCTCAACAGTCTCTCCCGCCACTTGGCGCATTCGCCGCCGTCGCTATGGCCAGTCCGCCGGTGCAGAGTCCGCTAGCAGCGGCAGGCGGGCGAACTTTCCAGTACGGGGGTGGCCCGATGGGTGCGCGCTCCGGATCTCAATTGTCCCTAATCCAACAGCATGCTCCCAGTCCCACACGGCCCAAAGGATCCCAACCGTTGCACCAAACAGGCAGCTTGACCCAGGATGATAGAGCACTGTCTGCTTCACAACCCTCCCTGCCACAAGATGGCGCTCCACCCGTCGTGCCCAGCCCGCCACCATCGACCCGCGTGTCCTCGACATCGATCGGCCCACCTCATCCCGCCGTCGCGGGGCCTTCCGGTGTCCGGAGCGCATTGCATCAGAGAATGGCACTGCCACACCAGGCGTCCGCAGCCGTGGCTGGGAATTACCCGTCCACAGCGCCTCCTACAGGCACTCCCCCCGTAACGGGACCGGACTCGGCTATACGCAAGAAAGATTCCATAGTCAGCCTTCCCGAGACGGACTTCACAGCCAGATCCCGGCTCTCGTCCAACCTCTGACGAGGACTCTGAGACTCTTTGCAATACTTTTTTGTGAGTCAAAGTTCGTTCTTTTTGCTCGAGTGCCGCGCTCGTAGGATGGCTTTTCATAGGAACCAAAGGGAGGGCGATCGGACAGACTTAAGGTGCGGTCACATTTACCATTGCTCTGGGAGATTTCAAGGGGCGAAGTTTATACTTATGCATCTAGCAGATGCTTTTATCCAAAGCGACTTACAAAAGAGAAACAAAAGCAATTCACCAATGTTCATAATATGCAATGCCAGGTTTAATTGACAGCTAGATTAGGAAGCAAGCTGGAGAAGAGAAGTGCATTGGTTTGAGGGTTAAGTGGATAAGTGATTGCAGAAGAGCAGTTCGGGTTGGCAGCTAACTCCACCGGAGAGGAACAGAGAGGGTGAAGGTTTTGGAGAGAGTGAAGGAACAATGAGGCATGGCCTTAGCTGGTGGGAGGGAGCATATACATGAAGAAATTAACTCCATCATTTGACTTTCCAAGCAGATTTGACTCATTTTCAAGTCGGCCACTTGAATTTACCACACTGGCCAACGGAAAGCTTCTTGGTTTGGAAGTGAGCTCTGTGTGAGCCGTGCTTTATTTTGCCCATGAAATATCACTAATGTGACCGCACCTTTACCGCTAATAGATTGAACATGTCCTCTACAGATCGGATGCCTCGACTCCACCCGCTAGTGTAGCTAGTGCCGCCCCTGTACAGCTTCTGATGCCTCTTAATATATGTGTCTCTATCGTCCCGAGTGAAAGGGAGAAATCCTGTCGTGTGTCACATGGTGTTTTCCGTAGAGTTCATTCAATGCAATCGGGGCGACTAGAAAATCAGGGACTTTGCAAGAGATGACAATGATGAAATCTGACGCTTTGTGAACGTGTTTTCCTTCTTTCTGTATAAGCTCTACTTGTAGCAATCTAATTAACTGTCTTTCACTTTGTTGTAAAATATCAATGAAAAAAAAAAGTATTATGGACCGCTGGTCGATCTTATATATCTTAATGTAAATAAGAAGGGGAAAAAAGGGAAGATAAAAAAAAAACAAGTTATAATAGAAAACACACAAATTGTATTTACTCGAAAACCAAAGTTGAGCTTGAACACAAGTTTTGGTTGTGTCTGTGTCAACTGAGAAAAACAAGTCAAACTTAAAACATCCTCTATTTAACTGCCTTGATTCCGAGTTTAGAAGCCATATACATGGTCTGTGCGTGCGTGCGTGTGTATTTGTGCACATATGCTTATTATTGTGTTTTATCGAACGGGAGTGTAACGCGTTTCGTCAGGCGTGTCGATAAAGGCAATACTTCACTGCATCGGGGTTGCACTGACAGTTGAGACTTGAATGCAATGGGTCTTTTTGCAGAACTCGTTTAAATTAGCAGGCAAACCAAAATAATCATGCTGTTTTTCTGTGATCCATGTTGATCTGTACATGCAATATAATTCTGCAATATCCTCGCCCTGCCTTTTATATGAAAGCTTTCGTATCGCGGCGTGAGCAATTTAATCTGCGTTATTCAGAGAATGTTTGAAACCTCATCTTTTAAGGCACTGGATAAGGTCGTGCAGCTTTCGCAATATGTTATAAAATATGTCTTTGTTTTCTAAAGTTTAGTCACAGTTGTTTGTTTCAGTGATGAAAACGGGTTTTGTAATGTTTTATGGTTCTTTATTTTTTTATTGCTGGGAAAGGACAACAGTCACAATAAAATAAAAAAAGTCACAATTTTGAAAGTCAGTTAAGGTCAGAAAGGTTGGTTGTTCCGGCGTAGACCTTAAAAAAATTGTCATATTTAATAATATAAAATAATAATAATAAAAAAAACAGAATATTATCTCTATAATGTAATAGTATTGTAAAATATAATATCTTCTATATCTATTCATTTATTCTATATTTTACAGTTGAACAGTGGCATTTTTATAACATTGCGTGTTCTCCCATTGTCGCAAAAATAGATTCTGATTTGCACAAATTCCTGAGTATCTAAAACATGCTGCATATTAATGGCCTGTAAACGTAATACACAGTTTGTGCGTGGGCTCAGTTTGCAGGCCTGTGAGCGAGCGCTGGCTGAATTGTGGATTTGTTGATTGCTTGCGAACAGATGTAAACTATTGGGTTGATTTACGAACTTGTCTCTTTACAAGAATGTAGTTCGTTTGTGTTCGTTTCATTGTCAACTGCTGCAGATTCTTCTCACTTGAACTTTGAAATTGTAAATATGACGCTGTACATTATTTTATGTGCAAACCGGGGCAGTGACCTAGAAAAAAGAAAAAAAAAAGATTTTAGAAAAACAAAAAGGAGATTGGTGCATAATGGGTTTTGAATGTATGCCGAGTGGCATTAATGATGTGACCTGAATATTAACAACTGCCATGTAAATAGATCAGTAATAATTCATGCAAAATGGAAATTGTGTGTATTTGCTGATTGTTTGTAGCGATCACGTCCTAAATACTTTAATCTGATACGTCTAGAATGCTTTTATTTTTCTAAGTCTTGTTTCTCTGACGGTGGTCCAAATGTGGATTATCGTAACACAAAGCACACTGTGTCCCAGTATCGCCCTCTATAGGACAGGTATCGCCACATTCCCGGGATGCACTGAATGACTTTTTGGGATTAAAACAGGCAGCTTAATCTAATAAAACAAAACAAGCAAACAAACAAAAGTTATCAACAAGATTCCCTGAAACAACAGTGCATTTAATACTATCGATGGCCGTCTTTTGCAAGCCTGCATTTACACTGCTAACCAATTCTGATTTTGTCTCAATGATATGCACAGATCAGATCATGTTGCAAACATGTTTGTGTAAGAACACAAACAGAACAGATTGTATTTTTACATCTGATTTGGGTCTCTTTAAAACGTGATTCTGGATCTATTATATATGGTTCTGGTTGAAATCTAAACACTTGTATCCAATGGTCTGAAATCATCACTTGGTGCTTAGCTAAGGAATACATTTTAGGATTAATAATTACTCACCGACCGTCATGTCGTTCCAAACCCGTGAGAGATCCCTTCATCTCCAGAACACGAACGAAGAGAGATTTCTGTCCCTCCATTCAAAAGGTTCATAAAGAGACCGTAAAAGAAATCCATATGAATTGAGCGATTTAATCCAAGTCTTCTGAAGAGACAGAATAGATTTCATTTTGGCTTTGATCCACGTATCACATATTTTGAAGGGTGAACAGACTTTCAATGGAGGGACATAAATCTTCATTTGTGTTCTATGAATGGAAGTCTTATGGGTTTGGACCGTGATGAGGGTACATATTCATGTGAATGTAAACATGTTGGATCTGTGCATTAGGCTTTGCAGTGTAAATGCAGCACAACACCGTGTCTACACTGGAAATGCATTAATACATTAGATGACCAGATAACAGAAGCATAATCACAAACTGGCTTTGATGTATTTGTCAAAAAAATCAATACATATGGATTTTTATGCATTTGGCAGATGGTTTTTTCTTCCAAAGAGGTTTAAATTGCTTTTAAGGTATACATTTGTTCAGTTCATGCATTCACTGGGAATTAAACCAGTGGCCTCGGTGTTGCAGAAGCTGTACTGTGTGAGGAACAGGAAATTAACTCTTTCCCTGCCAGCATTTTTTTTTTTAAGTTGCCATATTTTTTTGATCATCTTCACAAATCTTCATGGCCCCCAGAATATTTTGTTGTATGAATATCTGAACGTGCAATATATTTATAAAAAAAACATGTTATTCTAGCATCATGCATTCTTTTTTATCAACACAAAAAAAGCAAAATTTTTAACAAAATTGCGTTTTTGTCAAAGACTTCGGACAGATGGGATTCAGAGGACGATAAACACATAGCTGGAGTAGATCGAGTCCATCAACGCCCTTAAAGCTTCACAGTCCTATAGCTCGTCCTGGGTCGCATTTCATCCGCTAACGTTATGATTTATATGTCGTTTAAAATTTGATTATTTTTCATGTGCATAAAGGCCAATTTATACTTCTGCGTCGGGTGCGCGCAGTAGGTACGGCTTAGCATATGCATAGACGCGTACCATACGCCGTACCCTACGCCGTACCCTGACGCGCACCTCCTCAAAAATGTAACTACGCGTCGCGACGACGCGGACCGCAAGATCTGTGATTGGTCGGCTTGGTAGCATTGCGTTTCCTCCTACGCGTTTCCGGCGTGTTCTTCTGCACCGCCCGTCATTTTTAAATTCAGAAGTTCTGTAAATTCAGAAATTTCACTAAAATGTACTGTTTTTCCAACTCGATAAGCTCCAGCTCCAACATGATCCGCTCTCTTTCAGTCGCCATTGCTTGAGGTAGCCAAATCAAAACAGCCACGAGGAATCTATACACAGTGGAACATTAAAACCCGCCTCCGCCAACTAGCGTTTCGGCGATGTAACTGCAGAGCAACGCAGACATAAACACAGAAGTATAAATGCTCGGCGTCGCCTACGTGCGTAGCCTACGACGTGCACTACGACGTACACCCAACGCAGAAGTATAAATCAGCCTTAAGCAATGCTCCTATCGCTTGTTTCTGCTTCTTCTTCACCTGTGTTTTGATCAGGAGATTCTGTGCTCTTTCAGAAGATGCGTAATAGCGCCCCCTACTGTATAACAGTGAAAATGCGGATTGCCGGAAAATTCCGACAATGGCGGTGAAAGAGTTAAATTTCCTTTCAAAACATTATTTCAGACAGAGAGGAAAATAATTTGTAAATGTGCAGCATGCCAGAGATAGATAAAGGGCGTCCGTCAACTGAAGGCATTCGCTTCCGCTGTTGATCATAATGTTTGGTTTTGAGATTTAGTGGCGCGGTGCGGCGCTCGCTTCTGGTGTAGACACGGTGTGTAAAGGCATCAGCCCTAAAAGCCCCAATAGCCCCAGCCAGCTAACCGAACCTCCACACACATCTCCTGTAACACAAGAGTCTGATGATGATATTAATCTGAGAAAGGAAGCCAGGAAAGTGACAGTCCGTCGACCAGAAGGCTCAATGAAACTTTATCACAGCTTTGCAATGCAATCTCTCTGATTTGGTTTCTCAGTAAAGGCACATTTAGTGCTCGAATAAAACCTTTCAGTTCTGCTAGGCCTTTATGTTCTTCCGCCCAAGGACACAAACTGTGTTTTCTCTATAGTCTCAAATGCAACATCCACAACTGTTGGTCGAAAACGATTGGTATGGCAGTGAATGTATGTGAATAACTGGACCGTTTTATTTACATATGGACACACATTTGCATATGTAATGGTTTTAGCCCTAATTAAGCTGCTGTCTGATTGTTTGAATGGAGATCGCAGCCAAATGTGAGTGTTTTAGCGTCGCTCTATAGCGCAGACTCGTATAGTACCCGTTCACGCTCACCGCAGGCCTCGTCTGCCACTGCTGTTAAGTCGTCTGTGTGGAAAATGTGACAGTTTTATTCTGCTTTTCCAGCACGGAAAGGCTGGCAGATGTGAGGCAATCTTCCCTGCAAGCGCTTGAAGGACAGGCGGACAGATTGACTGAACATTCCTCCATATTTCCCGGCATCAAATGTAAATCAGGGTACTTTATGTTTCTGTTATGAGAAGTGTTTTTTTTTTGTTTTTTTTTCTGTCTGTCTGTTTCTTTTAAGTTTTGACAATGTGCCCCAATGCACAATGTACTGTAAATACCTAGTGCCTAGTATATCTAGTTTCCAAATAGTCTATTTTTAGTCGTATGTGGCTCTATGAAAGACAAAATGCAAAGTTTGTGTCTTTTCTTTTTTTATAAAGGGAATGTTCACCCAAAAATTATTTGGTTTTAAAGCATCTTCACGCAGTTCTTTTCTGTACAAAGTTCATCATGAGAAAGTTTATCAAACTCTAAAAAAACGAAAAAAAAAATATATATATACTGCAAAAAAAAGAGATGTTCTTACTCAGTATTTTGTCTTGTTTTCCAGTGCGAATATCTGCACATTCTTAATGCAATTTGTTTGAGAAGCTCTTTAAAATTACATTTAAAACGAGTTTATGTTTGAAACAAAAAAGAATATCTGTCAATCTGGTAAGAAAAACAAACTTAATTCTTACCCCACGGACAGATATTCTTTCTCGGTTTAAGCATGAACTATAATTTTTAAATAAAAAAATAAATACTAAAGTAAAATGATCTTGATTTAAGAATGTGTAGATATTTGTACTGGAGAACAACACTGTAAATGCTTTTCTTACTGTGTTTTTGTCTTGTTTCCAGTCCAAATATCTAAACATTCTTATATCAAGAAGCATTTAGAGAACTAAAATTACATTATATCTTGTTTTCTGAAAAAAAAAAAAAAAAAAATGAAGTGAGTTTTTGCTTAAAACAAGCTAAATTATCTGCCAATGGGTTAAGGATTTTTTTTTTAATTCAAATGGAAAATATTTTTCTAACCCCATTGGCAGATAATTTTGCTTGTTTTAAGCAAAAACTCACTTCATTTTTATTTTTCAGAAATATCATTTTACTTATTTTTTTAAATGCTTCTTGATATAAGAATTTTTTAGATATTCAGACTGGAAACAAGACAAAAATACTAAGTAAGAAAAGCATTTTTTGCAGTGAACACAAAAATAATGTTGTGCATTAAATGATTACATGTCTTCTAAAGTCATGCATATTTTAATTTATGCTGTTATTCAACCCATTTTTTTTGTCCTTTTCTTAAAAGCTTGACAGAGATCGATCTGTGAACTGCCGCTGTATGAATAAGCTGAGTGAAGATTCTCCAAAATCTCTCCTTTTGTGCTCCATGGAAGAAAAAAAACATCAGTATACACAGATTTGAAATGCCATAAGGGAGACTAAATAAACAGCATTTTTATTTTTGGGTGAATTCATCCTTTTAACCTTGCAATATATGTACAGTAGCTGCTAATTAGTGTTAGTGAACGGAATAACCCAGCATAACCTCCTCGTGTGGGGAAACACGACTTGCACATTTCTGTTTGTCTGGAACCCTGCGCTGCATGTCTGTGTACGGGACACTGAGTGAGAACCATGTTTTGGACTTTACTTTAGCACAGCTCTGATGAGACGTCCTGTGATCAGAGGTTTTGCTGTTGCAGATCATAGACATCACAGCAGAGTCATCGATGACGACACTGTTTAGCACACAAAAGAGACGTCGTCTTAGTAGTGATTCCGAGCACAATTGCACATATAAACCGCAAATGCAATAAGATGTTACAGTTTAATATCACAATTGACAGAATATAAAACTTATGCAATCCTTCGCTGCAAAAAAAAAAAAAAAAAGACTTGCATAGTATTTTTTTGTTATTGTTTTCTATTAAAAATGTCTAAAATTCTTAAAACAAGATACAAGGAAACGATTATTTTTCTTATGGCACTGGAATATATTTTGTTTTAAGCAAAGACGCACTTAATTTTTATACATTTTTCAGTAAACACATACATTTTGTTACTTAAGTAATTGTATTTTGATTTAAGAATGTTTAGATATTTGTACAGGAAAACAGGAGAAAAATACTGAGTAAGAAACTCATATTGCAGAGTTGGGTTACTAATTTATCAATTTTTCAGTTTGAGGTAAACATGAAATTGCATCTGCAATGGATTTTACTTCCATAATGCGACATATGATTTTGGGAATTGCTTGGGATGGTGAAAAGTTCAGTCCATAGACATAAAAAAAAGTGAGTTTGGAGTGGATTATTATGAACTCTCTTGAAAACCAGAACATAAAGACTGAAGGTAAAGTTCAACTTCCAGAGCATCTCCACACAGTTTATTAATGGTGATGCTTTTTACTTTCAGATCTATTGCTGTAACTTTCCACACAGGTGAAACTCGAAAAATTAATATGGTGCAAAAGTTCATTTATTTCAGTAATTCACCTTAAAAGGTCAAACTAATATATTATATAGACTCATTACATGCAAAGTGAGATATTTCAAGCCTTTATTTGTTATAATTTTGATGATTATGGTTTACAGCTTATGAAAACCTTTTCACAATATTCTCATTTTGAATTTGGGGTTTTCATAAGCTGTAAGTCATTATAATCAAAATTATAACAAATAAAGGCTTGAAATATCTCACTTTGCATGTAATGAGTCTATATAATATATTAGTTTCACCTTTTAAGTTGAATTACTGAAATAAATGAACTTTTGCACCATATTCAAATTTTTCGAGTGTCACCTGTAATATTACCATTGTCAAGATTATAAGTTGTACCTGCACCAGTTGCCTAAAACTACATGTATTTGTCTATTAGTTAACATTAATCAAAAGCCATTTTAATGCAAGATTTAAGACAGTTTTGACTTGGAGTAACTTGCACTAAATAAGACCAGGATTGTGTATTAAAGTAAATAGAGTCCATTTCATATTATACATTATGTTTGATTAAAAGTGACAAGTAGAGTATTTGAAAGGTCTAAACTGCTCGTATGAAAGTGCTGTCAGATGTGAGAACAGCAGCAAAGTCTTGCACACACACTGCTTTTTTTTGTGTCATGTGGAGAAAGCAGCTCTGTTCAGAGACGAGGTTTTATATGTAAAGCCAGATGACGGTTTATATATATATATATATATATTAATGCGGAAGCTTCCAACTGTGTCTAAGTGGTAACGTAGCATCAAAAAGTGTTTTAACAAGAACACACAGACTGTGATGGTGCATCCGTAGTATCATGACTTCTCAAAGCGTTCTCAATCTGTCTTTAGTGCCGCGCGTCTCTCTTTCTGTCCGCTGTCGTTTCCCATGCAAGCCATCCAATTAAACGTGGTTCAATGAAACGTCAGATTAGGCTGGTGTGGACTAAATGGATCCGGATTTGTGTCTATTTCTGCTGACCCAAACCCAGCGAAAGCTCTGATGTGGATAATGCTGCCGTGTCCTCTGCTGTTATTCATTTCGCCTGCAATAGCTGTATATATATATATATGTGTGTTTGTGTGTGTATACGTGCGAATCACAAGATGGTAAAAGGCTGTCACTCTAAAAAATGCTGGGTTGTTTCAACCCAATTTTGGGTCAAATATGGACAAACCCAGCCGTTGGGTTACATTTTTTAACGTTTGGGTTTGTCCATATTTGACCCAAAATTGGGTTGAAACAACCCAGCATTTTTTAGAGTGATATATATTAGGGCTGTACAATTTATCAATTGCATCTAACATAAAACCTTAAATGTTGCTACTGTATTTTATACGGTAAATTTCTGGCAACCACAGCTGCAAGTATTTTACTTTATATTATAAAGTTTGTGTTTATATAATATGTGTGTATGTATATCACTGTAAAAAAAAAAAAAAATCAGTTAATTTACGGTAAAATACTTGCAGCTGTGGTTGCCAGAAATTTACCGTATAAAATACAGTAGCAACATTTAAGGTTTTACAGACTTAACTTAAAATTTACAGTAATAGACCATATTTCATTATCTTATAAGATGTTAATTTACCGGCCTATTGAAGTATTAATATCTGTTTTGAACCATTGTAATACACTGATAACCACCAATCACAGCAGAGATGAGAATCACATGATCAATCATAGCTCTTCACAAGAGAGTTAATATTAATATATAGAAGCGGCACAGTGTCATTCACACAAACATTAAACACCATCATGGTAACACACACATGACATTTTAAAAATGCAATAAACATTAATTTAACAACATTACATAAAACCCTAATGTGCATAACTGATTAGAAAAAAACTATGAAGAAACAGTTATTTCAACAAAAATACATCAAATGTGAAGTGACACGCAGGGTATTGTGGGAATGTCAATTTACGTTTTTTCACTGTAAATTATACAATTAGTTGTAATTTTTTACTTTCAAAAACTGTAAATTTAACGGTATTTTACAGTAAAATTACATTAAATGTACCATTAGATCTATCACAGTTATTTACCGTATATAGTAAGGAAACTTTCTACCAATTAACAGTTTTTCACTATAGCATTTTTACAGTCCTTTACCGTTCAAATCACCATAATTTTTTATATATACAGTATATATATATATAGGCCTATATATATATATACAATGTACACATTTATTATATAAACACAAACAAGATTTGAACACACTTGTATGTGCGTGTGAGTCACAGCCTTTTACCATATTGTGATTCACTAATATTAAATAAAGGATGCTTCAAATTGATAATATTTATTTCAATCATATTTATTTATTTAAATAACTTTTTTACCATACTGCAATGCGGACTGTAATTTGGTTAATTATTAATTGTGCAATCGAATAGCGTGGTATTAGTTTCACTTTTTGCATGGTATATTCGGTAAAACCATGATACTGTGTTGTAAGGGACGAGTCTGGCTTTGCTGCTGTACTCCTGCTGCTAATGTGCAGTATTTTTGAGTGAGAATGTGTGTTCTCTGAGCTTTAATCACTGTTTGCACTGTACGTGTGTGTGTGCGTCAGTGCAGTGTGTGTGAGTGAGTGAGTGCGTGTGTGTGCGTGAGTGAGTGCGTTTGTCTGTGCGTGCGTGTGTGTGTGTGTGCGTGCGTGCGTGTGTGCGTGTCTGTGCGTGTGTGTGTGTGTGTGTGTCTGCACGTGTGTGTGTGTGTGTGTGTGTGTGTGTGTGTGTGTGTGTGTGTGTGTGTGTGTGAGTCCCTCTGTATGCACTCTCACTCACTCCATTGTGCAGATATTAGTCAGCCGTCCCGATTGAAGGTCACACGAGGTGCATGGGCTCGAGCGGTTCTGGTCCAGTTGGCAGCATGATGAGTCCCTGGCACCCTCTCCGTCACTGTGTGTGTGTGTGTGTGTGTGCCAGAACCGTTCCTGCGGCAGACCCATCCCTCTCAGTATTAAACCATAACGACTCCAACGCCAATCGCGGCTCGCGTCGCTCAGAGGACCGTGTTCTGATAACTCCCCATAGATCCAGCTCAACAAGCTCACGAGTCCTCCTACAGAAGCCCAACATCATAATCTGCTTGTGGTTTATGACCTGTGGTGGTGTCGTGCCAAATCCGACCTCTCGTGAAAACAGCTGTTTGTATCTGATCATGTAAATACAGTCATTTTTAATACCCCACACAAAAATATGTTTCCTTCCTTCCAAAATAGATTTCAAATAGATGCTAAATACAGTAGTCAACATTTGAAGTGGATCAAAACCTTTCATAAAAGTTATACATGAATTTTGAACACAACCCGTTCTTTTTTGATCCACCTCACATGTTGACTACTGTATATGTTGGAGACAGCACTGCTTAATTAAATATATTTTTCAATTGTTTAATCATTAATATGCATTCAAATGCCAAAATATATGAACACTGTACTAAAAGGGAAATAAAATAAATTTTATGTATTATCCTATATAGCAAAAATGTTTTTTCCAGTCCAAAATAAATTTCAAATAGATGCTAAATACAGACAGCACAGCTCAATTAAATATTATTTTCAATTGTATAAATATTCAAATGCAATTTTTTTTTACTATGCTTATAATAATGGATCAACTTGAATTAAATCATTATAAAAAAAACTGCAAACATTTTCTTTCCAGATGACGTCTTCTTGGAGTTGTATGTGTGCATACTAAGATTTAAAAGAACATTTGTGTATTTCAATGGTTAAAACTACAACAATTTATGTTTTAGGGTTTAATTTTTTCGAATTAGGCACCGAATATTAAACCCAAAGAAATACTTTAGGGAGATAGCGAGATGCGCAGGATTGCTTGTGTTATTTCATTGGCGACTCAGAGAAGGACATGTGATATGAAGACTGATGTCCACAGGGATTCTGCCAGCTGATGTCTATGACTGCAATACGTAAAGTCTCCTGCTAATGAATATAACCCTTTTACAGTAATCTGATACATCAGTGACGATGTTGTTGAAGCGTTCCTTACAAATATTGACTTGTTGTGCAATAAAAGATTACATTGGCATACAAAATGACATTTGTTTCGTTTGAGTCCTGTCATGTTTTCTTCCCCAAGTCAAACTACTGTATAATGTGGTGCATTTACACCATCAACCAATGTGTTTTATATCGTTGATTGTGTTAACCGGTGAAAGCACAACTGGATTTTTTTTTTTTGCATCTAATTTGGGTCTCGTTCTTATAAAGAAGATCTGATATTTGAGATATTGACCTACATTTAAACACCCTTGATCCTCTTGATTTGGGATATACTATATATACATGTTAAACTATTTTTATTGATACTTTTGATACTCACATTAATTTTTTTTCACATCTCATCTCAGCACTTTTGATGAATGGCTACGCTATTTTAATTTTGTCATTTCATCTGAATATCAGTATTGTGGGATTTAGTCGGCCGAAACAGTTTTGAGGATTATTGATCTAATTTTGTGTCTAGTGATCTATGGCATTGTATTATGTTGAAGATCAATTTGTGTGTGTGTGTGTGTGTGTGTGTGTGTGTGTGTGTGTGTGTGTGCGTGTGTGTTAACGAGAGATTTGTGGAGTAAAATCTATAGTTTTATTTTTAAAGTTAAAAGATAATATGAGACCCTTGGGGTAAGATGGGCCACCAGAAATGGCACAGAAGGCCCCACGTACCATGTTATTAGTGGTGATATTATAATTTTTTCAATTGAATACTTATTGTAATAATGGGGTTATTGTTCAGTATTTCCATGAATTACATTTCAGACATCTTTAATTTCATTAAAACCTATAGGTTAGTTGAGTGAAATCATTCAATTTGCATTCAAAGTGTTGCTATTATGTTGATCTTCAATTAAAATATGGCCAATTAAATATGTCAATATTCATATGCCTGATCATATATAAGTCATAGAATAATTTTACCTTTCAGATAAATCTCTTTTATTGGGATTCTGCTTTGTCTGTCATCAGTTATCCAATTATTATCAATAAACTGACAAAATAAAATGTTAAGTATTTATCTATATATATATATATATATGCGTACCAGATGTGGGCCGGATCTGGGCTGACACTATGTTGCTGGGTATATATATAGTATATATATATATAAGTGTCATTAATATAAAATACTATATATTGTATTTTGACAATTTAGTTGATAATAATAATAATTACTACATTGGTTATCTTACCCTTTTAATATTTTACATTTTCTGCTATAAAAACTAAATTAGCAAATGTTTCTATTTATTTCCTATACTAACACATTGGCTGATGCATCATTATCCTGCACATGCTAAACTTATATCTAAATATGTTACAATGGAAAAGAGAATCCACATTGTTGTTAAGGGGGGCATCTTCCCCTACATTTATAATCAACATTGATCTGGCCTCGTCTGCCATCTTGGGTGCTTTTTGTCATGGAGAAAACCTCATTTGTTTCCCGAAACGAGGTAACTAAGATTCCCTCACAGCCTGTGTGTGAGGAGTGCACCGACCCAGCAAGCAATGGTCGTCATTTCACCACCTAGGTGAACTATAGACCCAATATGTGACCCTGGACCACAAAACCAGTCACATGAGTAAATATTTTGGAAATTGAGATGTATACTTAATCCTAAAGCTGAATAAATAAGCTTTCAATTGATGTATGGTTTGTCAGGATAGGACAATATTTGGCTGAGATACAACTATTGAAAATCTGGAATCTGAGGGAGCAAAAAAATGGAAACATTGAGAAAATCTCCTTTAAAGTTGTGCATTTATGTTCACGATTGTGCTGCATTCACTCACAAAAATACATGTTTTATATATTTACGGTAGGAAATTTACTAAATATATTGATGGAACATGATCTTTACTTAATATCCTAATGATTTTTGGCATAAAAGAAAAATGTATAATTTTGACACATACAATGTATTGTTGGCTATTGCCACAAATATACCCGTGCGTCATGTGACTGTTTTGTGATCCAGTCCGGCTACGATAGCCAAAATAACCTTGAATTTGGTTACATGTCGTTTTTGCCGAAACAACTTGCGAGATGATATTCCATCATGTAAACAAAGTCAACAGTGATTACAATGCGTTTAGTTCAATTTCTTCACTCATTTATTTTCTTGATGTAATTGATGACTGGTCTATTCTTGGGCTATGGTTTACACGTCTAGTACATTTTCACTGACAGCCCAAATTTTGCCTTGTTTTAGACTAGACGGCTGTGTTTGGACGGCTATTAGACGTCTTTAAATGCAAAGCTGCTTGCTGGGTGTGATGTCTCAGAAGGCTGCTGACGTAGGCAGCTTGTGGGATTTGGTACAGAGTCTCTCTCTCTCTGTAGACGCTGGCTGCGCTGCATCAGTGATGAGGTGTCTGTGTCTCAGAGCCTCACGGCGGAGTGTGTGTCAATGCCGAGGTCAGGCCAAGGACTCATCCTCAGTGTGGACACCCACACACAATCACACCGATACACACATATGCAGGACAGCTCTATTAGTGGTCCTGTTAAACCGTGTGTGACGCTCTGGGCCATGTTACTCATACAGATTCATGTATCTGGGAAAACTAGGCCAATATTTACATCTTGGACAGCATGATGAATTAGAGATTTTGAGGTTTATCACGCTGATAAACAAGGGCTAATTTATTAGTTGAGGTTTACGGAATCTCTCTCTCCCTCTCCCTCTCTCTCTCTCTCTCTCTCTCTCTCTCTCTCTCTCTCTCTCTCTCTCTCTCTCTCTCTCTCTCGTTTTCATCGTATTCTGTTGGCCTATTTCCATAAATTAGCTAACATTTCCTTCCTAACTTTTGTTTTGTCTTTTTTTTTTTTTTTTTTTTTTTAACCCCTTGCATAATCTTATTGATAAATAATGAAAAGATTTTCTAGAACCCAGGCAGAGAGATTCACACGTGTTCTGCTCTGGCTGTCTCCGTCTCATTCATCACTCGGCCGAGTCCAGCCCAATTCTGAATGTCAAAATTAGCATTTCATCACTTAGCCCTGAAATAATGGAAGAAGTAGAGAGGACGGGCAGAAGACAAAAAGGACGTGACAAGGGGAATTTAATCATCAGCGGTGTTGAGGAACTGCACTGTCTTACAACAAAGAACACTAGTGTACTACATACTGCACAGTATACTGTATACTAATGACTATTTTAGTATGTTAAAGCTGCAGTCCGTAACTTTTTGGGGTTAAAAATTATCCAAAATAAATTTTTGAGCAAGTATATAACCAGCCAGTGTTCAAAACTCTCTGCTCGATTCAAAACGGTAAGCTTGTAATAATGTTTTTAAAGGGGTCATGACATGGTTTTTTTTATTTTATTATTATGTTCCCTTAGGTGCAATTATAGTATTACTATAGTTTTTTTTACAAAAAACTTTTAAAATGTAGTGATTTATGACCTTTTCCCACCCTGTTTCTCATCCTCTGATTCAAACAGTCTGTTTTGGGGGTGTTTCCCCTTTAAGAGTTCAGTGTTAACGCCCACTGTTATGATTGGCTAACGTCAGTGCCTATGCATCAATTATTAACGCCCCCAGCCAGAACATTTGCGGATTCAGCGTATTTAAAAAGTAGTTTAAAGTTTTAAATACATTACTTACAGTTTGCGTCGTCGTTGTTGAGCCCAGAATAGTCGGCACGGACTTATCTTTGAGCAACAGTTTTCTGGCAAAGCCAGCATCATTTTGGGATTTGTTCTCAAAACAGTCATCCTTCAAATGTATAGAACAAACGCTTAAACTAACACTGCCGTGACTGAGACGTCCGCAAAAAATAAAGTGCATCCATTTTTCCCTGACGACTGGATCTTTCGGCAGCGTATTCAAAGATGTTGTTTGTCCACAGCCAGGAACAGCACATCTGCGGCATCGTAATTTCCCTGTACACAGACCCACTCGCTGTCCGTCGACTGAACACTTGTGAGGCGCGCAGCGCGCGGGCGCGACAATGATACGAAATGAGCGTAGTTGTCTTGCGCTTAAGGCGTAGTTGCCTATAAATGATTCGTTTATAATGGGGAGGACGTCTTAAGCTATGAAACTTGCAGGACGTTTTAATGGTACAAAGACCTCTTATATGTCAAAAGATCGAGGCAAATTTGGTTTCTCATGTCATGACCCCTTTAATTCCAGTGTTACTGGTGGATTTCCGTGGGAAATTCGAGCATGTCTTTGCGTCATCACATCACATCTGTAGCTAAAGAAGAGTCATGGCTAGTCGGCTATATTGCACCATTACTTCACATCTTTCGTCTTTTTAAGATTAAGATTAAGATGCAGAGCTTTTGTTCCCAGTCGCTTTTGATAATAGCGTCTGCTAAATGGATAAATTTAAAATGTTATTGTTGTTTTTGGGTCTTAACAGCTCATGGTCACTTTAAATATGTGTTGCATGGGAAGGAGCAGTTTAGAGACTCTAAAATCTATTATTTTGCTTTATGGAAAGTCATGTGGATTTGAAACAACATGTATGGGTGAGTAAATAATGAAAAGTCATTATTGGTGAACTGTCACTTTAAGACAATTGCTGGGATGCTTATTTTGTTTGGTTCATGATATATTAAATCTGAATTGTTTGAATAATACATCAACACAATGTGCAATTTCCTCTTTTTAAGTTGAAGAGTTTAAGATGCAGACTCAGAGCATTATAAATTCCTCTTCCTAATGCAGGTCGGGTCCAAATGTGTGAAATAAAGCTCAGTCCAGTATTTCTGGGTCATTACTCCACGCTCAAACAAGCAGAACACCGTAGTCATGCCATTACCGTAATCAAAACAACATAATTCACCACAAGTGCTCCAGTTCATTATAGAGTTGACGGCCAAATGGAGGCCACATTTATAGATTACATCTTCATCTCCTCTACTGTGTGGAGGCTCTGCCAGCGGTCAGCTTTACTCAGCACGTGGAGGGCGTTTACGGTAATTATCCTCATTGGCAGCACTCACTGTTTCTAGAAATACTTTAGCACAGAAAGAGGGAACAAGGTGCTTTGTCAGCAATAAGCAGGGAGGGAGAGACGATAAATGCTTGTCCTCCCTGAGGAGCCGTTCAGACACTATTCCACAACAGTAATACCTGTATTCAGCTCCCGCTGCATTGCCTCGAACAGACAAATATATCAGTGGCAATTACTTAAAGGGATAGTTCACCCAAAAATGAAAATTCTGTCATTAATTACTCACCCTCGTGTCGTTCCAAACCTGTAAGACTTTCGTTTATCTTCAGAACACAAATGAAGATCTTTTTGAAGAAATCTGAGAGATTTCTGTTCCTCCATTGACAGCTATGCAACTACCACTTCGATGCTTCAAAAAGTTCATAAAGGGATCGTAAATCTAATATGAATTGAGCTGTTTAGTCCAAATTTTCTGACAAGACACGATTGCTTTATATGATGAACAGATTGAATTTAGGCTTTTATTCACATTTAAACATTGATCAGTGAACATAAACAGAAGCTCAACCGAACTTGTTTGAGAACAAGCCTCATTGGTTCTTGCTGAAGCTCAAACGTGTTGCGTAACACGAGAATGAACCTCATTGGCTCTTTCTGAAGCTCAAACGTGATGCGTAACACAAGAATGAACCTCATTGGCTCTTGCTGAAGCTCAAACGTGCTGCGTAACACGAGAATGAACCTCATTGGTTCTTGTGAAGCTCAAACGTGATGCGTAACACGAGAATGAACCTCATTGGCTCTTGCTGAAGCTCAAACGTGATGCGTAACACGAGAATGAACCTCATTGGTTCTTGTGAAGCTCAAACGTTATGCGTAACACGAGAATGAACCTCATTGGCTCTTGCTGAAGCTCAAACGTGTTGCGTAACACGAGAATGAACCTCATTGGCTCTTGCTGAAGCTCAAACGTGTTGCGTAACACGAGAATGAACCTCATTGGTTCTTGTGAAGCTCAAACGTGCTGCGTAACACGAGAATGAACCTCATTGGTTCTTGTGAAGCTCAAACGTGCTGCGTAACACGAGAATGAACCTCATTGGTTCTTGTGAAGCTCAAACGTGCTGCGTAACACGAGAATGAACCTCATTGGTTCTTGCTGAAGCTCAAACGTTATGCGTAACACGAGAATGAACCTCATTGGTTCTTGTGAAGCTCAAACGTGATGCGTAACACGAGAATGAACCTCATTGGCTCTTGCTGAAGCTCAAACGGGATGCTAACATGAGAATGAACCTCATTGGCTCTTGCTGAAGCTCAAACGTGATGCGTAACACGAGAATGAACCTCATTGGTTCTTGTGAAGCTCAAACGTGATGCGTAACACGAGAATGAACCTCATTGGCTCTTGCTGAAGCTCAAACGGGATGCTAACATGAGAATGAACCTCATTGGCTCTTGCTGAAGCTCAAACGTGTTGCGTAACACGAGAATGAACCTCATTGGCTCTTGTGAAGCTCAAACGTGATGCGTAACACGAGAATGAACCTCATTGGCTCTTGTGAAGCTCAAACGTGTTGCGTAACACGAGAATGAACCTCATTGGCTCTTGTGAAGCTCAAACGTGTTGCGTAACACGAGAATGAACCTCATTGGCTCTTGTGAAGCTCAAACGTGATGCGTAACACGAGAATGAACCTCATTGGCTCTTACTGAAGCTCAGACGTGATGCTAACATGAGAATGAACCTCATTGGCTCTTGCTGAAGCTCAAACGTGTTGCGTAACACGAGAATGAACCTCATTGGCTCTTGCTGAAGCTCAAACGTGATGCTAACATGAGAATGAACCTCATTGGCTCTTGCTGAAGCTCAAACGTGATGCTAACATGAGAATGAACCTCATTGGCTCTTGCTGAAGCTCAAACGTGATGCTAACATGAGAATGAACCTCATTGGCTCTTGCTGAAGCTCAAACGTGCTGCGTAACACGAGAATGAACCTCATTGGTTCTTGTGAAGCTCAAACGTGATGCGTAACACGAGAATGAACCTCATTGGTTCTTGTGAAGCTCAAACGTGATGCGTAACACGAGAATGAACCTCATTGGCTCTTACTGAAGCTCAAACGTGATGCTAACATGAGAATGAACCTCATTGGCTCTTGCTGAAGCTCAAACGTGCTGCGTAACACGAGAATGAACCTCATTGGCTCTTGCTGAAGCTCAAATGTGATGCGTAACACGAGAATGAACCTCATTGGCTCTTGCTGAAGCTCAAACGTGCTGCGTAACACGAGAATGAACCTCATTGGCTCTTGCTGAAGCTCAAACGTGCTGCGTAACACGAGAATGATCCTCATTGGCTCTTGCTGAAGCTCAAACGTGCTGCGTAACACGAGAATGATCCTCATTGGCTCTTGCTGAAGCTCAAACGTGATGCGCAACACGAGAATGATCCTCATTGGTTCTCGCACGTCAAGCGAACATGCTTGAGCTTCCATTTACCACAACTGATGTGTGAGTTGGACATATGGATTAGTTTTACGATCTCTTTATGAACTTTTTGAACTGTCAAAGTGGTAGTTGCGCAGCTGTCAATGGAGAGACAGAAATATCTCAGATTTCATCAAAGTCTTACAGGTTTGGAACGACATGAGGGTGAGTAATTTAATGACAGAATAAATTTTTTGGGTGAACTGTCCCTTAATTGAAGTCTACGTGGGATGGAAAGCAAATTATGGGAAGCTAATTATTTTTCACAGTGAATAGAGAGATTTTAAACCATTTTTAGTGTCCGGAAAAAAGAGGTGTTTTGGTGGAGAATGCAGGTAATGGAGAGCTGGAACGGTGTGTGAATGCTGTAAATGTCTCCGTGTGACCTAGACTAGAGGACTGTAGTGTCACTCTAATTTCTCACTGTGGTTCTGGAAGGGATCGACTTAATGAGAGAGAGAGAGCTTGATGGATAGAAAGAGAGAGGATAAAAGTGCTGGTGTTCTCCCCAGGGATTCTCTTTAAAGGCCCGGCCTCGCACAATCCACCGACAATACACTGAACGCCTGAATAAATCATGTTTGCTTCCTCAGGCTGACCCCTTTCCTGTCAGAGAGAGAGAGCGTGAGCCGTCGGTCTTCTTCTCTTCGCCTGCCCCGTCCGTTTAAAGATTTGAGTGAAGGCTTTTGATCGGTTAATTACTCCGCAACAAAACGCAGCTTTGAACTAGATGCGGGAGCGAAATGAATAGATGCGAGTGAGTGTGTGTGCTTGCTTTCAGTTGATGAGATATTTGGGCAAACGTGTCGTACGACACGAGTCATTGAATGTGAAGCACGAAGGTCTTATGACGTCAACGGTGAGTCAGACACCTTCAGGTCACATAAATTGATTTCCCCGCAAATCACCAACGCCACCTAATTCCACGAAACTGATCCGTTCAATCAACATGAGGAATCGCTCTCGAGAAACTCTGTCCTTGATATTCTCTCTTCGGGCCCTATCTTGCACCCAGCGCAATTGACTTTGTACACGGACGCATGTATCATTCTTATTCTGCAAAGCAGACTTTTCCCACAGACGCACATCGGTAAATTAGGGAATGAACTTGCACTCGGTTCAGCGAAAAGAGGAGTGTATTCCGGCGCAAACGTTCCCTGGCGCTATTTTGCAATTTCAGAAAACAATTCTGCCACAGACCAGGAAAACCCTAGTCTAAAGACAGTGGTGCGTTATTCAGATGCTATTTTAAGGGCGCATGCTTGGCCATTGGGCGCTTGAACAACGTACACACACTTTGATTCTCTAATCTAAACAGACGCAGCAGTTCCCATTTTTGCAAACCATACATTATTACAAGGAAAAATATTAACACACGAGGGAAATCATTGTTGTGTCCATGAAAATGTGAAAAAAATAGGCATCAATCTAGATTACACATTTACCCAAATTATTATACGCCTGTTTAACCGAAGCTAATTTGTGTGTGTTTCTCCCATCATCCCCAATGTCACTTCTCTGTGTTTTACGGCCCTGACGAGAACGTCGGTCTCCTCGGCTGTGAACCGCTCCTGGAGTGCGCTGGCAAATCCGCCATCAAAATAGCAATCCGCGTGGAACAAGCGCGCCGGCTCTTAAAAGGAATGTGAGAAGACGCTCTGATTGGTTTATTTCACGTTGCGCCCAAACCACACCTATGAATAATGAAGATACTTCAGACCAACACATTTTAGATTTGTGTCGGGCACAAGAGTAATTTATCCCGCCGGTATAATAGCAACATCTGCCCACAAAGTTACTTGCGTTTCGCGTTTGATTCTTGCGTTTCTGATTGATAAAATAGGGCCCTTTTACGTGTTTGCTGAAATGTCTAAGAGTTTCCATCAGGGCTAAAACGTGTTTTAAACCTACACGCTTTGCAGTGAGAAGGCAACCGGAGGTCATTTGCTTTCTTCAGACACATGAATGACAGCAACTGTTGGGCACTGCAACAAAATGAAGGAAAGTTTAACTTTATGCAAATGAGCAGTGATGCAGTGCAGTGTTTCAAAATGTAAGATACGTTGCTTTGGACTGTTAGGGTTCGTATAAAAAGTTGACATGTACTTGGAAAGTTACTTATAGAAGAATGTCTTTTAAAGGACCATCACAATAAAGTGTTAGCAAATATATTGCAGACAGTCTACTAATACTCTAATCACTGCTAGTTGACATGTAGTTGCAAAATTACTTATTGCTAGTAGAATCTCTAAAGTGGACTATCAAAATAAAGTTTTGAAGGCAGATTTGTTGCTATCATTTGCGAAGAAAGCTATCCCATAATGCACTGTGCAAGTGAATGCAAGTTCAGTGAACAAGTCCATTAAAGATGCCAGATGAAGCCAGAGATCTCATTAAAATTGAATTTTTAACTCAATATTTGTGTGCTATTTGTGTAATATTTTGTTATTCTTATTAAAGGATCATGTAGAGTTGCACAAAACTCTCTTGTAAGTCAATTATCCTGTAATTATCAATTATCAAGGAACATTTCATGTATGATGCAGAGTTGCTTTTTCAAATCTGTCACTTTGGTCGTATTAAAATAGGATGCATTACTGTAGAAAAGTCAAGCCTCGATTCAAGTAACTCAGTTTAATGTCATGGTTTCAAGTCATAAGGCATGGACTGACAAATGTTTACTGTACCTTGAATGCAATGCAAGTCATTATGGACAAAAGCATGTGCTAAATGCATGAATGTAAATGGAAGATGTTACAGAATTAATAATGCATGGAGAAAGCAAGTCAGAAATAATGTCAGTATAAATTTCATTCTTGCTTTGATAATTGTTCAAGATCTGCCTCATTATGCACTGCTGCAATCTATATACAATTGCTTTTCCTGCCAAAATGTTCATTTTTAGTAGCCGGAGAACTGGTTTATTGTTGAATTACTGTAACATGTTAACAAGATGTTTTTTTTTGTACTGGCAATACATCCCACTTGTGGTCAGATTTGGAAAGGCTACAGTATGTTCGGTTGTGTTGTCAACTAGATATCAGCATGCTAATGAACTCTGAATGAGTCTGTCAGGATTCAGTATTCTCCAACTACCTTGGCATGACGTGTTTTCCATATTAATCATCCCCTCTTGCATACCATCTGCATAAATGAGTCTCAATATTTGTCACTTCAATAATTTATGAATTCAAATTGCGGTGCGAGATAAATGCAGTGTAAAGCCTGACGGTACAACATCAGCAGTCTGTGACACAAACTTCAAAAGGACACTAACTTATATGACAGCTGACATGTTCAATGCCACACTGTAATATTGTCAATATTAATATCGGTTTTAAAGTGCCCCTATTATGCTTTTTCAAATATTACCTATCATGCAATGTGTAATATAGCTGTCTGAGAATTATAAAGGTCTGCAAAAAGTGCATGACAAAGTAATTGTCTCCAAAGAATCAAGATGAAACAAGTCAGCAATTCACCTTTGGCTAAGCCCCGCCCCCCTTAGTTACTGTTGCTACCTCCGACAACTTCATCTGGGCTCTGGTTTGGTATTAACATGGCTTATGCTGTGACAGCTCGACTTCCTGCTGAAATTTTATCAAACTTTTATAAAGAAGCAAATAAAGTGTCCGATAGAAGTAGGCAAAAGGGGCTCAGTATGCGTTCGAAGGCTATATTCAAAACATACTGGTGAAACGCAACAACAACAAGGCATCCAAATAGAGGCAAAAGCATAACGGTCACAGTCAAAAAATGAACCACCGCATATCCTAATGGAGACGGAGGCTGCGGACTAACAACATCAGGAGCAACACTGTTCATGCAAAGCTGGGTAGGTCTCTATTCACTTCTATAATCGTTATTACAAAGCAAACGGACTACGCGAGTATAAAGTTGTATTTATTAGCAGCGTGCGCTAGCGTATCAACAATTAGGGTAGAGAACCGAAATCATAACCTAAACAGCATAAAACTGTCTAACTAGTATAACTTCACAGTAAGGTTAAAAGCTAAATGTATCTTAGAGCAAAAGTGTGTTGTTGATCTTGAGGGGTTTCGCTGACTGAGGACGTCCACACAGTTTAATCCAAAGACGACACTTGTCAGGATTTGACTTCGGTTTTGGGAAGGGAAAAAAACGGACACCCCCTCCAACCTCTCTGGGAAACGCGTATCTGTGTTACAAATGCCCCAGGCACAACGTTTAACCATATTTTTTATAAAACTACAACGGTAATAGCCTGCCGAGACCAAAAATATGAGACGCCTGTGTTAAAGTCAATGGAGCGCTGTGAAAAAGTGTCGGACCTCTGTGGGAGCTCGTTCTTGGCTGCGCTGTGATTGGTCAATCTACATTCTAGGGCGTGGCTTAGCCAAAGGCGAATTCCAGTCTCACTTCCTGTTACTCACCCACATAACAATGTAACAAATTTGCATAATGCCAGCCTATGATCTTCATTGGCTGCCCGTGCACAACATCTGCTTTGCCCCGCCCTCAAACACTGTAGTTCAAGTCAAGTCAAGTCAAGTCAAGTCATCTTCATTTATATAGCGCTTTTAACAATGTAGATTGTTTCAAAGCGGCTTTACAGTAAAAAAACGGAAAATTTAAGGTAACAGAGATTGTTTTGGCTTTATAGCGGTTCTTGAATAAAGATATTTTCCAGCTAAAGATAGTTTTGATTGATTCACTTCCGTCGCAAGGATCATTAGTTATTAAATTAGAGGCCGCTAAGACGACAGTTGTAGCTGAAAGTGGAAAAGTTTGGTTTGTGTTGTCGAACTGTCGAGAAGACGCTGTTTTCTCCACTGTGAATCCAATTTCGAAGGATGAGGACATGCGCTGGAATACATATGGAAAAAATGTACGCCATTGTTACTGTTCGTATCACTGTGTATAGAAGTGCTGAGGAAGATCTGGAGCTGAAATTCCAACATCGACCAATCACAACAGACTGGGACTTCTGACCAATCAGAGCCGAGTAGACCAATCACAACAGACTGGGCCATCTGACCAATCAGAGCCGAGTAGACCAATCACAACAGACTGGGCCATCTGACCAATCAGAGCAGAGTAGACCAATCACAACAGACTGGGCCATCTGACCAATCAGAGCCGAGTAGACCAATCACAACAGACTGGGCCATCTGACCAATCAGAGCCGAGTAGGCCAATCACAACAGACTGAGCCATCTGACCAATCAGAGCCGAGTAGGCCAATCACAACAGACTGGGCCATCTGACCAATCAGAGCCGAGTAGGCCAATCACAACAGACTGGGCCATCTGACCAATCAGAGCCGAGTAGGCCAATCACAACAGACTGGGCCATCTGACCAATCAGAGCCGAGTAGGCCAATCACAACAGACTGGGCCATCTGACCAATCAGAGCCGAGTAGGCCAATCACAACAGACTGGGCCATCTGACCAATCAGAGCCGAGTAGGCCAATCACAACAGACTGGGCCATCTGACCAATCAGAGCCGAGTAGGCCAATCACAACAGACTGGGCCATCTGACCAATCAGAGCCGAGTAGGCTCGTGGAAAGGAGGGGTTTAGAGAGACTGAATCCTTTATCGAACCGGTTTCAGACTCTTTAAGGAATGAGGCGATGTGCAATGTGCATAATGAGAAAATGAAAGTGTTTTTTGATCTTGGTTGCATGTAATCCTATTGTAGGAGACTTTAAAACAAAATTAGGAACCTTTAAAATTGCATAATAGGGGCACTTAAATATAATTTAAGAATAGTATGCATAAACAACTATAAGTAAAGGCCCATTCACACCAAGTACGATAACTATAAAAATCTTTCTAAATATAAAAGAATAGCAGATTGACAGTTGACATCCAATCAGAATCCACCAAGCTTTAAAGAGCTCAAGCATTTATAGCAGCAGACGACTTAAAGGATTAGTTCACTTCAGAATTAAAATTCCCTGATAATTTACTCACCCCCATGTCATCCAAGATGTTCATGTCTTTCTTTCTTCAGTCGAAAAGAAATTATGGTTTTTGAGGAAAACGTTCCAGGATTTTTCTCCATATAGTGGACTTCAATGTTTATCAACGGTTTGAAGGTCCAAATTGCAGTTTCAATGCAGCTTCAAAGTGTCGACACGATCCCAGCCGAGGAATAAGGGTCTAATCTAGCCAAACCAGCGGCCATTAACCACAAATGCTCGTCTTGCACTAGATCTGTGATGCGCCACGCATTCATTACGTAATCACAAAAATTGATCAAAATCAATTATTTTGATGGTTTAAGTGAACTCATTAAAAACAAATATCCCCTCCGGACATCCCTTTTGGCCACTACTGTGCAAATTCAATGTATATATTTGATTAATGTACATTCCTTTAAAATCAAAGCCACAAAGTTGGTGTTTCTAATGTCCAGTTGAGCTATGGGAACGAAGCACGTTTGAAATGCGTGTCATGATCAGAGGTGGACAAAGTACACAACTTCCTTACCTGAGTAAAAGTACAGATACTACTGATCAAATATTACTCTGTTACGAGTAAAAGTTGTAAAGACCGATTTTTACTTTAAATGATATTCAAAGATATTCAAATTTAGTTTAAGATTCTATGTTTAATTCAACTTGCATGTTCTTTTTTTGGTAACACTTTATTTTGATGGTCCCCTTTAGGCATTAACTATATGAGTAACTTTGCAACTACATGTCAACTAGCAGTCATTAGAGTATTAGTAAAATTTCTGCTTAAAGGAGAACAATTTTTAGTAAATTTGGAGTGCTGTCAATACAGAGAACAACGACAAAAATTGGTGTTGCCTACACCGTGTTATCCTAAAATTTGCACCCTATTGACTTGAATGGGGCAAGTTTTAAACCTGCTTTTATCCTCTTAACATCCTTGATGTGTCATACAAGTGCCCAGCCATGTTGAGTGATTCCTTCAGAGTGAACACGAGTGAATCTGACTGCAGTAGATGTGAAAGATATCAATAAAAATGATGTTAATTCAACAAGCGCACATACCTGTATTTACTTCCTGTTTTCGGTCGAAGTCCAAAGTAGTCGATTGTCGAGTTCACGCGCGTGATCATAGGTAACTTGTAATGACCCATCAAGGATGTTAAGAGGATAAAAGCAGGTTTAAAACTTGCCCCATTGAAGTCAATAGGGTGCCAATTTAAAAAATAGGATAACACGGTGTAGGCAACACAGATTTTTGTCGTTGTTCTCTGTATTGACAGCACTCCAAATTACTAAAAATTGAGCTCAATATTAAAATTGACCGGAGTTCTCCTTTAATATCTGCAGACACTTTATTTTGATGCTCCAAAAAAGTACTAAGTAACTTTGCAACTACATGTCAATATATTAGGGATGCACCGATATGAACCTTTTGGCTCATAAGCGATAATTGGATTTAATAACTGTTAAAAAAAAAAAAAAAAAAAAAAAATGTTTGGCTAGTGTTACTTGAATTGAAACGTGTATGAAGTGTTTTAGTAGTTTTAGAGCGTTTTGAATGTGAAATGAACGGCTGTGCCTAGACGAAAGTTGGTTTGGAGAACTGTGAGAAGAGTTTTGTAAAAGGGACCGAAGTATTGAGAAATGTGTCCTAGTGATTGTGCAATAAATATACTATAATATGCTTATAAAATATGCTGTACACATTCAATATACACCTGAAACATTAATTTAATTCTCATGCAGCAAATCCAATAAAATAAGGCTACAGTTAGACTAATGAACTATATGAATTACTGTTTAAATTGTTTATTTTGATTATTATTAAGTCTTTTTATCATATTACTGCTGCCAGCCTTTATAATGTTGCACCACTGAAGTGTGGACAAATAGTGCACAGTCTCCTTTTGCTTTATTTTAGGAAGTATGAAAACCGATTCACTTTCTGTCCACGAGAGCAGCTGACCAGAAAATCCAGCATCTGTGAGCATGCGGTCATTATTCCCTGGAGAACAACCGAACTCGGTGTCTAAAAGCTGAGCTTCAGAAAACAAAACAAGGTAGAGAACATAGTAGCAAACGAGACAGTTTGGAATCGGTCTACTGTGCATTCGGCTCTCTTTCTGTTGTTCTGCTGCCTGACAGCTGCTTCATTCACCACATCGAGGATGCTTTCATTAAAGAGAGAAACCTGCTAATGTCTCACTTCCAGCGTCCCACACTGTGAGGACACCCGGTCCAGCAATGCGAATCCAAATTAAATTCCTCAGAAACACAATGGCAGCTTGTCCATGCAAAACTCACTGCCATATTATGTTCTGCGGGGCTTTCAACATGTGGGTGCTACAAACTTTATTTTGCAAATAATGTCAATCATGTGAACTAATCTCTCTCTCTCTCTCTCTCTCTCTCTCTCTCTCTCTCTCTCTCTCTCTCTCTCTCTGTTTTTATTTTTATCGAATTTTATTAGTGCTGTCAAATCGATTAGGCTAATCGCATTTAAAATATATACAAAAGTTTGTGTGTGTATGTATGTATATATACACATATATTTACAAACTTTTATGCGATTAATCACTAATAATCGATTTGATGGCACTACATTTAATCGAGAATTACATTTAAGATTAAAGTTGAAAATATCCCATTGATTTTCCATTTCAAATGTAACAAATGCATCACCAGATGTGACATTTTAATCAGTGTCATTTTATTATCATTGAGATATTATCATAGTTAAAATATTTTTGTATGTTCCATTTTCATTTTTAGTTACATTTTTTTGTAATTTTGTTGTGTCTTTGTTAATTTAATGTCTATATAATTTTTATTTTTTTATTTTTATTTCAGTACATCAAGTTAAAAAATGAAAATGAGAAATGTTGTTTAAATTGGCAACTAGCTTTTTTTTACTAAAATATTTATTTACTTTTTTAAAATATGGTTTTGGTTTTACTGAACTGTAATAACCCTGCATTCTGAATTGTGAATGCTCTTCGTTCTCATATATATTTGCACAGGGAATTATTATTCATCATTATTCATTATGCATTTATTTAACCATCATGGTCACGACAGCAGCAAAGCTGTCACTCAGAACCAAAGATTAAAAACTAAACTTACCTGAAATTTAACACTGTCCTTTTGCATTCTGCTTTGCAAGTAATGCTATTTCCTTATTTGATTAATAACAACATTTAAAATAATCGAACTAAAATATGATGCACATGCGGTTGGCTGTTTTTTAAAGGACTCAAGGGGTCTGAAAGATCCTGGTGATTTAATATTCAAGCTCTCCAGATATCCAGGGCTCTTGGAGTTGGATTATCTGCAGATGTGTGTTCTGGTTGTTCAAACAGCCCTCAGCATAATTACACACCTGTCTGCTCTGTTAGGATGTCCAGTTTAATTAGGAGACTCTGGTTCTTTATAAGCGGTCAGTCAGCCGGCATCACTCAGCACTCCGGTGGAGTGAGTGTGTGTCCAGATGTCCAAGCAAGGTCAGATGAGTTTACTTCTCCTTTATTTATCACACTATTTTCAAGGTGTGTACTATGTATGCGAAATGTCTGAAATTGTTATTGTATTTTGACTCATTATTTCAGCAGACGGTCAAAAGTTATGTCTCATTAAAAAAAAACACATATATTTTCAACATGATATATAATATATATATATATATTTACATTTATGCATTTGGCAGACACTTTTATTCAAAGCGACTTACATTGCATTTTAAGCTACACATTTATATATTACATACTGTACACTCTTATGTACAGTGTTATGGATTTTCAGACTGATTTTTCACATGCTTTACTGTATTTTGAATTATGCATTGCATTGTGTTTGAGTTTTAGAGTTAGATGAAATGTCTGTAAACGTGTGTATATGTGTATGAGTGTAGATGAACCAATGTATTGGCCGCCGATATTTAGCCTATCGGCCAAATTTTTATCAATTTAAAACCATAGACATTTCGGCCATAGCATGAAAGGGGCCAACCCGATCTCATGAAAGTGCAAATCTATTCCTTTAATTTAAATTTAAAAATAAAATAAATTGTATTTATCGTGCCATTTATATGCCAATTTTTTTTGTTTTTTTTGCATGCATATGCATGCTATGCGCTGAAAACCCTTGGGTAGGATTAGAGGCGGGGAGTGCGTTAATGTTAAACGTTTCAGATAACTCAGAACACTTATCTCAGACAATATGTATTTGACTGTTCTTACCTCTGTAAACATAATGTTGACCTCCTTGCAGCAGATGACTTGTGAAGTGTGCACGTACAAACGCGCGCTGAGAGAGCGAGCAGAAAGGAAGAGCAGTTGTGTTTTTTGGCCACAGCTATCAGTCGCGAGTTTAAATTTCAGAAAAACGCATATAGCCTCTTTAAGACATCTAGCCTTATAAGGATATCAATGTGCGTGCGTATTGATTACACGCCATAAAGTGCGTATCATGCACGCAAAAACGGAGTATCATAGCACGCAAAAACTATTTTTTTGGCGTATAAATGGCACGAGAAATAACATTCGTGGTATAGATACACACTTTCATGAGATCGGGCGGAAAAAAGCGCTGATAAATCAAACCGATGGTTTAACAATTAACTGCATGACGTGAAGGCACTGATCTGTTGCATAATCCAACGTTTTATCTGGGTAAAATAATTAAATACTTGCTAAAGCTAAATTAAATCTGTACAAAACATTTTAATAATACTTAAATAAGGCTGATCGATGGCCGGACATCACTTCTGGCCACTATAGAAATATTGGTCTGGTGACATTTATCTTAGTAACAGTAAATGCTGTTACTGGCCATCATTTTTAACGCTGACATCTCAGTGAATAAATCTATAAAGCCACTGACATCCGCTGCATTCTATCAAAATAAGTTTGACTCATATGCATTCGAATCCCAAACATCTAGATGAAAAATCAAGGCCATAAAGTGATTCATTTCCTCAGATTGTGTTTTTTCTATTAGCATTCTAATTTCTTCTGCCCTTCATAGAACAAGAGAAGGTTTTTTTGTGCATCTGTCCGTCGGCTGGGCAGCAGCCAAGTCAATTACCTGTGTGCATTTATCTTTCTGTCCTAATCTGTCTTTGCGGCTTTTGCTTATGGTTGATTTTGTCATTTCATTACAAAATAGATTTTGTTTTCTTATGCTGAAGAACGAGTGCCGCTTTGCCAGTGCAAGCCCAGCTGCCAGTGTTCTGGTTGCAAGGGCATTGCCTGTGTATCCCTGTGCTGGTTATTTTGACAAACATGACATTTCCTGTCAACTGGTCCGTAACATTTACATAGAGCTGAGTCATACTGGACCAGGACAGAAATCCCCCATCGCTCACTCACTGCCCGCTGTAGTGCACACACACTACAAAGGCTTTCTATTTCTGGAGCTGGTTTGATCAAGATCTGGAGGGAATCACCGTCCATTGTATGACGAGACTCTCAGAGGTTTTCTGTTGTTTTATAATTAGGGCCCAAGCCTTGAAAAGGCGAAGGCCCTATTGTTTTCCTCCGGATTATTATTATTATTATTATTATTATTATTATTATTATTATTATTATTTTTCTTACGACTATTCGGGCACTTTTGGGGGCCTTAACGTGCTCAAAAACTCTTGAAACTTTGCACAAATGTCAGAACCCGCGGCCATTAGAGCCGGACTGAAGCTGGTACCCGGGCGTGGCAGGGGGGCTCGACAGCGCCCCCTGGAACGCGGTCCGAAAACTTGGTCCATAAATCAAACACGCTTGCGTGTAATAATATGAAACTCGGTACACTTATAGATCTCATCGGTTCATATATCCTTCGTGCTCTGACTTTTTACCCCAGCCCAACAGGAAGTCGGCTATTTGGCGTAGTTTAAAAAACACATGCAATGGAATTTAAAATACTCCTCCTAGAAAATTCAACCAATCACCACGAAACTCGGTGTGCATGAAGTCAAGACATGGAGGATGAAAAATTGCCAGGGGATTTTTGATATCTCGAACGGTTTGGCCGTGGCGAGGAAACGAATTTATGGCGAATATTGGAAACAGGAAGTGTGTTATAACATCCTCATACATTAACTGATCTTGATGAAACTTCAGCAGTGTGTTCGCTGTAAGAGGCCGATCACATGGATGTGACTATTGTGAGTCAAAGTTATAGCGCCACCAACTGGCAGCAGGAAGTGTGTCACTTTCAAAATGCTTTAAAATCACCCTCTTATTTTTACCCGATTTGCTTCAAACTTTATGTGTATAATGTAAACACACGGCAGATGTAGACCTGTGAAAGGATTATTGATATCTTAAATACTGTTGCCATGGCAACGCAGCAAACTTTAATATTCTTTTTAAAAGTTTTTGAGACTCTTAGCATGCTTGAAATTGCATGAAACTCGACAGACACTTTACATTTATTGCCTAGTACACTTGTGCAAAGTTTCAGAAACGGGCGTGGTAAGGGGCTCAGTAGCGCCACCTTTAGTCAAAAATGGGGTATTAGTTTTACCTACAGTAACAAAAATCGGTATTTATATTTATCTCCCCGAGCCGGACAACTTTCTAATTTACAGTCATTAGCTCCGACCAACAGGAAGTCAGATATTTTGGTTTGAATGTGATTTGATGGGAATTTTGCCAGTCTCTCTCAGTGTCTGTGTGTGTGAGAGAGGAGGGGGGCTTTATTTTAACCCTTTCTCTGCTGTGTGGGACTTCTCGGGCACTTTTGGGGCCCTTAACGTGCTCGAAAACTCTTGAAACTTTGCACACAGGTCAGAACCTGCGGCCATCAGGGCTGGGCTGAAGCTGGTACCCGGGCGTGGCAGGGGAGCTCAACAGCGCCCCCTTGAACGTGGTCCGAAAAACTTGGTCCATATATCAAACACGTTTGCATGTAATAATATGAAACTCGGTACACATATAGATTTAATCGGGCCGAACAACTTTCGTGCTCTAAGTTTTACGCCAGTCCAACAGGAAGTCAGCTATCATGGGCTGTATGAAAATGCATGCCCCTGGAATTTGATATACTACTCCAAGAAAAATTATCCTATCGCCACCAAACTCGGTCAGCATGAAGTCAAGACATTGAGGACGCTAAATTGCGGACGGATTTTTGATATCTCGAACGGTTTGGCCGTGGCGAGGAAACGAAGTTATGGCGAGAAAAGAAAAACACAATGTGTTATAACGTCTTCATACATTTATTGATCTTGATGAAACTTCAGCAGTGTGTTTGTTGTAAGAGGGCGATCACATGGATGTGACTATTGTGAGTCAAAGTTATAGCGCCACCAACTGGCAGCAGGAAGTGTGTTACTTTCAAGATACTTTTGACTAAAGTGGGTGGGTTATTTTTACCTACAATCACAAAACTCGGTCTCTATATTGTGCTTATCGATCCGGACAACTTTCTCATTTACAGTCATAAGCTCCGACCAACAGGAAGTCAGATATTTTGGTTTGAATGTGGTTTTGTCTCTCTCTGACAGAGTTCCCCCTGCCATTCTCTGTGTGTGTGTGTGTGTGTGTGTGTGTGTGTGGGGAGGGAGGGAGGGAGGGCACACACACAGACAGCCCCCCCCCCCTTTTCTGTGTGTGTTTGGAGGGGAGCAGAAAGACTCACACTGATGCAAGCTCTAAAGCAGACTTCTTCTCGACAGTCAAAGCGGGGTTACGTTATTGCCCGTCGTGCACAGGAACCCGAAAGGCAACGGGGTGGCGGCTTTTTATATATATATATATATATATATATATATATATATATATATATATATATATATATATATATATATATATATATAAATAAATATAGCTGCAAGCAGCGATGGAGGGCCCAAGCCGGTGGCAGCGCCAGCCCGGTGCCTTTAGTGTAACTAAAGGCACCAGGGTGGCGGTGCCACCGGCTTGGGCCCGTAATCGCTGCTTGCAGCTATATTTAGGGCCCAAGCCTTGAAAAGGCGAAGGCCCTATTGTTTTCCTTCGGATTATTATTATTATTATTATTAGGGCCCAAGCCTTGAAAAGGCGAAGGCCCTATTGTTTTCCATGGGATTATTATTTATTCTTCTTCTTTATTATTATTATTTTACTACCTTTTGGGCACTTTTGGGGGCCTTAACGTGCTCAAAAACTCTTGAAACTTTGCACAAATGTCAGAACCCGCGGCCATTAGGTCCCGACTGAAGCTGGGACCCGGGCGTGGCAGGGGGGCTCGCCAGCGCCCCCTGGAATGGGATTCAAAAACATGTCCATATCTCAAACACGCTTGCATGTAATAATATGAAACTCGGTACACGTATAGATCTCATCGGGCCGAACAACTTTCGTGCTCTAAGTTTTACGCCAGTCCAACAGGAAGTCGGTTATTATGGGCTGTATGGAAACGCATGTTCTGGCATTTGAAACACTTGTCCTAGAGAATTCATCGGATGACCACGAAACTCGGTGTGCATGAAGTCAAGACATGGAGGATGATAAATTGCCAGGGGATTTTTGATATCTCGAACGGTTTGGCCGTGGCGAGGAAACGAATTTATGGCGAATATTGGAAACAGGAAGTGTGTTATAACATCCTCATACATTAATTGATCTTGATGAAACTTCAGCAGTGTGTTCGTTGTAAGAGGCCGATCGCATGGATGTGACTATTGTGAGTCAAAGTTATAGCGCCACCAACTGGCAGCAGGAAGTGTGTCACTTTCAAAATGCTTTGAATTCACCCTCTTATTTTTACCCGATTTGCTTCAAACTTTATGTGTATAATGTAAACACACGGCAGATGTAGACCTGTGAAAGAATTATTGATATCTTAAATACTGTTGCCATGGCAACGCTTTAAACTTTTATATTCTTTTTGGGTGCATTTGAGGCTCTTAACATGCTTCAAATTGCATGAAACTCAACATGCATATCAGATTTATTAGGTACTAGGCATGTGTGAAGTTTCAGAAACGGGCGTGGTAAGGAGCTCAGTAGCGCCACCTTTAGTCAAAAATGGGGTATTAGTTTTACCTACAGTAACAAAAATCGGTATTTATATTTATCTCCCCGAGCCGGACAACTTTCTAATTTACAGTCATTAGCTCCGACCAACAGGAAGTCAGATATTTTGGTTTGAATGTGATTTGATGGGAATTTTGCCAGTCTCTCTCAGTGTCTGTGTGTGTGAGAGAGGAGGGGGGCTTTATTTTAACCCTTTCTCTGCTGTGTGGGACTTCTCGGGCACTTTTGGGGCCCTTAACGTGCTCGAAAACTCTTGAAACTTTGCACACAGGTCAGAACCTGCGGCCATCAGGGCTGGGCTGAAGCTGGTACCCGGGCGTGGCAGGGGAGCTCAACAGCGCCCCCTTGAACGTGGTCCGAAAAACTTGGTCCATATATCAAACACGTTTGCATGTAATAATATGAAACTCGGTACACATATAGATTTAATCGGGCCGAACAACTTTCGTGCTCTAAGTTTTACGCCAGTCCAACAGGAAGTCGGCTATCATGGGCTGTATGAAAATGCATGCCCCTGGAATTTGATATACTCCTCCAAGAAAAATTATCCTATCGCCACCAAACTCGGTCAGCATGAAGTCAAGACATTGAGGACGCTAAATTGCGGACGGATTTTTGATATCTCGAACGGTTTGGCCGTGGCGAGGAAACAAAGTTATGGCGAGAAAAGAAAGTGTTATAACGTCTTCATACATTTATTGATCTTGATGAAACTTCAGCAGTGTGTTTGTTGTAAGAGGGCGATCACATGGATGTGACTATTGTGAGTCAAAGTTATAGCGCCACCAACTGGCAGCAGGAAGTGTGTTACTTTCAAGATACTTTTGACTAAAGTGGGTGGGTTATTTTTACCTACAGTCACAAAACTCGGTCTCTATATTGTGCATATCGATCCGGACAACTTTCTCATTTACAGTCATAAGCTCCGACCAACAGGAAGTCAGATATTTTGGTTTGAATGTGGTTTTGTCTCTCTCTGACAGAGTTCCCCCTGCCATTCTCTGTGTGTGTGTGTGTGTGTGTGTGTGTGTGTGTGTGTGTGTGTGTGTGTGTGTGTGTGTGTGTGTGTGTGTGTGTGTGTGTGTGTGTGGGGAGGGAGGGAGGGAGGGCACACACACAGACAGCCCCCCCCCCCTTTTCTGTGTGTGTTTGGAGGGGAGCAGAAAGACTCACACTGATGCAAGCTCTAAAGCAGACTTCTTCTCGACAGTCAAAGCGGGGTTACGTTATTGCCCGTCGTGCACAGGAACCCGAAAGGCAACGGGGTGGCGGCTTTTTATATATATATATATATATATATATATATATATAAATAAATATAGCTGCAAGCAGCGATGGAGGGCCCAAGCCGGTGGCAGCGCCAGCCCGGTGCCTTTAGTGTAACTAAAGGCACCAGGGTGGCGGTGCCACCGGCTTGGGCCCGTAATCGCTGCTTGCAGCTATATTTATTTATTATTCTTCTTCTTCTTCTTTATTATTATTATTATTTTACTACCTTTTGGGCACTTTTGGGGGCCTTAACGTGCTCAAAAACTCTTGAAACTTTGCACAAATGTCAGAACCTGCGGCCATTAGGGCCGCGCTGAAGCTGGGACCCGGGCGTGGCAGGGGGGCTCGGCAGCGCCCCCTGGAATGGGATTCAAAAACATGTCCATATATCAAACACGCTTGCATGTAATAATATGAAACTCGGTACACATATAGATCTCATCGGGCCGAACAACTTTCGTGCTCTAAGTTTTACGCCAGTCCAACAGGAAGTCGGCTATTATGGGCTGTATGGAAACGCATGTTCTGGCATTTGAAACACTTCTCCCAGAGAATTCATCCGATGACCACGAAACTCGGTGTGCATGAAGTCAAGACATGGAGGATGCTAAATTGCGGACGGATTTTTGATATCTCGAACGGTTTGGCCGTGGCGAGGAAACGAATTTATGATTAAAAAAGGATGCATAAAGTGTGTTATAACTTAGTTATAGTTTTACCTACAGTTACAAAACTCAGCGTGTATATTGATATTATCAAGCCGAACAACTTTCTAATTTACAGTCATTAGCTCCGACCAACAGAAAGTCAGATATTGTGGTTTGAATGTGAATTGTGTCTCTCTCTGTCTCTCTGTTATTCTGTGTGTGTGTGTCTGTCTGTGTGGGGTGGGGAGGGGAGGGGGGATCTGTGTATGTGTGTGTGTGTGAGTGTGTGTGAGGAGGGGGGCTAGTTTAGTTTAACCCTTTCTCTGCTGTGTGCAAAATCTCGGGCACTTTTTGGGCCCTTAACGTGCTCGAAAACTCTTGAAATTTTGCACACAGGTCAGAACCCATCAGGGCCGGGCTGTAGCTGGTACCCGGGCGTGGCAGGGGGGCTCGACAGCGCCCCCTGGAATGGGATTCAAACACTTGTCCGTATATCAAACACGCTTGCATGTAATAATATGAAACTCGGTACACATTTAGATCTCATCGGGCCGAACAACTTTCGTGCTCTAAGTTTTACGCCAGCCCAACAGGAAGTCGGCTATTGTGGGTGGTATGAAAACGCATGCCCCTGGAATTTGAAACACTCTTTCTAGAAAATTCATCCAATCGCAACCAAACTCGGTCAGCATGACGTCAAGACATTGAGGATACTAAATTGCTGACGGATTTTTGATATCTCGAACAGTTTGGCCGTGGCGAGGAAACAAAATTATGGCGAGAAAAGAGAAACACGATGTGTTATATTGTCTTCATACATTAATTGATCTTGATGAAACTTCAGTAGCGTGTTTGTTGTAAGAGAGCGATCACATGGATGTAACTAATGTGAGTCAAAGTTATAGCGCCACCAACTGGCAGCAGGAAGTGTGTTACTTTTGACAAAAGTGGGGGGGTTAGTTTTACCTACAGTCACAAAACTTGGTATGTATATTGTGCACATCGAGCCGGACAACTTTCTGGTTTACAGTCATTAGCACCGACCAACAGGAAGTCAGATATTTTGGTTTGAATGTGGTTTTGTCTCTCTCTGCCTCTCTCTGACAGAGTTTCCCCAGCCATTCTGTGTGTGTGTGTGTGTGTGTGTGTGTGTGTGTGTGTGTGTGTGTGTGTGTGTGTGTGTGTGTGTGTCTGTGTGGGGAGGGGAGGGAGGGCACACACACACACATAGACAGCCCCCCCTGTGTGTGTCTGTGTGGGGAGGGGAGGGAGGGCACACACACAGACAGCCCCCCTGTCTGTGTGTGTGGGGAGGGGAGCAGAAAGACTATGAACAATTGTGCCATCTAGTGTTTTATACTATGTATAAATGTGTTTTTTATTTTAAACAAGTGTTTTAAAGTACACTAATTTCAATTAATGATATGCTGCATTTTTATGTATATTTAAACATTATCAAAGTTAGGATGTCATTTTTTTAGTTTCAAAACTTATCTGTCTCTGTCTCCCTTTGGCTGTCATTACCCTCCCCTCACTCCCACAGTCTCACTTATTTCTTTCTGTATCAAATAATATTACCATAAACAAAAAGTTTGAGTTTCTTTTTCAATCAATGTATTATGTGTAACTTAAAAATAAGCAGATTAAACAGATATGTTTGAGGGCAAGACATGAAAACGATGAAATATAATATAGTATTAGTAAAATAGTGCAGTATAGGGTTGGATGAATCAGATAAATAACATATTTTGTTAAAAAAAAATTTGGTTAAATAAAATCGAGTGATACATAGGGCTATATTGCCCTCTCGACAGTCAAAGCGGGTTACGTTATTGCCCGTCGTGCACAGGAACCCGAAAGGCAACGGGGTGGCGGCTTTATATATATATATATATATATATATATATATATATATATATATATATATATATATATATATATATATATATATAAATAAATATAGCTGCAAGCAGCGATGGAGGGCCCAAGCCGGGGGCAGCGCCAGCCAGGTGCCTTTAGTGTAACTAAAGGCACCAGGGTGGCGGTGCCACCGGCTTGGGCCCGTAATCGCTGCTTGCAGCTATATTTATTTATATATATATATATATATATATATATATATATATATATATATATATATATATTTATTATTATTATTATTATTATTATTATTATTATTATTATTATTTTTCTTACGACTATTCGGGCACTTTTGGGTCTCTTAACGTGCTCAAAAACTCTTGAAACTTTGCACAAATGTCAGAACCCGCGGCCATTAGAGCCGGGCTGAAGTTGGGACCCGGGCGTGGCAGGGGGGCTCGACAGCGCCCCCTGGAACGCGGTCCGAAAACTTGGTCCATAAATCAAACACGCTTGCGTGTAATAATATGAAACTCGGTACACTTATAGATTTCATCGGTTCATATATCCTTCGTGCTCTGACTTTTTACCCCAGCCCAACAGGAAGTCGGCTATTTGGCGTAGTTTAAAAAACACATGCAATGGAATTTAAAATACTCCTCCTAGAGAATTCAACCAATCGCCACGAAACTCGGTGTGCATGAAGTCAAGACATGGAGGATGAAAAATTGCCAGGGGATTTTTGATATCTCGAACGGTTTGGCCGTGGCGAGGAAACGAATTTATGGCGAATATTGGAAACAGGAAGTGTGTTATAACATCCTCATACATTAATTGATCTGGATGAAACTTCAGCAGTGTGTTCGTTGTAAGAGGCCGATCACATGGATGTGACTATTGTGAGTCAAAGTTATAGCGCCACCAACTGGCAGCAGGAAGTGTGTCACTTTCAAAATGCTTTGAATTCACCCTCTTATTTTTATCCGATTTGCTTCAAACTTTATGTGTATAATGTAAACACACGGCAGATGTAGACCTGTGAAAGAATTATTGATATCTTAAATACTGTTGCCATGGCAACGCAGCAAACTTTAATATTCTTTTTTAAAGTTTTTGAGACTCTTAACATGCTTGAAATTGCATGAAACTCGACAGACACTTTACATTTATTGCCTAGTACACTTGTGCAAAGTTTCAGAAACGGGCGTGGTAAGGGGCTCAGTAGCGCCACCTTTAGTCAAAAATGGGGTATTAGTTTTACCTACAGTAACAAAAATCGGTATTTATATTTATCTCCCCGAGCCGGACAACTTTCTAATTTACAGTCATTAGCTCCGACCAACAGGAAGTCAGATATTTTGGTTTGAATGTGATTTGATGGGAATTTTGCCAGTCTCTCTCAGTGTCTGTGTGTGTGAGAGAGGAGGGGGAGCTTTATTTTAACCCTTTCTCTGCTGTGTGGGACTTCTCGGGCACTTTTGGGGCCCTTAACGTGCTCGAAAACTCTTGAAACTTTGCACACAGGTCAGAACCCGCGGCAATCAGGGCCGGCCTGAAGCTGGTACCCGGGCGTGGCAGGGGGGCTCAACAGCGCCCCCTTGAATGTGGTCCGAAAACTTGGTCCATATATCAAACACGTTTGCATGTAATAATATGAAACTCGGTACACATATAGATCTCATCGGGCCGAACAACTTTCGTGCTCTAAGTTTTACGCCAGTCCAACAGGAAGTCGGCTATTATGGGTTGTTTAAAAACGAATCCCCCTGGAATTTTATATACTCCTCCTAGAAAATTCTTTCGATCGCCACCAAACTCAGTCAACATGAAGTCAAGACATGGAGGATGCTAAATTGCGGACGGATTTTTGATATCTCGAACGGTTTGGCCGTGGCGAGGAAACGAATTTATGGCGAGAAAAGAGAAACACGATGTGTTATAACGTCTTCATACATTAACTGATCTTGATGAAACTTCAGTAGTGTGTTTTTTGTAAGAGGCCGATCACATGGATGTAACTAATGTGAGTCAAAGTTATAGCGCCACCAACTGGCAGCAGGAAGTGTGTTACTTTCAAGATGCTTTTGACTAAAGTGGGGGGGTTATTTTTACCTACAGTCACAAAACTCGGTATGTATATTGTGCTTATCGAGCCGGACAACTTTCTCATTTACAGTCATTAGCTCCGACCAACAGGAAGTCAGATATTTTGGTTTGAATGTGGTTTTGTCTCTCTCCGACAGAGTTCCCCCTGCCATTCTGTGTGTGTGTGTGTGTGTGTGTGTGTGCGTGTGTGCGTGTGTCTGTCTGTCTGACACTCCCCCCCCCCCCCCCCCGTGTGTGTCTGTGTGGGGAGGGGGGCAGAAAGACTCTATTAAAAATAGGTATATTGTGCCATCTAGTGTTTTATACTATGTATACATGTGTTTTTTCTTTTAAACAAGTGTTTTAAAGTACAGTAATTTCAATGAATATATATACCACACTTCATATGAATTTTTGGTCTTGTGTACTTACACTGGCTGCTGATTTCATGTGTCCGTTACCGTTAAGTCCATGAGACTGTAGGGTGTCTAATTTTTCATTTTAGGTTTCAGAAGGGTGTTCACGCATACTTTGTGGTTGATATGTGCCCTCGATGCGCACTTTTGCAGAACCCACACTGATGCAAGCTCTAAAGCAGACTTCTTCTCGACAGTCAAAGCGGAGTTACGTTATTGCCCGTCGTGCACAGGAACCCTAAAGGCACCGGGGTGGCGGTTTTTTTTATATATATATATATATATATATATATATATATATACATAAATATAGCTGCAAGCAGCGATGGAGGGCCCAAGCCGGTGGCACCGCCACCTCGGTGCCTTTAGTGCAACTAAAGGCACCGGGGTGGCGGTGCCACCGGCTTGGGCCCGTAATCGCTGCTTGCAGCTATATTTCAAATTGTTGTTCTTTTTCAACAAAAGGGTCAGTTAAAGGACATGAATAACTTTCAAATTGTATTGTTCATCCACATCAGAGATCAAACGAATTTTTTTTACGTGTTGTATTTACTGTTTACATGAGGTTTGCTGGAATGGGTAACAGGATTGCTGATTTAGCAACAGTATGACTTGGCTAGTTTGTGACCAGATGTTGGCAGTTATTTATAAACTTTTCTAAAAAAAATATTTTTTATTTTATTTTAAATCATTTTTCCTATAACTTTTTTGAGAGGTCAACATGGTGGGTCTTGACAAAAAAGTGTTAGTTCACCAAAAAATGAAAATTCTGTCAGTAATTACTCACCCTCATGTCGTGCCAAACCTGTAATACTTTCGTTCATCTTCAGAACACAAATGAAGATATCTTTGGGAGATGTCTGCATAGATAGGCTATATATAAACACTAGATCTCTTAAGGCGGAGTCACTTCCGGCATCATAGCGTGGCCATCTTGTCACAGGGAAGCTTTCTGTAAGGTGAGTGATCTGCACGAACACAAATACTCTTATCTCGCTGAAATCTTGACGGATTTACAAACGGTTTGTTTACAAACGTTATTAACGTGGCTTTAATTCTGGGTGCTTGAACATGTTGAAATATATAATATTATAATTATTCATAAGTACGCAGTGTCATAACTACATTTTTGACGTTTATAACAAACCAACCCGTTTGAAAATCGGTAGAAAATTGAGCAAGTTATGGTTATTTAAAAAGTATATGCACCATTAAAACAATGTTACAAGTGAGCGAGCCCCCTGTGGCAAGATGGCCGCCGTGTGCGGACGTCGACCTCCATTGGCCAGCAGCGCGGACGAGACATCTAGCCTTTATTATATGATATCTATGGATGTCTGTCCCTCCATTGACAGCTACGCAACTACCACTTTGATGCTTCAAAAAGTTCACAAAGAGATCATAAAATGAATTGAACGGTTTAGTCCAAATTTTCTGAAGAGACTCGATTGCTTTTTATGATAAACAAACTTTAAAAAATTATTGTGTTTGGGTGAAATTATCGTCACGAGTCAAACGCACAGAATACATCTTTTTATTGACCAACAACTTTTTGACACGACATGAAAATAACTTTATTGCTAATCGAACATAATATGAATCGAATAAAAAAATGGACCTAAGCATTAACTTTAAGTTCCTTTAAGCGGAAGGAACGTTAACTTTTCTTTTACTTTTTTAAAAATATTTTTTTTTATTAGGCCTATTGATCGTGCATCGTACAGAGGTCAAAATGATTATCTTTTATCTATTAAAATAATGATCGTAGGTCTGCCAACACTGAGCTCGACTGCTTTCCGAAAGAATCGGGACAGCTGTGTCCTTAAATCTGATCAAACTAAAGACTCTTCAGAGATATGAAGGATGCAATACTATAATCTACCAAATTAGCGGGTTACCAAAATTAACTTCCAGGACTCAAAGTGTTTGCTTGAGGTGCTCTTTTGATGGGATAATCATATGTAGCAAAAATTCAGGAAACTTCAAGGCACTCTCGTTAGAAAGATTAAAAAGCCTTTATTGTTATGCCTTGGTCATCTTTGACCTTTCAAACACTCCGACACGCTTCGGCATTCAAGCCTTCCACGGGGAGTCAACTACTGTGTGTGTTATGTCCCCTTTAAAGGTGCTGTATGGAGTTTTTCTACTAAAATGAATCAATTTTTTATTACCTGTGTGTGAAGGGGTTGTAAACTCACAATAAAATGATCCATTTGGCGGGTTTTGCTATTACCTCTGAAAGCAAGTATTATTCCTATTTCTATGTGAAGTCTCCGGGTCGGATTTGCCGCGAAATCCAGTGACGTGACTGACGGCGGTGATCCACTTGTCCGTGCGACACTTCTGTCGCGCTGCACTCCACTATATTCCTATGGGTGACGTCAAGCGACTTTGACGCGCTCGCAAAGCATTCCGGGAAGGCGGCGCTTCATTTGAAAAAATGCCGCGCGTCAAAAAGCTGGCCGATGCCCATCTTTATGCAAATGAATTCCGTTGAACGCGAGGCGTCTATCCAATAGAAGCACGCACATGGAGACGGAGGGAAGTCTCTCGCGGGTCCTTTGTTTTTGACTGGCCGCTGGCTCAAAACCACGCCCATAGCGGTAAACTAGAAGAACGCCCATCAACGTTCACATGTGGGGAGGCGTTGCGACACCACACGACATTCGTGTCGGACAAGTGGATCAGTACCGTGAGACCTGCATGCGCGCTCCCGAGCGTCTCGCCTCTCGCCTCGTCTACTGACTTTGCACTCAACAGCGACGACACTGCAACTTTATGACATGGAGTCTGCTTATACTAGGAAACGACTAGCACAACGCAGACTCCAACACAAACTCCACATAATAATAAAAAACAAAAGAAAGCACGCGCGCGAGCACTCGCTTGTAAACGTATTGGTTGCAATCTGAAACATCACCGCTAGATGCCGCTGAAAACTCCATACAGCACCTTTAAAAGGATAGTTCACCCAAAAAAGAAAAATTCTGTTATTAAAGGTGCTGTATGGAGTTTTCAGCGGCATCTAGAGGTGATGTTTCAGATTGCAACCAATACGTTTACAAGCGAGTGCTCGCGCGCGTGCTTTCTTTAGTTTTTTATTATTATGTGGAGTTTGTGTTGGAGTCTGTGTTGTGCTAGTCGTTTCCTAGTATTAGCAGACTCCATGTCATAAAGTTGCAGTGTCGTCGCTGTTGAGTGCAAAGTCAGTAGACGAGGCGAGAGGCGAGAGGCGAGAGGCAAGAGGCGAGAGGCGAGACGCTCGGGAGCGCGCATGCAGGTCTCAGTCACGTCACTGGATTTCGCGGCAAATCCTATTTCTCATCACATAGAAATAGGAATAATACTTGCTTTCAGAGGTAATAGCAAAACCCGCCAAGTGGATCATTTTATTGTGAGATTACAACCCCTTCACACACAGGTAATACAAAATGGATTCATTTTAGTAGAAAAACTCCATACAGCACCTTTAATATGTGGGTGTTCTATTTATCTAGAATATTTGGATGCTTTTTTAAAGAAAATAGCTTTTGTAACAGAACGCAGTTTCATTCGAGGCCCAGTTGCTGAGCCGTTCCTTTCCTTCTTTAGCAGAGTCTCTGTGGAGGAAAAAGCTCATTGCTTTCTCTGAGTTCACTTTTGACGTCATTAATGCATCAGCACCTCAATGGATGAATCATAAGTCTTTGTTATGAATATGCTGCTCTCTTCACACACACACACACACACACACACACACACACACACACACACACACACACACACACACACACACACACACACACACACACACACACACACACACACACACACACACACACACACACACACAGACACACACACACACACACACACACACACACACACACACACACTTTGCTTGACCTTGCCATCCCTGCTTTGTTAAAGATCAGTCAGCCATGTTAAATGGATGATGCCAGCAATGTGACGTGTGCCTCCATCAGATAAAGTGTGACAGCCATTCAACATAAAACAATCAGTTAATGAAGTATTACAGACGCATCGCTGCGAGCCATCCATATTCGCTGTAAATAACCTGCAAAAATATCTTTAGTGCCAGATGGCCAATCTCTCTTTATGACGGTTCAGCTGAGAGATAGAGATTGTAAGCACATTTGTACTGTAATTTTCCCTAAAGGTGCATGAAGGAGTCAGTCTGGTGAAGAGTAGGAGGATGTTCTGTTACATCGCTTACACTCCTGCATGTGAATGAACCAAAGAAGAACTGAGCTCACTAAGCCCCGCCTTAAACACAGTACTGACCAATCCTGCTCTAGCAACTGTAGGCACGGGCGTGGTGAGCTGGTGCCTGCTTACATCACACAGTACCACAACATCCAATAGGAAAATTCAACTGCAGTTGCCACCGTTCAACCTGAAGAGGGCAGCACTCAGACGCTTTTACACCATATATTGTAGAATTAAAACGTTTATACCCAAATGTCAACACATTTACTTGAATCAACAGCATTAATAAAGCCCCAGTCTTACAGATCATTAACTAAAAAAAGTTGTTTTAGGGTTTAGTTACCCTTTAAATTACAATGTTTTTGGTGCAAGAACCTTTACTTGTTTAGTACTTTTGAATGATTAATTCATCACAACGTCTCACTTTAGCACATTTAATGCACTAATTTGTAGTAAAATGTTGTTTTTATATTATTTTAAACGATAGATAGTGTGTTTTATGGCCTTATTTTGATTATTTTATATTATTATTTATTTTTATATGATTGTACATGATTTGAAGTGTTTTTTGAGTATGATATGGACTGCTGTTATATAAAATCACAGTTATTTAGTGGTTTTCAGCTGGTTTAACTTCCAGTTTTACCCAGACCGGAACAGACCAAATTATTTGATCATCAAAAAGTAACAAAAATGTCCTTAAAGTCAAAAGTGAAGTGCACCAATATTAACAGTAATTGCATAAGCCAAACGATATGCAAATATATGAATGTTGTGACAAGCTGATTTTGTAAATGCATATACAACTGAAATTAACACATGAAACAAACATTGTGCCAATTCTTGAATTGTTTATGACTGAATATGAGAACCACAGATCTACAAGATGAAACATAACTTTAACCTACTCTGAAGAAGCTGTATAATTTCTGTGTTTCTTCCACCTGTTTTTGCTGTTGTTGTTGTTAACTGGTGTGTCCTCTAAACAGCTGGTGCCGTCCACATGTGACGAGACTGGTAATGTGTGTCACGGCCTTTGAGTTCCCTGTGGGAACGAGGGGAAGGTGTTTAGATCAGGGAGGTGTTTCTAGCTCTGCCGAAGCCCACAGCTGCCTTGTGCCGGGGTCACGACCCCCAGAGTCACTCAGAGAGCGAGCGCTAACACACAGATGGATACACAGAGATGTGTGTGTCCCACAGCAGGTGTGCTGAGAGCAGAACAACACCTGAACTGAGACTGACCCGACACCCTGACCCATAGATCAGAGCAGGGAATCCACCGGCATCTATCCATCCATCCGTCCGTCTGTCCGTCCATCCATACACCCATCCATCCGTCCGTCCATCCACCCATCCACCCGTCCATCCATCCATCCACCCTTTCTTCCATCCATCCATCCATCCATCCATCCATCCATCCATCCATCCATCCATCCATCCATCCATCCACCCTTTCTTCCATCCATCCATCCATCCTTCCTTCCTTCCTTCCTTCCTTCCTTCCTTCCTTCCTTCCTTCCTTCCTTCCTTCCTTCCTTCCTTCCTTCCTTCCTTCCTTCCTTCCTTCCTTCCTTCCTTCCATCCATCCATCCATCCATCCATCCATCCACCCTTTCTTCCATCCATCCATCCATCCATCCATCCATCCATCCATCCATCCATCCATCCATCCATCCTTCCTTCCTTCCTTCCTTCCTTCCATCCATCCATCCATCCATCCATCCATCCATCCATCCATCCATCCATCCATCCATCCATCCATCTGTCCATCATCCATCCTTCCTTCCATCCATCCATCTTTCCTTCCTTCCTTCCTTCCTTCCTTCCTTCCTTCATCCATCCATCCATCCATCCATCCATCCATCCATCCATCATCCATCCATCCATCCATCCATCCATCCATCCTTCATCCATCCATCCATCCTTCCATCCATCCATCCATCCATCCATCCATCCATCCATCCATCCATCCATCCATCCATCCATCCATCCATCCATCCATCCATCCATGAATGACTGAAACATTGCTTTTCTGCATGGGAAATAGAAGTCACACAAGCCTCACTTGCTCCACATGTGAAACACTCGGCACTGCCCTCTATTGCTGACTCGATCACCAGTTCTGTCTCTACCCAAACCAAATCCACATGCATAAATATACCAGGCCTTCAATTACCCCTGACAGCCCGAGTGTTGCGGATTGGGAGGTTGGCGAGGTGAGTGTATTTTTAAGAACCTGTAAGAATAGAAAAATAAGGTGTTCTGTGAGATACCGAGAGAGAGAGAGAGAGAGAGAGAGAGAGAGAGAGAGAGAGAGAGAGAGAGAGAGAGAGAGAGAGAGAGGACAGACTGTGATTCAGTGTTTGTGCTGGAAGCAAAAAAAAAAAAAATTTAACAATTCTCTCATTATTTACTGGCCCTGTTGTTCCAAACCTGTCATACTTTTGCCTATAAAAAGACCATAAAATCATCATAGAAGTAGCTCATACAAATTTTTATGTTTACACTGAAAATCTTGTCTTAACCCCTCAGATCTTATTTGTATTTCCAATATGCAATATGTTGAGTTGAGTTATCATATTTATCTTATGATAAATTGCTTGTGATTGCTTTCCTCATTATAAGTTACTGAAAATTCAGCTTTTTTATCACAAGAATAAATTGCATTTTAAAATGTATTCAAATAAAAAAAAACTGTTAAAATATTTTTATATATATAAAAAAAAAATATATATATATATATATATATATATATATATATATATATATATATATATATATATATATATATATATATATATATATATATAATTTTATTTTATTTAAAGTGTGTATATAATTTTATTTTGTGCTCCACAGAAGAAAATTCTACAGTTTTGGAATGACATGATGATGAGTGATTTTTTTTATTTTTGGGCGAACTGTCCCTTTCTCCAATTTTAATGACCACACAAACACTCAGAGACATAAGAAATAATCCCCGTCTTTGCTTAATTAGTTTTCATACATGACTGGGTAACCATCCCCTGAGCTTTTGTCACAGGTTAAATTATCTGTATAAAGAGGCGGAAGATGACGAGAGCTAATAATAAACCAAAGCTTCGAAGTGTAAGAACGTTCCTGGATATCCCAAATGAGAGTAATTACAAGCAAATCCATCTGTAAACTGACGGAGACCACCGGCACATGTGGCCCAGTCCATGCAAGTTAATGAGAAATGATTTACATTTTCAATGCTACAGAATTTCAACATGATAACCTTTCATCTGTAGAAACTTGTCAAGGGATCGTAAAGGAAGATGAGCGAGTTTGAAGGAGGCCGATGTCTTCGGATATAGGCTACTAATGAAAACATTTTGTTTGTGTCTGACACATGAATATTCCATGAGTAGCTTTTCATGTTTAATTCTGCTTCAGAAAGATGTCCCCAGTTACAGTAGTTGTGTTTGCTCAAGCATCACTCATGGTGCCACTCAAGTATTGCTCATGGTGGGAGAGAGAAGCTCAATGTGCTGCCACTGAAGAAAATACATCTTCATCAGTTTGATAACACATGTGCTGCAAATACTCACAACGCAACCAAATACAGACACACTGCAAATACTCACAACTCAACCAAATACAGACACATAGCAAATACTCACAACGCAACCAAATACAGACACACTGCAAATACTCACAACTCAACCAAATACAGACACATAGCAAATACTCACAACACAACCAAATACAGACACACTGCAAATACTCACAACTCAACTAAATACAGACACACACTCCAAATACTCACAACTCAACTAAATACAGACACACACTGCAAATACTGACAACTCAACCAAATACAGACACATAGCAAATACTCACAACGCAACCAAATACAGACACACTGCAAATACTCACAACTCAACCAAATACAGACACACTGCAAATTCTCACAACGCAACCAAATACAGACACACTGCAAATACTCACAACTCAACCAAATACAGACACACTGTAAATACTCACAACGCAACCAAATACAGACACACGCTGCAAATACTCACAACACAACCAAATACAGACACACGCTGCAAATACTCACAACACAACTAAATACAGACACACGCTGCAAATACTCACAACTCAACCAAATACAGACACGCAGCAAATTCTCACGACGCAACCAAATACAGACACACACTGCAAATATTTACAACGCAAACAAATACAGACACACACTGCAAATATTTACAACGCAACCAAATACAGACACACACTGCAAATATTTACAACGCAAACAAATACAGACACACACTGCAAATATTTACAACGCAACCAAATACAGACACACACTGCAAATACTCACAACGCAACCAAATACAGACACACTGTAAATACTCACAACACAACAAAATACAGACACACTGCAAATTCTCACAACACAACCAAATACAGACACACACTGCAAATACTCACAACTCAACCAAATACAGACACACTGAAAATACTCACAACTCAACAAAATACAGACACACTGTAAATACTCACAACTCAACCAAATACAGACACACTGCAAATTCTCACAACGCAACCAAATACAGACACACGCTGCAAATACTCACAACACAACTAAATACAGACACACGCTGCAAATACTCACAACTCAACCAAATACAGACACGCAGCAAATTCTCACGACGCAACCAAATACAGACACACACTGCAAATATTTACAACGCAAACAAATACAGACACACACTGCAAATATTTACAACGCAACCAAATACAGACACACACTGCAAATATTTACAACGCAAACAAATACAGACACACACTGCAAATATTTACAACGCAACCAAATACAGACACACACTGCAAATACTCACAACGCAACCAAATACAGACACACTGTAAATACTCACAACACAACAAAATACAGACACACTGCAAATTCTCACAACACAACCAAATACAGACACACACTGCAAATACTCACAACTCAACCAAATACAGACACACTGAAAATACTCACAACTCAACAAAATACAGACACACTGTAAATACTCACAACTCAACAAAATACAGACACACTGTAAATACTCACAATGCAACCAAATACAGACACACTGCAAATACTCACAACTCAACCAAATACAGACACACTGCAAATTCTCACAACGCAACCAAATACAGACACACACTGCAAATACTTACAACTCAACCAAATACAGACACACTGTAAATACTCACAACGCAACCAAATACAGACACACGCTGCAAATACTCACAACACAACCAAATACAGACACACGCTGCAAATACTCACAACACAACTAAATACAGACACACGCTGCAAATACTCACAACTCAACCAAATACAGACACGCTGCAAATACTCACAACACAACCAAATACAGACACACGCTGCAAATACTCACAACACAACTAAATACAGACACACGCTGCAAATACTCACAACTCAACCAAATACAGACACGCAGCAAATTCTCACGACGCAACCAAATACAGACACACACTGCAAATATTTACAACGCAAACAAATACAGACACACACTGCAAATATTTACAACGCAACCAAATACAGACACACACTGCAAATACTCACAACGCAACCAAATACAGACACACTGTAAATACTCACAACACAACAAAATACAGACACACTGCAAATTCTCACAACACAACCAAATACAGACACACACTGCAAATACTCACAACTCAACCAAATACAGACACACTGTAAATACTCACAATGCAACAAAATACAGACACACTGCAAATTCTCACAACGCAACCAAATACAGACACACTGCAAATACTCACAACTCAACCAAATACAGACACACTGTAAATACTCACAACTCAACAAAATACAGACACACTGTAAATACTCACAACTCAACAAAATACAGACACACTGTAAATACTCACAATGCAACCAAATACAGACACACTGCAAATTCTCACAACTCAACCAAATACAGACACACTGTAAATACTCACAATGCAACAAAATACAGACACACTGCAAATTCTCACAACGCAACCATATACAGACACACTGCAAATTCTCACAACGCAACCAAATACAGACACACTGCAAATTCTCACAACGCAACCAAATACAGACACACACTGCAAATACTCACAACTCAACCAAATACAGACACACTGCAAATACTCACAACTCAACCAAATACAGACACACGCTGCAAATACTCACAACTCAACCAAATACAGACACACACTGCAAATACTCACAACTCAACCAAATACAGACACACTGCAAATTCTCACAACGCAACCAAATACAGACACACACTGCAAATACTCACAACTCAACCAAATACAGACACACTGTAAATACTCACAACTCAACAAAATACAGACACACTGCAAATTCTCACAACTCAACCAAATACAGACACACACTGCAAATTCTCACAACTCAACCAAATACAGACACACACTGTAAATACTCACAACACAACAAAATACAGACACACTGCAAATTCTCACAACACAACCAAATACAGACACACACTGCAAATACTCACAACTCAACCAAATACAGACACACTGTAAATACTCAAAATGCAACAAAATACAGACACACTGCAAATTCTCACAACGCAACCAAATACAGACACACTGCAAATACTCACAACTCAACCAAATACAGACACACTGTAAATACTCACAACTCAACAAAATACAGACACACTGCAAATTCTCACAACGCAACCAAATACAGACACACTGTAAATACTCACAATGCAACAAAATACAGACACACTGCAAATTCTCACAACGCAACCATATACAGACACACTGCAAATTCTCACAACGCAACCAAATACAGACACACTGCAAATTCTCACAACGCAACCAAATACAGACACACACTGCAAATACTCACAACTCAACCAAATACAGACACACTGCAAATACTCACAACTCAACCAAATACAGACACACGCTGCAAATACTCACAACTCAACCAAATACAGACACACTGCAAATACTCACAACTCAACCAAATACAGACACACGCTGCAAATACTCACAACTCAACCAAATACAGACACGCTGCAAATACTCACAACTCAACCAAATACAGACACACTGTAAATACTCACAACACAACAAAATACAGACACACTGCAAATTCTCACAACACAACCAAATACAGACACACACTGCAAATACTCACAACACAACCAAATAAAGAAACACCCTGCAAATACTCACAACGCAACCAAATACAGACGCACGCAGCAAATACTCACAACGCAACCAAATACAGACACACTGCAAATACTCACAACTCAACCAAATACAGACACACTGTAAATACTCACAACTCAACAAAATACAGACACACTGCAAATTCTCACAACGCAACCAAATACAGACACACTGTAAATACTCACAATGCAACAAAATACAGACACACTGCAAATTCTCACAACGCAACCATATACAGACACACTGCAAATTCTCACAACGCAACCAAATACAGACACACTGCAAATTCTCACAACGCAACCAAATACAGACACACACTGCAAATACTCACAACTCAACCAAATACAGACACACTGCAAATACTCACAACTCAACCAAATACAGACACACGCTGCAAATACTCACAACTCAACCAAATACAGACACACACTGCAAATACTCACAACTCAACCAAATACAGACACACTGCAAATTCTCACAACGCAACCAAATACAGACACACACTGCAAATACTCACAACTCAACCAAATACAGACACACTGTAAATACTCACAACTCAACAAAATACAGACACACTGCAAATACTCACAACTCAACCAAATACAGACACACTGCAAATACTCACAACTCAACCAAATATAGACACACACTGCAAATACTCACAACACAACCAAATAAAGAAACACCCTGCAAATACTCACAACGCAACCAAATACAGACGCACGCAGCAAATACTCACAACGCAACCAAATACAAACACACTGCAAATACTCACAACTCAACCAAACACAGTAACATTCTTCGAATACTACGAAATACAGACACACACTGCATATTCTCACAACGCAAATAAATACATAAACGCTCTCCAAATTCTCACAATGCAACTAAATACAGAAAAATGCAGCAAATACTCATAACGCAACCAAATAAACGTGCTGCAAATACTCACAACACAACCAAATACAGAAACGGGCTGCAAATACTCACAATGCAATCATATACAGAAACATAAAATGTCAATTTTCCTTACGATCATAAACATGCATATGAACTGAAAACAGAACAGCATTCAGTGTGGATGACTGTGTGCTAATTTTCAGGAGGTAGAAAAAATGAGTCTTGGACACATTTTCTGACAAGTGATAAATTAGAGTTAAAAACAAGCATGCTAATTACAGACGTGTGAAGAGCAGGAGAAATAACCTCAAATTAGCATCAACACCCACTTTGGGACAAGAACAGACAGAGAGAGAGAGAGAGGGAGAGAGACTTACAGACCATGAGAGTTCATTCAAAGTTTGTGTGTCGAGTGTGAATTTTCATTATTTTTGTGTTTGAGCGCTTCTTTTGATTGAATAAGAATGCATGTATGTGAAATATGTACCAATAATCCCAATGCAAATAAACCGATGTGTTGTGCCAAAACAACACAGTACATCCTTTGTTTTCCACGTTCACATATTTCTGTACAAATCCATTTAGATGGATCTATAAACTAGAGTTGTGCTTGCTAGTGGAGAAATCACCACCGCAATGCCTTCGGTGTTTCGGTGGATTTTAGTGTGCTACTATGCAGTTGCAAGGTGGTATTTTTGCTATTCAAACCTATCGTTCCACAATCAAATAAAAATGCTCACGAGATCACAAAAAAAATAAATACCTGACACAAAATTGTCTGACATAGACAAATATACTGATCCAATGGCTATGATATCAGGAGTTTTTGTCAAATGTTTTCTTTGTAAAATTGAACGCGTTGTTTTATATTATATGAATTATTAAGATTCACCAAGGCGTCAATTATTTGATCAAAGTGATCATTAATAATCAATGATATTGTACTGTTTCAAATAACTGTTTTGTATTTTATTTAGAAATTTTACTTTAATTATTTAGATTTTTTTAAATAAATTATACATTTTATTCAGCAAGGATGCATTAAATTGATCAAAAGCGACTGTAAAGATATTTATAATGTTACAAAAGATTTCTATTTCAAATAAATGTTGTTCTTTTTAACTTTCTATTCAACAAAGAATCACAGTTTCCACAAAAATATTGATTGCAATACAAACTGATAGTTTGGACTCAATAGTTTGCAATCCCCCCCAAAAAAGAAAAACCCAGCTGTGAATCACTAAATTGCATGTTTAATTCAACATGTAGTACTCACTTATCAAAATTAAACTATGATTATTTTGCAGCTTTCTTTTCATTCAAATTCAACAAATGTATGAATTTAAAAATGAGTTTATTTTGTTTCCATTTTTCTCACTCTAAGTCGAGTCAAAGGCATTGCATTGTGAGATACACTACACAGTGTGATCTGGCTGTATGTTGCACACTTTTCAGTAAGTAATCCTAGTCCATAAATACTGACAATTTGCATTCTGTGCACATACTGCTAATCTAGCAGGTGTAGTATGTCATTCTGAACATGTATCCTTTAACGTGTCCAATAACATGTTGCTACCCTGTGAGGAAACATTAAGTCACCGTGAGAATCTGGATCAGATCTCTAGAGACCTCCCATTCAATGAATCACACACCTCATCCTATCCATCCCTGCTAGTGTTCATATTGGGAAGGCGGGTCTGTGAGAGAGGGATGGGGGTGGGTTTGCCCTGCGGATAAAGAAGACAAACACATGTAACGTTACATTCATCATACTGTATGCACACAGACCCGTCGCATGCAGAGGAAGATCCCATGGTAAGGATTGAGAAATGAAAGGGTGGGCGTTCACAGAGGACCCAATGGGAAGACAAATACCCTCCGTAACGACAGACAGAAATGGCACAGGAGAGGGAGAGAGAGAGAATGAAGGAGGTGCTCTATTTCTGCCCAGCGCTTCTCAGGAGATAGTGTGCTTGTATGGGTTCTCCTGGTCACATGACCCTGTTCCAACCTTGGAATGGAGAGAGAGAGAGAGAGAGAGATAGAGAGAGAGAGAGAGAGAGAGAGAGAGAGAGAGAGAGAGGGGGGGTATTTCCATTTCTTTCATCTAAGAAATGGAAATACATATGGAAATGGGAAGGAAAGAAAATAAAAATAAGAGGAAGGGGAAATTATTATTTTTTTTATTTTTATTTTTTTTAACAGAACAAAACATGACCAGAGAGCAAGAACAATGTATCAAATGAAAATTAAATCAGTATAAGTGTCCCTATTTGTTCCAAAGTCTTTCAAATTTGTCCAGTTGTAAATGTAATCCGAACGTGATTTTTTCCATTTTCCTTATGTCCATAATAAGGTCGATCCATTCCTTGATTGTCGGGGGAGTTTGAGTCATCCATTTTTTTGTAATGGCCTTTTAATTAATGTGAAAAGGAAAATAAAAATAAAAATCCTACTTTGTGAGGGTCAGGTTTGTTTCTGTTGTGTTTTGGTTTGATTGTCTGTGTCTTCATTCCTTGTTAGTCGTCATGGTTTCTAATTGAATTTCTCATTATTGCCACCTGTCTCTTGTTTAGTTTCCTTTGTTTCCACTGTGTATTTAAGCCTTTTATTTCTGTTTCTCCAGGTCAGTTCTTGTTAACACTCAGTGTGTTGTTTTTTATTCATTTTTTTACTAATATTTGCTCTTATGATCGCCTGCGTGTGTTTAGTTTAATAAACGGTTTATGATCTTGGAATTCTCCTCGCAGCTTCATCGTCGTGCTTGCTAGAAGCCAGACGTTACAACCCTTTCTATCTCCGCATTTATTTATGTAAATAGCTTTCAGAGGAATGTATTTTTCCCATGGGAAGTGTTTTTTTATGTAAGATCAAGGCTGGTTTGGTGCTCGGTGGCCTGGAGGAACATTTACGCCGCAGCATTTCTGCACAGAAACTCAGAGATGCGATTTCATTTGAACACTGTTGCTTTCACACAGTGGCTCTCAGTGACCCTGAAAACAGTACAAGAACCAAACCCAGACTCGACTGATCCGCTCGAGGACAGAACTTGTATGTAGAAGTCATTGAAAGAGCAGGTTAGTGATCAAATAAAATGATGGACAAAAAAATTAAACCAGAAACCTTTAAATTGAAGCGGTGTAGGTATAGAGTTTGAGTTCTATATTAATGTATAATGCATGCATATCTGCAAAAAACACCTACAGTATTACATGGACAAATTACTTTTATTACTTCATAAGTAGCATAAAGCACTATTTAGTATTGCCTTTTACTTCGAGGAATAATTTAATTATAACTGATAAACTGTTTTTTCAGGTGATGATAAAATGGGCAGATGGGCCATAGATTTGACCAGAATATCTTTTGATATTCTGGCCAGTAAATCTAGCAACCACCCAAGAAATCCCTAGCAACCCCCTGGCAACCACCTACACAATAAAGCCCTATAACCACCCAGAACACTTTTGGCATTATGGCGGAGAGTTTTGCATGGCACTTTTTTTTCAGATGTACATTTTATTTTATTCTTGTTCCTAATAGTTCTGTTACTTTTATTTTACACTTTTAAGAGCGGTGTCATTTAGCAGATGCTTTTATAAGGGATTTTACTATTAGCTACACTAAAAAGGGTAGGCAATTTGTTTTATGAACACTTTTTGTTATACTGGTGGAAGCTCTCTTCACATCCTGATAGCATTCATTAATAGAAGTGGTATAAATGTATATAAAAAAATCTTCTGTGAAAGTCTCAAAACCAAAAAATGTTCCTCCAATCATTGCATTCGGTCCAAACAATGATTCGGCTTGAATCTGACTATTTTCTCAATCTGAAAAAAAGAATACCTTGTACACATGCGCAGTGCCATGATGCTTGTGTTTATGTATGTTTTACGTATTACGAACTTTAGTTAACGAAATGACGGAGACTGAATATTTGCTAAAAAATCTCTTCTGACTTATAAGCAGCTTTTTTTCTTCCAGATATGTCAAGGCAAAAACGGCCAAGAAAATGTCCTGTGACATTATCGTGGTGGTTCTGAACTCGTTTTGTTAAATAAAAACATATATGCAAATCGGATTGCAACATGTAGGAATTATGCATTCAAGTAGTGCAGTAGACCTGTAGTCGGCACGAAGAATACATGGACAAAAATAGGAGCATCAAAAATAAATGCACAATTCATGCAGGGAGCAGTTTAGTTTAGTTGTTGAGAGTCACCGCCTCAGGGAAACGCTCTTATTGCCCATCATTGTTTTTGTTCCGATGGCTCCGAGTCGCTTCGTGGAGGATAGTGGAAGATGTTGACTGGCAGGATGACCTCCAAAAAAGCCATCCAATATGTCAGTAACTGCATTTTTATTAGCAGGATGACGAAAACAACACCGAATGAGAATTTCTTTGGCACTGCCTGAGGTATTTTGAGAATTGCACAAGGCCTGTATATGTCTGCCTCCGTCAAAAGACAAGAGACATCCTTCAAATCCCAGCGGATCTTCACTCGTCGAGTGATTCATGGCTCAGCGTTCAGGACCTGGAGTTACAGAAAGGAAATAGTGAAATTAAGACGACATGTTTAGGCTGCATTTAGCACGGCAAAGACAAGCGTTCACAGTAAAACTGTTTGTTTTAGATGAATGAGTATCAGAATCAGTGAATTATGAGAAAAATATAATGCAAAATAACTATTTAATTTCAGAAATTCTGTGTCCATCTCATTTTCTCTCATTGTGGATATAAAAAGTTGACAGAACTAATGGGTTAGTTCACCCAAGAATGAAAATGCTGTCATTATTTACTCTGTTTACCACGTGTGATAAATGTATAAATGTGAATAAAAGCCTAAATTCAATTCGTTCATCATAAAGGGATTGAGTCTCTACAGAAAAATTGGACTAAACCGCTTTCTAACTGAGTTTTACAATCTCTTTATGAACTTTTTGAAGTGTAAAAGCGGTAGTTGCGTAGCGGTCAATGGAGGGACAGAAATATTTAGTGTAGCGTCAGTTCTGGTAGTTCACGCTAGTCAAGCTCACATCAGCTGATCCACGTCTATCTATAGGAATATGACTCGTATATATCACTGTATACATATATAAGCTCCTTCAGTATTATCAGCAGCGATCACGTCTCTCCGGAGCTCATTACCCTCCTCCATCCCCAGCTCCTCCTGTCGGCAGTCAGGATTTGGCCTTCTGAGTGCCTTTTGAATCAGAATAAATTCTCAAATTAGGTTGTTCCCACCGGCCATTACATATTTAAAACAGTAATATCCTATACTAAACCTAAACTAATCTTGACAAACTATATATAATTTGAAAGCTTACAATCTCTAGTTTACATATTTGGTGACTGATTTTCAAAATAAATGACAGAGGAGCCGTAATTTATCAATTTGCAACAAGAATATTCTCATACTCCTAAGGCGTGTTCAGACCTTTATTTTGAAATAGTGATGAATATGAAAATCATGAAATAATGGTAGAAACCTCCATTTGTTTTCATGCCAAGAGTTCAAGAGATAGCATCCATTCAATTCTTAAAAAATATATTAAATATATATATATATAAAAAAACTGAATCACCATTTGTGAAGTGGCAGCGAGCTATAATGCACATACGTGTTTCTTAGAGGTTGAATTCATTTTAAAATCTGCCAAACCATCCTATACTTCTGAATAGGATGTCAACTTCATAAATTGTATGACAATTGTAAAAATAATGGTTCAGATCACTCAAACAACATATGGAAATGGAGGCCCTTACATGGGCAGTAATGTCAACTAGTGGAAAAGTTTGTTACTGCGCCCAAACAAAATCTCACTGAAAGCTTATTTTTTGAGATATCAACCTAAAATTTGAAACACAACTTGTTCAGATTTTTGGCTTTGATTTTTTTTGGTGCATTTTTAGAGTCCTCCAGGTTTTGAATATATATATATTTTATATAAAATATGAATAATAAAATTTTTAACATTGTACATTTTCATAAACTCAAACTTCTATGACTTTTTTTCTGTTGAACTTTCTTAATTTATTTCACTTCTACAAAAATGCCAAATGTCTTCTTAAAAACAAGACCAATCTTACATCTATATTCCAAAGCATTCTTGAATTACAACCATGTAAGTTCGGAATGTGCATTTTCATGGCTATTTTAAAAAAGGGGGGTGCCGCTTAAGGGGTTAAAATCTTAATGATATCTGCAATACATTCATGTTGGTTCTGTTTTAGACTTAGGAGGGTTCTCGCTGCTCTATAGTTCTTGCCCAGAACAGAACTATACCGCCAATCCTAACTAGGCCTATATGCTAATTGTCAATCGTATTTGACGATAGTGGTCCTGACAGAAGTCTGTTTTCATAAAAAATAATCTTCATTTGTGTTCTGAAGATGAACGAACGTCTTACAGGTTTGAAACGACGTGAGGTTGAGTAATTAATGACAGTAAAATTATTTTTTTGGTCGAACTAACCCTTAAAAAAAAAGAAAGATTTGCAACTTTAATGTAAAACACAAAAACAAATGTGATATTTCAGAGGGAGAAAGTAAAAAAAAACTTGGGATAACATGCATAAGTGCACACCCTATTATAATTGGGAATGTGGTTGTGTTCAGAATGAAGTAATCATGGAACTAATCTTGCATGTTTTTTTTTTTTAATGATCTATAACAAAAAACATCTGTTTTAATCATTATTCTAATAAATAAAAAAAAACGTATCTGAACAGTGAATGAACATCTTTACTGCTTTTGGTAAGTTTATATGTGTTTGTACTGTCCTGTTGATCTGAGGATGGAGCACTAGTGCCCTCTTGTGGAGAATATTCAATACTGCAGTGGCCCCTGATCCAAAGTATTGCAGGACAATGACCAATGCATGGTGTGTAGGTCCAAGAAGTGTCATTTCAATACATGTATGACTTTCAGTTTCAGCAAAGTATGTACAATTGAAATATGCAAAGTTGCATTTTGCATCCTAAAACCATTAGTATGAAAAAAAAAAAAAAAAAAGGTATAGCCTCAAACTATACCCTGCATAGTATTTTTTTAAACTTATTTTAAAAAGTTTTACCTAAACACAAATTTAAAATGTAAAAAAAAAAAAAAAAATCCCTTGAGCTGTGAATATTTGACCAATATCAGCAGTACAACCAAAACTTTTAAAATATATTTTTAACATAACATTTTGGGTATAGCCTACATTTTACTTTGTACAACCCATTTTAAAGGAATAGACAGGCTTATATGAAAGTAGGATCCTATAGATTGAATTATTTGAAATGCAGAGGCTGATGTAATGCTGTGTAATTCAATCATTTTTTGAACATGGTGTATATATTTGATTTAAAAATAAATATTTAAGAATCCTAACGTTTATTTCAACATATGCACACATTTTGAAACACAATAAGAAACGCTCTGAAAGCAAAGGCCTCCAAAGCTGACCGAAGGAATGACAAAGAAAAGTCTTGGTGCATCTTGGGAATTGTAGTTCCGCGAGTGCTTATAAAACTAGTAAATATTTTTCCACCCATACGATTAAAAATAACATCCGGAGAGATGTAATTATCTCCCATGATTTTCATCCAGGTGTTTCGTTAATTACTCTTTGTTTAGCTGGATTTTATTTTCTCATTTACACTACACAATTGCAGCCGGACACAGGAAGAATGTGTGTCCGCCCCTTTCACACCCTCAACTACATTTCCCAGAATGCCCTTCACGCTATTTGCTCTACTCTCGCTTACAATGCATTCTTGGAATTGTAGTTTAAACCGGCCGTGCCAGGTTGTTGCCTCACGTCTGGACGAGCATTATACATGAGGATCTGCAGAGGGAAGTCCATCATAGAAATGAAAATAGAGGCCAGGTAATCTTACTTTTCTTACGATTAATACAGAGACATATGAGCACGTGGAAATAAGAGTATGTATGAAGACAAAACACGAAGGTAAAGCGGAGTTTACCGGTTGCGCAAAGGACAGAAACGCCAGCGTTTTATAGCTGCGTTGGTGTTTTCCATGTGAAGCAGCGAAACAACCCGATTTTGTGGCTTTGTATAGACTCTAAACACTCGTTTACTTGCATTACTGGTGTCTGACATGTTTGTTAGGATGTATATGTTATATTTTTGGCCATATATGTACAGACAGCACAGCTTGCACCATGACATGAAAAATAAACCGGCCTTTATTATGCCGCAATATTGTGGACGTCTCATGTTCTACGTGGATTTCACATCAACTTTAACGCGATATTAAACCATAAACACCTGAATATATGCTGCAGATTCGATGTAATTATGCAACACGGGCGCTGTTGAGTCATTGTCCAATCAGAGGCCAGATTAATATGGCAATGCTATAAAATAACAAAAGATAGCGTGGCGTTACATATGTAACATACACAGGTCACACCCGATTAACAAGACTTGAAGTATTGTAACATGAACAATGTTGCAGATTTAGCTTAAGGACTGAATTGAGCTGTCAAAACCATGTGGTCGACAATCACCCATATGTTGACACTCCCATCAGTTTCTAAATGCTGAAATGAAAGTATTATCTGCAGGTGTGCCATGTGTATTATTGCTCTTAAGCCCTAAACGCAATCTAATGATATTCTAATAAAGCCAGGAAAACAAAAACAAAAAACTTGGGTATAGAGATAGGGAAAACATTTCAATTAACAGCTATCACCGCACTTCCCTAGTTGATTAATCACAGTACAGTAAGACAATTGCTTTGTATAACATGATTTCCGAAAAGTGATGTTAAAATATGCAAATTAAGTATTATCTGATTATAATTAACATGCATCTCCAGAACATAAATCTAAACCTTGAAACCTTCAAAATTATTTTATTTGATCACTCCAATAAAAATGTACATGGTGTCATTTAGAAATAAAATAAATCAGGCAAATGTTTTACAAACAAATATCTGTGTAAAATAAAAAAATGTCAGATTATAGATAAGAATGAAATAAGACTAAATGTTTGGTGTATGTAAGTGCTGCACAAGTGGAGATTTCTGAAAACTAATTTTGAGAAACGGCCTTTAAAGATATATATTGTAATTTAAATCTTTAGACGCAAATCAATTTAATAAAGCATAATAAAACAAGCACTTCAGTGTGCATTTTGGGTAGTGGATGTTTTCTTTCCGGTAGTCAGAAAGCAAAATAGCCCAAAATAGAAAATTAAGTTTAAGTGTAATGTTTTATTTGCCATTTGTACCGGTACAGCTATACAGGTACATAGGAATTTTTGTAGCAGAGCTCGTTGAGTCAACATAAAAGTAAACATAGAAAACCGGCTATCAAGCTACACACAACACACTACACACAATAAATATACTATAAAAAATACAATCAAAACCTTAAAAAATACATTCAACGAAGGGCAGCTTAAACCTATGTCAAGCAAACCCCCACACTAACAATTATTACTTTAAGATTACTATTAAATTTAAGATTGCTCCACGTTAAAACAAATATTGCACTGTCCCAAGATACTACATAATGTAAATATTTAAAAACTTACTGTAATAAACATTTTCTATCTAACAGAGACCGCCACATGAACACTGCATAGACTTCCTGTAGTGTCTTGCTTGTAGACAATCAAACCTATTGGTTTACTTGTATAATTCTGTCATTTTCTCTTCTAGACGTGCTTGAGGTTTTGGAAACATGTCCAAGAAAAGGGGCAGGTGAGTAAATACAATACAAACACACTTTAACATTAGACAGTGATGGTATCAGAATGATGATACCGTGGCACTTTGGTATATGATGATATTGAAGGAATGCCAAAATTCATGTAACTTGATATGATAAATACCATAGAAAATAAATTTTTGCATGATAAATATGGAAGTGCCATGGTTTACCATCACTGGCTGCCATAGTGATGTGCAATCTGTGGGTGAATCGTTCTCTTGAGTCGATTTTCTTTTCAGTGAATTGGTTGAATCAGTTCTGATTCATTAGCAGATCAGTCTAAATCACATATATCTGATTGTGTTGAGTTAGGGATGTTTCTATAGGGACACTCAAACCAGAACGATGAATCGGTCAATATTTGGTCATTTTGACATTATCACCAATAACCAGTTGGCTGGTTCACAGATTAAAGGGATTGTTCGGAGTAATTTCAACCTAGGGTCCTTTGCACCATGACCTCGAGCCAAACACTTCCCTTGGTCGAACATTATTAAAGTTAGAGTTTATTAAGAGATATCAACCGAATGCTAATGAATCCAAGGTTGTATCTCGTAAATTACCCCGGAATGGCATCAAACTTCTACAGTAGTAAAAATAGGTTCTGTACTCATAAAACGAGGTATTGTAAAGTTTGTAAGTACATTAGGAGTTTATTTAAATAACACTTGCCTGATGGCTTATGCTACCGCTAACCCGGACGTCGAGGTCACTTCCGTGATTTGGGAAAAGCCTGTAAAAGTCCTGGCAGAAAGCGATGCATAAGGATGTAGTGTAACGACGCCCAGTTCCAGGAATGCACTAATGTTTTGTTTGTAGTACTAGTTTGCAGCAATTATTAGTTATTAATTATTATTATTTCTATGGAGTGTTAAATTCACTAGCTTTTCCCTTACACTTGTGAGTTTTGCAAAGGATGTTTACGGGCTTTTGATGGCACATTGACTTTCAGCCATTGACTAATAAGTGTTCAAGTATACATCTCATTTGCTGTAATTAAATTGTGTTATATAAAACTTTACTCTCCAGAAATTTGTTTCAGAATCTGCCCACATTGGTCGATCTCTAATAAATGTCATAAAGTTCAAAATTGACTAATAATGAGTCTGCACATCATCGCTCAGATTATCAACAGGACCAGACTGGAAAAATAATATTTTGGTGTCAGGATTGGATTATGCTGTGATATTTCCAGGAATGTGTTTTCAATGTTAGAATTGTTGAGTGACAGACATACTCCAGTAGAAGTGAATGATTAAACTGAGCTCTGACTGAACTCATGCACTCGGCTGAACTAAAGTTAGTTGTTAGTGGTTGGGCGTTTTACTGACCATTGGGTCGGCCCAGTTTTTGCGTTGGCTTTAGTCGGACGCCGTCAGGGTTTTTTGACCGATTGAGCATGTTAAATCAGCATCCGTTGGCATTGGCTTCATCGTTGAGAGAGAGAGAGAAATCTAACAGCCAGTTCAGCTTAGAGGGTAACTCTCGCCAAAATTGATCCTAGGCTATTTTTGTTAATCTACTCAAAAAAACATTAATGTATAAGCATAATTAGAATGGAAACGCCACTTTTAAGTTTGACCATATTTTTGTTTTCGGTCAAAATGCCTTTTAAATGGGAGTGAATGGGGCACGACTATGATAGCATCAAAATCTCTATTTTTAAAACACTAATGCGGCTCGACACAACATGAAACTGTGCTGGAAGTATCACCAGCGGCTCTACACATGAACTCCAGCATTGACTACATTGTTTGTGTACACAACATTTACAAAAAAAAAAGGTTTTGTACGACTCACTTTATCAGTTAGTGTTTCCGGTGGCTGGGATTTTGTCAGTCAAAAGTAGTCGATCTCCGAATGCAACGTAACATGAGGAGAGTAAAGATGGAAAACGCCTAAAGCTTGTTGTTTCCATGACATATTGCCATGAGCTAAGTGTCTAAGTTATCATGCTTTTCCTTGGAATTACAAGTTCATGACATTTCCTCATATGGAGTCAGTTCATTACGTTGCATTCGGAGATCGACTATGTGAGATGTGAGAAAATGCCAAGAACTGTCTTGTAGTTTGTGCACCTTGTCAACGTTGTGTTGTCGTTAGGGATGCTCATATTGACCGTTTAACCGCTAACCGAAAGTAAAATCTTTTGACCGATTAATACTATCAGTTAAACGGTTTAAAAGTAAAAAATAAATAAATATTTGTAGCTTTTTGTTGTTGTTGTTTGTTTGCTGCATGGTTAAAAAAAATAGTATATAGCTCTGTTCTGCATGCTGCTGTTTACACGTTAAAATAAACCCGTGATCATCTTACCTGAGCATACCAATGCGCAAATATTTTCATAATAACATGAGCCGACTGGAAGGAAGAAAGTGATCAGCATGATTGATAGTCAGCATGGTAAGCAAACGCTGCTTTGTTTCTGGTTTGTATATCTGCAGTCCCAGTTTTTGTTTCTCTTTTTGAATGACGTATATTAACTATTGATACTTGCTCCTGATATTTACTTACACACAGCCGCAGAACACACACGTTATTTTTTGTCAGTCACCTTTAGTCCTTTGGTGTGTTCAGCTGACAACAGTTAACTTTTTACTACTAATTTCTATTAGGCGCCTGTAGAGTCCATGTGAACCCATTTTATTTTGGTAATCTGATGTATTTCTGAGTGAGGATATTAAAGAAAAAATATAAGGCAGGAGTTTTGGAATTGGTTGGATTGTGAAAAGTGGCTTTTACAGGTCAGAATAGATCAAGGTTGTTGAAAAATAGGAGGGCTTAGGCCTACATATTGATGAAAGATTATGAAGACAAATTATTTTATTTTTTTTACTGTTTGGATTCGGTAAGATTTTAAAAATGCTCTTAAAGTCTTCTGATCACCAATACTGCATTATAAGTGTCTTTACTGTCACTTTTGACCAATTTAATGCATCATTGATAAATAATAATGTCTTTCAAAATATAAAATTAGTGTGTAGTGCACTCTAAATCATGCAAAATTTTTATTTAATTCGTTATCAAATTTTGGTAACATTTAACAAGAAGGTTTCATTAGTTAATGCAGTAACTAACATGAACTAACAATGAGTAATATATTTGTTACAGTATTTCTTAATCTTTGTTAATGTTAGTTAATAAAAATAGTCTTTGTTCATGTTAGTTCACAGTGCATGAACTAATGTTAACAAATACAACGTATGCTTTTATTAATGTATTATGTTGAATTGCACATTAGTTTAGATTAATAAATGCTGTTCTTTCTTAGTTCATGTTAACTAACAAAACCTTATTGTAGTGCTACCAACAGTTTTATATCATGCCTAGTTTTTAGACTGCTGATATTCATTTTAATACCACTTTAGATTAACGCACAGTATGTGAGCCATATGCATTGATATCATCTAAGAGAGAACGCTGTGCAATATAAAATCGATCAGATCATAATCCGTGTTTGAGCGGTAAACCGATCCTTGATTAGCAAGTTCAGCCCATTATTACGCTCCTGTTTTTCCTCCTCTCGTCAGGAAGCGCAGCAGTGGCGAGCTGAGCGACAGTCTCACTCCAGATCCCAACAACCTGCTGGGCCGACGCATCCAACACAGCTGGAGGGAGAAGGGCGCGCTGACCAAGTGGAAGGGCACCGTGCTGGACCGCCTCAGCGTCAACTCCTCCCTGTTCATGGTCAAGTACGACGGCTTCGATTGCGTCTATGGCATCGAGCTCTTTAAAGACGAGAGGGTCTCCAACCTGCAAGTTCTCACTGAGAAAGTGGGTGAGTAGGTGGATCTGTTGTGCTGCAAACAGGAAACAAGCCAGTGACAGGAAGTAGCACATGTGCAAGGATGAGCAGTATGTATAGTGCATGAACGGTTACTAAAACATTCTGTGAGAGTGAGTAGTATGTATGACAAAAATGTCACGGGGTGAGTAACTGTATATTTAGATAAGGATATATATCATGATATACATACAAAAAAATTCAATTTCAACAGATGACTTGAATAGCTCTATTTGGAAATAATGAATCATTCTATATAGGGGTGCACCGAAATTTCGGTTGCCGAAAATTTCGGCCGAAAATGGCATTCTCGGTTTCGGGCCGAAATAAAAAAGCCAGCCGAAAATGAATGTCAACCGCGCCCCTCCCATCCGCGCACAAGCGCTTGGGTTTCTCTCACGGTCGAGCTGTCACTCGTCATTAAGAAATATAAATAAATATATATTAAAGTTTTTAAAAGAAGCCATTTTCGGCTTCAGTTTCGGTTTTCGGCCAAGTGCATCCTAAATTTTCGGTATCGGTTTCGGTTTTCGGCCAAGTGTATCCTAAATTTTCGGTATCGGTTTCGGTTTTCGGCCAAGTGTATCCTAAATTTTCGGTATCGGTTTCGGCCCAGAATTTTCATTTCGGTGCATCCCTAATTCTATAATTTTGTAGGGGAGTGTCTCTGCATAGAAAATAATAAACAAATTAAAGCATGGATAAATACACTGTAACAAAGATACAAATTAAATAAACAGTGCTTTGTTTTTCAGTTAAGTCTAACATTATTTAGGTACAGAAATAGAATAATCAAGTGTAAAATAACACTCCATATGCCTATTCTTTACTGTATAAAGCTACAAACGTGATTTTCTCTTTGTATTTTGTTGTTTGATGAACATTGACACGACGGCTGCAGGTTTATTAGGCTACTGTCACTTTAAGACCGAATGCATGTATCCAATGTAATGATACGCATCCGTTTTCTTTCTCAGTTGTTTATGTTCACGTAAGCCTTAAGCGACTGTTTGCGGATACTAGCCGAGAAGGCCATTTTGTGTGTATGTGTCCTTTCATGCACAGAAAGATGAGAAGGAGAACCGAATTCGGTGTTCCCAGTTCTCTTTCGCTCGGATGGTTTAAAAGTGCTAGAATGTTTAAATTGACAGGACATAAAATACGAGCAAACTGTAAACTTTGTGTTTAAACTGCAAATAATCCGAGAATCACGTGCGTTTCGAACCGAACGATTCCTATACTTCCCACATCTTTATTGCAATATCGATGATAAAAGGATATATAGTTTTTTTTTTTTTTTTTTTTCTTTATTCAATGATGTGCACATCTGTTCCCCAATAATCATAATAAAGTTAAAATAGACAGAAGGGAAAATAAATGAACTGACTACTAAAGCACAAAATAAAAAGACTGAATTGGAAGACATTTGTTTTTGATGATATTTGCAGTTGAAATAATGATGGAGACTGATTATCGTATCAGGGTTATTTTAGTTAACTGAAACTAAAACAATTTTCATTCATTCATTCAGTTTTTATTAATAAAAACTATAATCGCATCATGGTGATACTCAAATAGCTCTGTATATGCTTAGATTTATGCCGTCACAATTGAGAATATATGAAAACGGCACGATATGTTGCACAGCCTGGAAAGTAAATGAGGGTTTAATCTAGAAAAGGATGAATATGAAATATTGTGACAAGAATTTCAGTGCCTGTTTGTTTTGCACAGCTTTAGTTTACATAAAACTTCAATGCTTACTATATCTTAAGTCTAATGAACTATTTTGCATAGTAAAATAAATAGTTGTTAAATAGTTACAATAAATGCAATTATTTCATAAATGTACACTACTAAGATTTTTTGTTTTTAGAAGAATTTAATACTTTTAGTAGTAAAAACATTTATGTGTTATAAAATATTTAGCCTATATTTTTACTTAATAAATAAATGCTGTTCTTTTGCTGCTGAAAACTTAGTTTTGCCATCACATGAATAAATTTCACTTTTTATACTACGTATGTAAAACATTTTCTTGAGAAATCAATGCCAATATTTGATCAACCCCAGACATTTGAACTGTGTAGGTAACTTTGATCACATTGCTGTTTATAGTTGCATTAATTCAACCAATTACATGCGTATTTCAGTGCAATTGAACATGGTTCATACAATCCCAGTCAGTTTTCAGAGCTTTTATGCCACAAGAGCTCTTAACCAGGGTTTCTGTTTCCTAACTCTTCATAGTGAACAACAAGATCAAGGTTCCTCATGACGCGGAGGAGCTGGTGGGAAAAGCCGTGGAGCATCTGTTCGAGAAGGAGGACGGTGAGAAGAACGAGTGGAGGGGGATGGTCCTGTCCCGAGCGCCCATCATGACCAACTGGTACTACATCACATACGAGAAGGACCCTGTGCTCTACATGTACCAGCTCTGGGACGACTACAAAGACGGAGACCTCCGGATTTTACCTGAAGCGGGTAAATAAGTTGATGTTTTTAAGAAAACCTTCCTGAAGTTAATTCCATTTGAAAGTTATTGAATCTCACCTTTTGCTTGATGAATTTCACACTTTATATTATAATACTAGAAATTGTTACATTCAAATTTATGCAATTAGCAGGCAAGTTTAAATTGCTGCTCTGCCAATGCTTCAGAACCGAGATTGTTCTGTGTGACTCTTCTTACGAAGCATCTCTTAGGCCCTGTTTACATCAGGTATTAAGATGCCTTTTGGTCGATCGGATCACAAGTAGACGAGGGAAACACATTCCCGTTTACACCTGGTGTTTTAATCAGTCTCTTCTGTCCACTTTCAAACACTTCTGTCCTGATTTCTTCGAGGGGAGAGTCTATGGACAGATAAATGTATGTTTAATTTTTAGATCTTTCGATCTAATGGACGAAATTATCTTGCGCAATTTACATATGAACGCGACCGGAGACGACGGAAAAACACACGGAGGGTATCAGCTTTAGTTTCTGCTCTGACAGCCGCAAGACCAGCCGAACGCTGTGAGTGTGTGTGTTAGAACAGGGGTTCCCAAACTTTTCCATGACAAGGCCCCCCAAATACCACTAGGTTCTGGCCAAGGCCCCCCTTTTGCAGGATTGTGTTAATGAACCCATCGACAATACTACGGCAAATGAATAAATAAAACATCTGTGAACATCAGATTATGTGATGGTGTTTGATATCAGCCAATCAGAAAGATTATAGAGATGCACCGATTACAATTTTCTAGGCCGATTCTGATTTTTCATTGAGTTTGACCTGCCGATACCATTTTTCTAACTACAGCACATTGATTACGTAACATGCACGGCGAAAAAAATATGCTCCGCTCACGCGCCGCTTGCGGTGTGAAACGGCCGTAATTCACGAGGTTTCCTACATGTGTGTTCCTGTGCACGTGTGATGCTGATGTTGCGCGATGTTAATCATGCGGCGCCCAGGTGCATTTGACCGGCATTAAATCGACATATGTCAGACTGACCGGCCAGTCGCCTAATCTCTAAAATATTAGAATTAAATGTATAATGTTCAGATAGGCTATGCGACAAATTATTATAATGATATTTCATAACAATTCTCATAATTTCTCCTATCATTTACGATAGGTACTCTTAATGTTTTGTAGCTTTATGTTTATTAGTTGTTATGTATGTTGTTTGTGCTTTTTTTTTCTTTCTTCTTTTGTATGTCTGGGACTACGGATGGAAACTAGCACTGTGCTAAATCCGGCGTATTTACGTCAATTTCGATTGTACGTTCATTAATATGCACTGTCCCTTCTAAATAAACAGAAAATAATAATATAAAAAAATGTGTTTATTTTTTGTTGCTTTTTTTTCCTTCCAACTTGCTGCGGCCCCCATTTTGAAAACCCCGGTGTTAGAAATCAGGAATGATGAGAGAACATTGTGATTGATACGTTTTTCATCTCCAAACTAATCTTGGGTCTTCAGCCGACAGTTTAAATCTCGTTTGGCTAGAGCGCTTCACATAATGTATACGCAGTCTTTTGTGGCTGTTCAAACACTATTGATCACATGAGCGTTTACACTACAAAAGCAATCCGATCAAATGCATTTTCCACTACCTCTTTAAGTGGTCTAAAGTGGAGAAGCTCAAAATGTTTTACCCCGTTCACACCTGTATTTAGTGTCGTCCACTTGTGATCCGATCGACCAAAACACATCTTAATACCAGTGTACACAGGGCCTGAGAGATCTTTTATCTTTATCTATTTGGCTCGATTTCTCTACGGTCTGTCAGTTTCTACATTATCAGCTTCCTCATTATCTCTACCTTGATGATAGATGCTGTTCTTTTGAACTTTCTATTCACCATAAAATCCTGAAAGAAATGTTTCTTGAGCAGCAAATCAGCATATTACAATGATTTCTGAAAGATCATGTGACACTGAAGACTGGAGTAATGATGCTGACAATTCAGCTTTGATCACAGGAATAAATTACATTTAAACATTTGAACACACAAATATGAAAAAATTGTTATTACTGTATTTCTCACTGTATTTTTAATTAAATATGGCAGTTATGGTGAGCATAAGCGACTACTTTTTATAAACGTTAGAATTGTATATTATTGTTCTGTATATAATTATATAAAATACTAATATTTAAATTAATAACATGCATATATATATATATATATATTTTTTTTTTTTAAATTGCATTTCTTATTTTCTATTAAGACAATAGGTAGGTTGAATTCAATCACTCATTCCAACTCATTGTGCAGTAAAGTGAAGTTTCAGTTTACTGTTTCCATTTCTTTGTTTCCGCAGAGAATAAACACCTGCTGCCCGCAGACAGGAAGCCCGGCGAGGAAACAGAGAGCCTTGTGGGTAAGCAGGTGGAGTATGTGACGGATAAAGGAGTAAAGAGAACAGGCCTCGTCATCTATCAAGTTCCCGCCAAGCCGTCTGTCTACTACATCAAATACGATGACGATTTCCACATCCACGTGTACGACCTGGTCAAGACCACCTAAAAGAAACAGACAAAACAAAGAAACCCGAAACTAACGCACTGCTTCACCTCTTCGTAGCTTAAGTGTCATCGCCTCTCAGTGTACAGTCTGCCATGCGAGGAGGGACTGTGTGAAGCGTACGTGTACAGGGTTTGTTATTTTCAGTTGATGCCATTGTCCACAATTGTCATATCAAAACAACAGTGTATTTATACGTGCGAGTTGGGCATCATTTGGTGTTTATAATCCCATGGAATATCTTCGATTCAGCCGTAAGCCCTGGAAAAGGTCAGTCTCGTTTTTCGAGATTTGTGTATGAATGTTCTCGTCTCGCGAGACAGCGAAGGAGTTTCTTGCTTTTGAATTGTAAATAGTTCTGGTAAAAAAAAACTGTACCATCAGAGAGACATTTGATTACAAATGAAACTGATCTATTTATAGAACTAATATGCTTCATAACAAACGTTTGCTCCCAGAAATGCAGTTGAAACCTTTGAGTTGGCGTTATGTAAGGCATTGTGTCGCTCTTTTAGTTGTGATTTCCCCTCAGATCAGATCAGATATGCAACGAGATGGAAGTGTTTCTGCTTTCGGCCACCTTTTAAAAGATGGTTTTTGATTTTAAAAGCGAAAATCCAGTCTGTAAAGGCATTAAACTAGGACTATATCTGGTTTTGAACAGATGTAGCATAGAGGAAGGCATGTTTTTGAAATGGTTTTCTATAGTGATTTAACCTCAGACGAGTATTAAATGACTAAAGTGCCGTCAGGTCCTGTATTGCAGCATCATACTGTAAAATGCTCAACGAATAGGGTTGCCCGTTTTGTCCTGTGTGAAATCATCCGTTTCTCGTTACACATTATGTTTTTTTTGTTGACTGTAGAGCACTTGTTTCTAACACCAAGCCACGCGATTGTGAATGTCAAGCATAGCAAAAATTAAACCAGTCTCCTTTTTTGATTGTAGCAAGATGACCAATGCAACTAGATGTATTCAAACTGCTGTGCATTGTCATGCTTTTAATTGAGCAACAATCAGTTATTGCAAAAACAAGATTTTGTTCTGATTTGGCGTTTAATAGGCCTTGATTTAGTAACACACGAATCCAATCCAGCAGGCTGGATCGAGCCATTCGAGCTCAATAAACATCTTCTCCATTGCCTTACTGTGAGTTAAAGGCAGATCTTCAATGATGAGAAGCTTAAATTCACCTTGTGTTATTGTCCCAGCTGATATGAGGAAAAATCCTCAAGTAAAAGAACAAATTTGTCTTAAGTTTCCCCTCGTGCACGACGAGCTTTATCATCACAGCACTTTTAAAGTGATAAAACAGCAAAACTTTAAATGTCTTTTGTGGCTTTTTTTTTTTTTTTGCTATTCTTGCTTTTGGCATAGCGTCACGTTTTGTTGTAAATACTGCACATGAGCAAGTTCGTGTTGCTGATTTGGCCTTTTTTGTTGTTTTTTTTGCTTGTAGTTTTTGCACTTTATTCTTACACTGTCAAGCTTTTCTCCAATGTGTCTCGCAGGAAGTCAAAGATTACAAAATGAGGAAATTATATATGGAGTGTCTTGCCGATTGGCATCACCGAAATGAAATCTACAGGAAAAATCTACATCAAAACAAAATTTCTTGAAATTGAAATTGCATTTGTTGGTTTTTAATATGACCATAGTTTGCCAAGAATCTACTTCATTTTTACGCAAATTCTATCATTTTTATGATTAAATCTAACACTATTAATTTAATTTAATTCGATCACACCCAATTTAACCACTTCTTTCAAACGACCTGTACATAAATTAATTTGGTTATGTAAATGTAATGTAAACAAATGAGGATTTGATATGTAAATGTTGGATGTTCAGCGCTGCTCTCTGATTGGGTGTGTTTGCTGATCTTAACTCATTCTCCTGCTGTGGTTTTGCATGTGGTTATTATCATCTCTCGGACAGACCGACGGTTTTTTAATCTTTTCAGTACAATAGCGCTTCGCTCAGATTCATCAGTTGTTTATTGTGCAGTTTTCTTCTTGTTAGATATTCAGTATGTCATTATCAAGAACACACAGCATGTTTTTTTTTTGTTTTTTTTTGGAGAAGATAAATTGTTTGTTTGTCCTGACGCCAGTAAATCCTTTGGGCAGCCCTTCTGGGATCTGGGATTATGGGAAAGTATTGTTCAGTGAAATGACATGTTGAACGTTCAGCTGTGGATATGGATTGAGTTTCCGGTCTGTTTGCCATGACATCAGGTGGAATATTTTCTGTATATTCTCCGTTGTGCTTTGAAAACACTTGTACTATATTTCTGCTTTCCCTGTGTAGACAAATCTTGATGATTTCAAGCCGTTGGAAATGTTCAAGGTTTCACGAGCCTCAACCGGCTTCTGCAGTTTTTCTTTCTCTTAACTGTGAACGAGTAATTCTCTTTCTGGCTTCTTTGTAAATGTGTTTTATTGTGTGGTCCGCGAGCTTCTGCCGGTTCTTCTATTTAATCTGTTTAATCTTTTGCTGCTTTTTTACCAAAGTTACGTTTCAGTAGGTGACATTGACGACGAGTGTCAAACTATTCATCCTGTCTGTTTGTTTGATGTTATCGTAAATAATAAAAGAGATATTTTTTGCACTGAAAATAATTGTTGGTGTTTTGCTGTTTATTGACTTTTTACTAAGACGCTCATGCCATTTAACTTTCCCCACCAGAGTGCAACAGTCGGGTTCTGGAAGTAAAAGCTCCATACATTTTTTTATTTTTTTTATAGAGAAATTGATTTTGATCGATAATTTATCAACCTTTTAAGACAGAAATACTGTGAGCTACAAGGTTGTTAATGGAGGCCCGCATTATTTCAGCTTATTTTTAAAATAATTGTTTAACAGTGGAATTCCTGGTGAAAAACTACATTACCCATGATGCTATACAGAAAGTTGACCAATCAAGAGAGTCGAAAAAAGGTGCCAAAGTAGCTCTTTAGCTCCGCCCCCTCCCATGAAGCACTGCTAATGATGCAATCAACGTAATTTCTCTAGTCTACACTGTCAAAATACTGAAATTTTTGTATATTTGCATGTTTTTCATAATACACAATATATATTTGTTTTTATACCAATATTTGTAAGTGCCATTAAGTACACAGTCTTGTCTTTTTGACAGATTTTCACAACAGTGTTGTGATTCACCTCGTAGCTGATTGGCTTGATTTATGGCTTATAACTGATAAAATTAGTTAAAATAGTTAAAATAACGTATTAAATTATTGGAAAAAAAATAATACTTCTAACCAATATTTGAAGCGCCATTACGTCACGGAAGACTATCACAAGGGCTTCGGGCTCCATTTGGGACAGGGCCCTACTTCACTTTCCTTGCATTTTTAATCTTCACTGTCACCACCTGGTGATAAGGCCTACAGCTCGTGTTAGATCACAGATGCCGTAAGTCGTCCTGTTTATGAAACTACAGTACATTTTTTATTTTATTAAAGAGGTAGGGTTAAGGAAAGGTTTGGGGGATAGGTAATTACCAGATAGGTCTGAATTTATTGCGCAATTTATTGACTGTTTTAGGCTACTCATAGAAGTTATTTCATTGTTCATAAGATTCGAAAGCCTTAGCCTACAAACATTTTTATACATACAACATATAATAAATGTAGCTACTAGATTATTTTGGTTAATGACTGTTTGTTTGTGGAAGGCGTAACTTAATTGTATAACCTTTTTTATGATTTGTTAAAGGGGTCATGACATGAGAAACCAAATTTGCCTTGATCTTTTGGTATATAAGAGGTCTTTGTACCATTAAAACGTCCTGCAAGTTTCATAGCTTAAGACTTCCTCCCCATTATAAACAAATAATTTATTTAATCAAGCTCTAAATACAGCTCGTTCTGGATCCATGGTAAGAAGTGACGTACCAGCGTTTGCATAAGTGCAAGGCAACTACGCTCATTTCGTATCGTTGTCGCGCCCGCGCGCTGCGCGCCTCACAAGTGTTCAGTCGACGGACAGCGAGTGGGTCTGTGTACAGGGAAATTACGATGCCGCAGATGTGCTGTTCCTGGCTGTGGACAAACAACATCTTTGAAAACGCTGCGAAAGATCCAGTCATCAGGGAAAAATGGATGCACTTTATTTTTTTGCGGACGTCCCAGTCCATTTGAAGGATGACTGTTTTGAGAACAAATCCCAAAAGGATGCTGGCTTTGCCAGAAAACTGTTGCTCAAAGATAAGTCCATGCCGACTATTCTGGGCTCAACAACGACGACGCAAACTGTAAGTAATGTATTTTAAACTTTAAACTACTTTTTAAATACGCCGAATCCGCAAAGGTTCTGGCTGGGGGCGTTAATAATTGATGCATAGGCACTGACGTTAGCCAATCATAGCAGTGGGCGTTAACACTGAACTCTTAAAGGGGAAACACCCCCAAAACAGACTGTTTGAATCAGAGGATGAGAAACAGGGTGGGAAAAGGTCATAAATCACTACATTTTAAAAGGTTTTTTTTTGTAAAAAAAACTATAGTAATACTATAATTGCACCTAAGGGAACATAATAAAAAAAAATAAAAAAAAAACATGTCATGACCCCTTTAAAGCAGAATGGTTGTAAAGGTGTATCTTCACTACAAATTGTCCTGAGATTGACCCAGTGTTATTTTAGTTTTATTAATGTTTAAATAAGCTTTTATGTTTTAAGTGTTCATGTTAATATTTGTTTAATATTTTAGTATTTTTTAAAGCTGCAATCGGCAAATCTGGCAGATGTCTATGGGATATAGCCAAAATTTTTAATGTTTACAACTCATGCCCCTCCCCCACTACCTCCGAGCTGTGCTCGTCAATGCTGTGCACCAGATGTTCTTGTGAACGCGCCCGTCTCTTCAGCATAGATTTCTACAGGTGTTTTCTTTTCCTTGGTTGTTTTGCACCTCCTATCTCTTGTTTTTAACCGAGGAATTCACGCTTTGTACAATGCAACACACCTGCGAACTTCAGGCGGGTGCATGTTAGCCTATATTGGAACGTGCGCGAGCCGCGAGGGGGGAATCTGTGGCGTGTGCACGAACTGTGATTGACAGTCAGATCTCACACAGCCCTGCGCTGATTGGACCAGAAGAACCGGGAGCGGTGGATTTGTGCAAAACAGAACAGGCTCCAGGTGGAGGTAAGAAGCACGTTTTTTCCCTAAAACTGTCTGATTTATGTTGTTCTGTCAGAGCATAGTGTTGGTTTCAGTGAATATGATAAAAAGCTTTAATATTGCTATTTCGGTTTAATTTAATTTCAGTTTTAATTTGTTTTAGTTTTTATTTATTTCCTGTTAATAATGTTAGTGCTTCAACTTCAACTTATTTCAGTTTATTGGCAACATTTCAAATTTTCATTTAGTTTAAGTTCTTCAACTAATATTTGTTTTATTTTATTTAAGCTTTATTCGATTAACAAAATGTTTTAATAGTTTCCGTAAACGATAATAACCCTGATTTTAATCCACAACTAGTGCACCAACTCACAATAATCTGAGCTAAAACATTTACAGTTGTAAGGGTCTGCAGGGGTTCAGGCTGAAAGACTGCCGAATGACTAAAGAAACGTTGTCAGCAAGATGGTAGAAAACTGTACATTTCTTGTCTATTACCACCCACTGCTACTTATACCAATGACGGAAATAAACGCAGTTACAATATCTTAATATGTGGGAGAGCGTTGCTATAGAGAGTGACAATATTGTATTGCAATAGGTAGCACTTCAGTTCAAAGTCAATACCAAATCAAGTTAGCACATCCTTTGTAATTGAAAAGGTTTAATGACAAAATATGGTTATGGTTACACTTAAAATAGTTACAAAATAGATGTATGAGATGATAACTTGTACCATTAATTGTACCCAGCATATATAAAATGTTACCTGAGAGAGAGAGACAAAGAAAAGAGTCTTGTTACATAGTTACAATCTTGTTTTATCCTTTCCCTGACCATGTGACTTTAAACTGTAGTGGAAATTGTTAATACGAATACAACCTACTTAATCTGACTTCTTCACCATGCACGGACAATTTAAACAACTTCCGGTTGTTAAAGGGCACCTATTATGGAATTTTGAAATTTACCTTTCATGTAGTGTGTAACATAGATCTAAGTGAACAAAAACATCCTGCAAAGTTTGAAATATGAAAGTGCACCGTATATAAAGTTATTGTCTTTCAAAAGTGAGAGTCGACTCTGAGTCATTTTTATGAATCGTTAGAAGACCGAAGCTTTTCTCTGACTAGATGACGTCAACTTGTCAAGTTATTTGAATACGATACGCCCACTTATTGCGCTCCAAGGCCAGGGAAAACATGAAAACATCAGGGCAACAAGACGCTGTGTTCTGAAGTGCGGCTCAAAAGCAAACTTTTTTCATCTGCCCAAGGAAGCATTTGAAGACTAAGTGGCTACAATTCACTATACCACAGAAGTATAGTCCGAGCCTTGTGCTTTGTTCGCGTCATTTTGAAGACGATTGCTTTTTAAATGCAATCAAACTTGGATTCGCGAGCTGGCTGATATTGAAGGAAGGTTCAGTTGTGTATTTGCATCAGCTTCCTCCGTATCACTGTAAGTGTTATTAATAATTTTTGCTTTTATATTTTATGTAGCATGCTTAATAATTATTTTGTTTGTTGTAGCACCGTTTAGCTTCTAGGTCTTCAATGACAATTGTATTGAGATATGTGAAGTGTTTGTCGTTGTTTTCGGAGTTGTCTAAAGAATAGAGTAATACCTCGTAGTAACGTAACTGCATTTTTTTTGTGTGTAAAAACGTTATGTTTATGCATCGGGCTAACGCAAACAAAGACTGATTGTGCTTTTACAATATGAACTCTGGGCTATGCTCGCTAACATAACATTAAATTCTTTATATTATTTTTCGTTTTTTACTACAAACTATAAAGCAGTGGACTATAATCATTATTATAATACAATTTAATTGATAAAAGTATCATTGTACTCCGTGTTAAAAATAAGTATTATCTCTGTAAACACTGCTGGGTCATCTGACCAATCAACGCAGATTAGCGTCGCGCAGAGGAGGGGTTTGAAAAACGAGTCGTTGAACGAATCATTTGGGAGTCGGTGAGCAAATCAGGTAAAAATAAATGCATATTATACGAAAACAAAAGTGTTTTTTGTCATTGCATGCATGTAAAACTATTGTTGGGGACTCCCACAACAACATTAGGAACATTTTAAATGTCATAATAGGTGCCCTTTAAAATAATAACGACAGTATCTCAAGATAATTCCCTGAATACTTACAATACAATACAATACTTCCCTGAAGTAAGGTGACGGCGTCCCGTCAAAAAGCTTCTATCACTTCCTCAATCACACACAGATGTTCTGTTGTTGTCTTGAGCGTATAATCTGTTTCTCAGCTGCGCCGCATATACCTGACACCACTCCCAAGTTGATCTTTACAGAAATTAAGTTTTATTCACGGCCGGGAGATCACTGGCCACAACAACCAAGTGAGTCTCCTGAATAGAAAGATACATGTACATTTATATCATAGAGTTGAGTAAAAATCAATGTCACTCAGGTCTTCTTCACTGTGATTGGTTTGTAATGATCTAAGCTAATCATGTGACTGTTTGTTCTACTGTGTTAAGCACTTTTTGGTTAAGTTATAAGTATATATGGCCTTTGACCTGAGCAGCATTATAGTCTGCATTTCTCTGTACATTCAATGTTGCAAAATACCCATTACATAATTTTGGGTCAAATATGGACAAACCCAGCCATTGGGTTACATTTTTAAATTTCATTTTTGATCCAACGTTTGGGTTTGTCAATATTTGACCCAACATTGGGTTAAAGCAACCCAGCATTTTTTAAAGTGTACATAAAATATGTATATCACAAACCCAAATGTGAGACGTTCAAACTGACCAATCAGATAACTATAACTTCCCCCATTGTACTAAAGGTGTGACACTTCATCGACCCCCACAGTAGGCCTACACACACCTCGGCCTGCAGGTCTTGATCACTATCAGCCCCTCGGTGCCTCTAGGGACTCCAAATGCTCATTTGTAAGTCAACAGTGCAGCAAATATCTTGGATTATTTTCAATCCTACACAGTTTCAGACAAAGCAATTTAAATGATGTCACACAGAACAATAGAGCAGTTTTAATGTTTTCTTCTTTCTTCTGTTTTGTAAATGTAAACAGCGCTGAGAGACCTTCAGCCTCCTGACCGGTCGGTCATCATGATCCAGACTCTCGGGCAGGTTCAGTGGGTGATCAGTCACGGTTTATGACTCTGCTCAGGATCTGCAGGAGAAGTGTAACACAGACAGAACACAAGTGACATTTCTCACAGGATTCAGACGCCAAGCTTCGGATCGAGGATACCAGAGAAAATGAGGGTGTATTTGAGCTTTATTCTGCTGAGCGCTTCCCTCGTGGCCTACATGTGGAGAGATACGTTTGATCCAGGTCAGGACAGATTTACTATAATATATACTCATTTTTATTATTGCATCCCTTCAGATATATGAGTTCGTTTATAGTAAATGTGTAATATAAAACATAACTTATACAGTCGCGCTACTTTGCAAAATCCCAAAAGCTATTTCACTTTGTTACCAATCTTAAACTCAAAATGTCTGCAAGTATTTCAGGTAAAACTTTATTTTACAGTGTCCTTGTTGTTATTTGCACTTACCATAGTAATAACAGTAAATTATGCATAACTACATGCAACTAACCCTCAACCAAACCCTAATCCTATAGTAAACATGTAGTTGCTTAATATTACTCAGTACTTAAATATATAATTACACTGTAACAATGACACCTTAAAATAAAGTGTAACCGTATTTCACTAGAACATTAACCAGCTAAATGATTATATTGCCATCTAGTCGTGAAATCTCATTTATTATGGTTATGTAACTCTCATAACCTTGGTGAAAATAGTATGCCCTGATGATCTATAGAGATTATAACTTTTGTAGTTATATTATTTGAAAAACACAGAATTGAAGCTGTCTTTTTGTAATATATAGAATCAGAAAGACATTAGTAACTTTTTACCCTGTAAAGCCTGACATAAATATATATATATATATATAAATTTAAATGGTAGTCTATTAGACCTTCTGATAATATATATTTAAGAAATGTATAAATATAGAAAGTGTTTTTGTTGAGCATCATATTTGATTCATCGAGCTTTTATGGCTCATATATGAGAATTTGGTGGAAACCCAAATTGATCCATTTTTTTTTTATTTGGTGCATTTCCTGATATTTATATTGGCAAACCATGAGATAAAATTCTGATAGCTTGTAAAGTAAATCAATAAGATCTTTATAACAGTATATCAGACTACTGACATAAAAAGCATTTAAATGTCACTCATCACTATATCTCCCTATATTACGTCTTAGTAAGATGATATTTAAATGCTTATGATCAAAGCTCTGTAATGCAATTCAATGCAATGAGAGATGAACAAATAAAAGGCTGCTGGAGCATATTTGATACTCAAACTTTAACATGATTTTTCTAAAATCATGATAATCAAATTAAGTTTCTGCGGTCTAGTAAGTGTTCATCTTGAAATATTACCAACAATATAATAGGTACTTTATAAAAATCAATGAAAAATCAGAAACCACGAGCTCGTGTACTAAAAGGCTTTTACTTGCCTTTGGTAGTTTATACTTTTTTTAGCACGTGTGCATCAGGGTTTCAGCATTTTGATCATGTTGATGATTTAGAGGCCTTAGAAATGCATGTATCAAATATGATACATAGTTAAATTGCTTCTAACTTTATGTTTTAACTAGGGCTGTGAAACGATTAATCGCGATTAATCGCATCCAAAATAAAAGTTTGTGTTTACATAATAAATGTGTGTGTACTCTGTATAATTATTTTATATATATATATTAAAACACACACATGCTTGCTTGTATATGTTTAAGAAATATTTGCATGTATATACTGTATATAGATTTATATAAAATTTATATTAGGCCTATATGTAAATATAAATATTTTATATATAAATAACACATTTTTCTAAAATATTTACATGCACGTGTGTGTATTTACAAATACAAAATAATTATACACAGTACACACACATATATGAACACACTTTTATTTTGAATGCGATTAATCGTTTCACAGCCCTAATTTTAATCTTCTTGGGAGTTCAAGCCTTAATAAATCTTCTGATCATGATCAAGCGGTGGGTTGGTTAAGAGTTAAGCTCCTTGCACACTGAGTTCGAAATTCGCGTACGAAATTTTCGCACGTTAAAAAATAAATACGACCTCACGTTAAGTCAATCACGCCTACACACTGCCTCCGAAACTTTCGTCCGTCATAGAAAAATTCGGATCGGGTTCGATTTTCTGCGCTTTTCGAATGGTGTTTTGACAATTCAGAGACAACGAATCACGAAAAAACGCATACGAAAATTTCGGACTCAGTGTGCAAGGGGCTTTACACTGAGAGCAGTGTGTTGTTGAGCACAGATTCAGTTCGCGGGGCCCGAGTGTTGATCACAGGGGCCAGTTCGGGGATCGGGGAGCAGATGGCCTACCATTACGCCAAGTTTGGGGCTCAGATCATCATCACTGCCAGACGACTAGAGGCTTTAAAAAAGGTCCGTTCGGTTTTCAAATACACTTCCCAATACTTTATCAATGAATTATGGACTTCAATCAGTAGATGCACATATTTTTATTTGTTGAAAGTAATGCAGAGGTTGTAAGGCTGTGAAGTTTGACTTTTAAGGGTAGCAATACATGACATTTTGTGTGAAAGCAAAGGCTTTAATGAGCAAATGAAAGCGTTCTGCTAACATCAGGTGGCGCAGAAGTGTGTGAAACTGGGCGCACAGAAGATGATGTACATGACCGGAGACATGTCTGACCCCGCTGACCCCGAGAGAGTCGTCAAGTACGCTGTGGAAAAACTGGGTGAGAAGAAATCATTCAATATATTATGCAATATATACAATAATTTCGATTTTTGGTAACACTTTATTTTTACAGTGTCCTTGTTACACGTTACATGTACTTACCATAGTAATAACAGTAAATTATGCATAATTACATGCAACTAACCCTCCAAACCTTAATCCTATACCCTAACCCTATAGTAAGTACATGTAGTTGCTTAATACTCAATACTTAAATGTATAAGTACAATGTAACAATGACACCTTGTTCATTCTTAATATTAACGTTATTATCGGTCCAATAAGAATATTTGGCCGATATTTTAAAGCCAATAAATAATGTATATTTCCTTCAGCTGAGACACTTCAGATGCGCACAATTTAAAATAACTGTTCTCTATTTGAATATAAACAATACATTGATATCAGCTTATTAGAGTGTGTTCTGAAGGATCATGTGACACTGAGGACTGGAGTAATGATGCTGAAAACTCAGCTCTGATCACAGGAATAAATTACATTTTAAAGTATATTAAAATAAAAAAACTAGGGCTGATTAATCACGATTAATCGCATCCAAAATAAAACTTTGTGTTTACATAATAAATGTGTGTGTACTGTGTATAATTATTCTGTATAAATACACACACGTTGATGTATATATTTAAGAAAAATTTGTAATTTATGTATAAAATATTTATCATTAAATATAATATTAATTATATATAAATCTATATACAGTATATACATGCAACTATTTCTTAAATATATACAAGCATATGTGTGTATTAATAATAAAAAAATATTATTATTAAAAATGTAAAATAATTATACACAGTACACACACATTTATTATGTAAACAAACTTTTATTTTGGATCCGATTAATCGTTTAACAGCCCTAAAAAAACAGTTATTTCAAATGGTAATAAAATTTCACAATATTACCATTTTTCCTGTATTTTTTAGCAGCCTTTGTGAGCATGAGAACTGAATTATCCAAACGTTTGACTGGTAGTGTGTGTGTGTGTGTGTGTGTGTGTGTGTGTGTGTTTCTGCAGGTGGGCTGGACTTTCTAGTGTTGAATCACGTTGGAAACACTAACGTTGAGTTCTGGAACAGAGACGCAGACCACGTCAGGTCACTCATGCAGGTCAAACACTGAGAGAACGGCTTCTTGCGATGTGTGTTCTCTGCGCTCTCTGTTCACACTGATCTGACTCGTTGCAGGTGAATTTTGTGAGTTACACACAGATGACGGCAGCAGCTCTTCCTGCGCTGGAAACATCCGCTGGTTCCATCATTGTAGTTTCCTCAATGGCAGGTGAGATTAACTTTGTTGGTGAAAGTTTATAATTAATATTAATCTAGTTAAAAGCACGTTTGGCTATGATTTGGGCAGAGACAGCCTTGGCAATTCGGAAAATGAAAATGAGTTTTTACGTCCATATGATACGTAGTTTTCACGTGCATTTGATACGCACTTCATTGCATGTAATACACACGCAACACACACCACTAATCCTAACCAAACGTGTAATACACACGCACCCCACACCACTACTAAACCTACCCTAACCAACCCATGCATATCCTATGCACGTAAAAACACATTTTCGCGTATAAATTGCACGATACACACACTGTGTGCTATAGAGACGCATTTAGTGTGACCGGGTTGGGTATTGCCTAACTATATCCTTTATATATATTAAAAATAAGACTCACACAGAGACATTTTTGCCCCATATCTTGAATTTTTGGGGCATTTAAAATAAATAAATGTTGGTGGCATTTATTTAACCCATTAAAACCAGATCACACATCTGTGTGTGTTTACCTTTAAGACCAGATCACGCATCTGTGCATAGTCACCATTAAGATTTTTTAAAAAAATGCAGTTGAATATTATGGCCAAGCAAGTCAGTCAAGTTGAAAGCCAAAGAAGTAAGCTCTCAAATGCTTTTTATTCCATGTTTTTATCTGCTATAGAGCCTGAGAAATTAAGATTTTAGTAGGCTTTGACAAATATTCCTGGAAACCCTTAGGTTTTGGGAGGGGGTTTACAGAAAAGTACTTACTTAGGCGTAAAAAGGCCTTTTTTAGCAGGTGTTTTACGCCTAAATGGGTTAAGCACAAATGGAGCCCCCTTCTTTTTGCAAGTGAAACTGTAGAAACACAGCAAAGGCCGCTACTGGATTTGGGACACAATCACACATGTGAACTGGGATTCATTTCTTTGTGTAAAGTGTGTTGTTGTCAGTCACACACAGTTATGTTAACACTGTTTCCTCTCTGATTCAGGGAAGCTGGCGAGTCCGTTTGTGGCTCCATACACCTCGACTAAGTTTGCGATGAATGGATTCTTCGGAGCGATGCAGAGTGAACTGGCGATCCAGAAGAGCAACGTGTCCGTGTCCATCATGATCCTCGGACTGATCGACACGGAGTCGGCCATGAACAAGATCAGGTTAGTGTCCCACAACACACTCAACTGATGACACTGACTAAATCTACAGGTGAAACTCCAAAACTTTGAATATGATGCAAAAGTTCATTTATTTCAGTAATTCAATTTAAAAGGTTAAACTAATATATTATATAGTGATAGGCGGTGATAGCGAATGCTCGATCCCCCGAAGTCCGGCGGTTAGTGCGGGCGGTCGGAGTAAGGCGGTTTGTGCCAGCTGAACGGAGGTGGCGGGTGGGTTGGTGCTGTTCCAGGAGCTCAGTGAGGTAGGGCGGGGCCAGGTTATGGAGGGACTTATAGGTGAGGAGAAGGAGCTTATATTGAATGCGATAGTGAATAGGTAGCCAATGGAGCTGACGGAGAACGGGGGTGATGTGTTCTCTTGACCGGGTGTGGGTTAGGAGGCGGGCAGCTGAGTTCTGGATGTATTGCAGTTTTTGTAGTTGATTGGTAGGAAGTCCGTATAGAAGGCTATTGCAGTAGTCAAGTCTTGAAGTTATGAATGCGTGAATGAGGATTTCAGCTGTTGACAAGGTAAGGGGAGGCGAAAGCGAGCAATGTTGCGGAGGTGGAAAAAGGATAGTTTAGTGATATGGTTGATGTGTGTTTGGTATGAGAGGGTGGAGTCCATTATGATACCAAGGTTTCGGACAGAAAGGGAGGGGGTGACAATATGTCCGTCGATAAGGAGAGTAAAGTTCTGAATAGAAGAGAGGAGAGATTTTGGGCCAGTGATAAGGAGTTCTGTTTTACTGCTGTTGAGTTTAAGAAGATTATTGTCCATCCAGGTTTTAATGTCAGAAATGCAATCGGTGATGGTGGAGAGAATAGCCGGAGAGATGGATTTGGTGGACAAGTAGATTTGGGTATCATCGGCGTAGCAGTGAAAATGGAGTCCATGGTTGCGGATGATCTGACCGAGGGGAAGCATGTAGATGGTGAAGAGGAGGGGGCTGAGCACGGAACCTTGGGGGACGCCATGGGCAGTGTTGGGTGTAACGCGTTACTGTAATAATATTACTTTTTTCAGTAACTAGTAGTGTAAGGCATTACTCGTCTGAAAATGGTAAATATTATTACAGTTTTCCCGAGCTAGTTACTTGCGTTACATTTGCCAGTTGCACCATCACACACAAGGCACACAACACAGAGAACAGAAGGGAAGGGGAGGAGGGCGTGAATGGAACAGTGATTGGTCTGGGTTTGGCACGAGGTATCATTTACCATCACCGATTGGTCGGCACCCGGCAGCCAGCCGCAGAGCGGCATCCTCAAAGACAGATGGGGGAAAATGGAAGCGTCAACAACGGCAAGCTCTTTTCAGAGGAAGGTTCCCAGCAACAGAAAGCTAGTTTCGACGGGTGGAGATTCAGTAATTATTTTGAATATGTTCAACGGAAGGAAAATAACTTGACGGTGAAGTGCACACTCTGCCCGGGGAGAAAGCTGCTCTCCACCGCTTCCGACAGCACGGACACATCAAGCTCGTTGCGAAGCGACAGAGTGACATGAACGAGCAGCCCCACAAGCAGCAAAAAGTTTGGACTTGTTATCCCATACGGAAATGTTATATATGTACATATATGAAATATACATGAAATATATCCACATATATAAAATATATACCATATATATGCCCATATATAAAACCTATTAGAAAATGGAACAATTGACATATAAAACCAGCCCATATATTTTATGTAGCCTATGTATAATAGTGTTTTTTTACATACATGTCACATATATATAATTATCAGTTTTCAAATAGAATTTGTGTAGTATTTGTTTTGTTTTTATGAGCTGGTCAAGAAGAGGTAAAATAATAATAAATAATACATTTTATTTATAAAAGATTCGAAAATGAAATGTGGATATGTAGACTTGATCTGTAGACTTGAAATAAATAGTTAAATAGTAAATAGTTTGGCATATATAATAATAATTTAACATTTCCGTATGGGATAAATTGACAATCAAATTTATTGATTGTTTGCACCAGACGGTGTTTGTTAAACATTGAGGAAATTAATACTTGTTTTTTGTACTTGATTGCACAAGTACAGTTGTTTATTTGTGCTAGACAGTGCCAGTCTGTTGTTGGCGTAATAAAGACCCTTAAGAACACTCCTCCTTTGTATGTTCTCCCTCCATCTGATGCGTCTCAGGCAATTATAAAGTAATTAAGAAAAAAAATGTAACTAGTAATATAACTAGTTACTTTCTCCAGGTAGTAATAAAGTAAAGTAAGGCATTACTATTTTTGAGAGTAATATGTAATATATTACTTTTTTGAGTAACTAGCCCCAACACTGGCCATGGGTGACAGGGGAGGTGTGGGAGTTGCAGTTGTTAACAGAGACAAAATGGCAAAATGTAATGGTTAATGATAGATAAATGTTAACAATGACAAATATAGGTAATGCATCAGCTAATGTTAACTAAACGGACCTTATTGTGAAGTGTTTCAGTTTTAATTTTGATATTTTTTTAAATGTTTGTTCTGTCCAAGCGTTTCGAGGACATTGGTGTGGTTCAGAATGCAATCAATGTTTCCAATCTTTTCTGTGCATCACTCAAGATATTTTAGGAAGCCGGTTATGAATTCATTTGCAGTTTGTCCTCAGCACATTTATCTTGTTACTTTGGTGATCTATTCATGGATCATGAATAATCATTCTAGCAACCTCACACACACACACTGACACGACCGAAGCACATTTTCAGCTGTCAATCCGCAAATGTTTGACTGTGGTTTCTAACCACACATGAACAAGATTTTCTCAAAAATACTACATTTTACATGCATTACATGCTGATCACTTCTTATTACTCATTACTCCATCCGTCAGTGTCACATGATCCTTCAGAAATCATTCTAATAACAGTTGTGCTGTTGTTTCATATTTTTTGGTGAATAAAAGTATACATTTTTGTCAGCATTCTTTGTTAAACTTTTGTTACATTATAAATGTCTTTACGGTCACTTTTTGATCAATTTAATGCATCCTTGCTGAATAAAAGTATTCATTTCTTAAAAAACAAAAACATACCCCAAACTTTTGAATGGTAGTGTACACACACACACACACACACACACACACACACACACACACACACACACACACACACACACACACACACACACACACACACACACACACACACACACACACACACACAATAATTGTACAAAATACAATAGTGGCCAAAAGTGGAGTTCGGCCAAAGAAAATTAGCATATTCACCCTATTGGTTACATTTTGTAAGCATTTTGCATAGCTTGAAGTTGATTGTTTTATTGCATACTGCAATAAAACATGCCAAATTAATGCAGACATAATTTTTGGCCAGGCTGTCTTACATTATGAACACATTCAAAAACAACAGAGAACCAATTAAATGGTAATGACTGAGTTTAAGTGAATGTATGCTTCTTTTTTTAAATAGTCCTAGTAAAATAAAACCTGTAGCTGTAGTTTGCATTTTTCCAAATAATTTGGTCAGATAAATGCCTTAAACAAGTTTAATATTTTCATGGTTCACTTTTAGGGTCATAAAAACAAATACCCCCCTCAAACATCACTTTTGCCCACTATTGTATTGCTTCATTAAAGTGTTTGGTTGATGCTTTTAATCCATAGCAACTTTACTTAAAGTTAGTTAAGGTTAGTTCACCCAAAAATGAAAATGCTGTCAGTAATTACTCACTCTCATGTTGTTCAACCCCTGTAAGACTTTCGTTCATCTTCAGAGCACAAATTAAGATATTTTTGATTAAATCTGAGAGCTGTCTCACTCCTCCATGCTGCTAGGTAATCGATATCTGCCGGCCCAGAAAAGTTACCGTATTTTCACGTTAAAAGTTAACTTTTTTTCATAGTTTGGCTCGTCCTGCGACTTATAGTCAGGTGCGACTTATATATCAAAATTAATTCATACTGACTGAGATGAACCAAGAGAAAACATTACCGTCTACAGCCGCGAGAGGGCGCTCTAGTTAGCGGAGTTGTTCAGAAGCGACACCGAGGAAGAACTCAATGTATTCAGTGTTGTGGAATAAGATCGCGGGAGCTTGGTGAACTTGCTTACCGGTAACTTGTTGGACTCGCTGGCTAATGTTAATTTAGCCTATTCAGCCTCCCAGTATATGTTCTTTATGCTATTGTGTCGCTGAATAACTGTTAATGTGTTACGTTAACATATCGGACACCTATTCAGCTGTTGTTCTGTGTGCTGTTGTGGAGCTGAATAACTTGCCTTTCCAGATTAAATGTCTGTTCTTGGTCTTGGATTTTGTGAAATAAATTTCTAAATAAATGCGACTTATACTCCAGTGCGACTTATATATGTTTTTTTCCTCTTCATGACGCATTTTTTGACTGATGAATTTTTGACTCCGGAGCGACTTATAGCCACTGTAGTCACTTGGACTATTTTAACGATGTCTTTACTAACTTTTCTGGACCGACAAGTTTCAATTACAATAGAAGCCTATGGAGGAGTGAGACATCTCTCAGATTTAATAAAAAATATCTTGATTTGTGTTCGGAAGATGAACGAAAGTCTTACAGGGTTGGAACAACATGAGGGAGAGTAATTACTGACAGAGTTTTCCAACCCTTTAAGTGATGAAAATGTTCTGGACGTGTTTTCATGAGAATCCCCCGTAACTGTTCTCTCTCGAATCTCCCTCAGAGGCTTCTCCACGATGACGGCCTATCCTGCGAGTGAAGCGGCTCTGAGCATCATCAAAGCCGGGGCGTCCCGTCAGAAAGAGGCCTTCTACCCCTGGTTCCACTATTTCACGTGCCTGATCAACAACATCTTCCCCTTCCTGAAAGATCTTGTGCTGTCAGGACTCAGCATGGACAACAAAGACTAATACATGTGCAGAATTCAGACATTTCTATTATTCCATGAGAACACATGTATAGTGAGGAGTGCATGATGTATGCCCACTTGAGTCAACTTTTACATTGTGTGTTTAGGAAATTGAAAAATCTTTGAATCATTATTTTTTATTAATTGTATTGTATTTTGCACCCCAATTTATAGACCCAAAATACAAGCAAATCCTTGTAAATAATAGTAAAATACAACCAATTCATCATAAAATCAGCTACAGAAAAAATAAGATTTCATTAGTTGACATTTATTTACTATAACATGAACTAACATTAACCAAGATTAATAAATGCTGTAGAATATTGTTCAATGTCAATCTCAACATATTTAAGATCAAAAGTTGTCTCTGTTAACGCTGTTAATTTTAGTTTAAAATAAATAAATAATGTTCATGTTAGTTCACAGTGCATTAACTAAAGGCTTTTAAATATTGCTTATTAGTTCATGTTAGTTGATGCATTTACTGATATGTGACCCTGGACCACAAAACCAGTCACATGGGTCATTTTTTTTTAAATTGAGATGTATACATCATCTGAAAGCTGAATAAATAATCTTTCCATTGATGTATGGTTTGTAAGGATAGGACAATATTTGGTCGAGATACAACTATTGAAAATTTGAGGATGCAAAAAAATCGAAACATTGAGAAAATCTCCTTTAAAGTTGTGCATTTATGTTCACGATTGTGCTGCATTCACTCACAAATACATGTTTTATATATTTACGGTAGGAAATTTACTAAATATCTTCAGGGAACATGATCTTTACTTAATATCCTAATGATTTTTGGCATAAAAGAAAAATCGATAATTTTGACCCATACAATGTATTGTTGGCTATCGCCACAGATATACCCGTGCGTCATGTGACTGGTTTTGTGATCCAGGGTCACATATTAACATACGAGATCTTATTTAAAAAGTGTTACCTAAATATCATTCAGCACAAGATGAACAAAATGCTTTCAATCACAATTATGGAACTATTTGCGCAATTTGAGCCACTGCTTAATTATTCAAATGTTTCTGTATTTATTTTTCTGACATTTTCAATTAATTTTTGTACCAAGACTCTATGCATTTGGGATTTTACACTTCCAGTGATATTAAAGTGTGTGTGTGTGTGTGTTTAACCAATTAAACATGACGTCAGTCTGTGATTCTGTGTCTATATCCGCAGTCTTTCTATTAAAACAAAAGCTGAAGTAATAACATCAGACCTGTGGGCTTTTGCAAAAACATAAAGAGATATTTCCTATGTGTGAACATTTCTTTCTCCTAAAAAAGAAATCTAAATTGAGACCCAAAGCGTTTCCCGTTTGACAAAACCACTGAAGCATGTGAAATCTCAAATTAAACACTTGTTCTTCTGCTTATTCAAACACAGACTCAATTGGGACAATTATTTTCCATTTGTATAATTTATAATTAAATATAAGAAAGTCTCCAATCATTAAATGCTTTTTCTGGTTGCTCTCTATAAAAGTTTTAAAAGTATAATCATAATACAAACATTACAGGGTCACGTGGTTAATGAGCAGCCACGACAGCAAGGTCAAAACCATAAGTGTGTTGCACTGTCATTTTCGGTCAGTAGCTGATAACATTAAGCTACAAAATTGTTAAAAAGCCAATGACAGATAGCATAGAATTGATAAATAGCATATTGACTGGATTCTACTTGATTTTATGTGCTCAGCTGCTGTATTTCAACACTTCTGTTTTATTTCTGCTCTTTTGATCTGTGAAAACTTTCAAGGTCAGATGATCTACAGAATTGTGGGAACGCAGATAAGAGCTTCAGCAATCGGGACTTTACATGTGAACAGACTTTCAGCGATTTGACTCCTAACGACATTCCCTTGCGAAAAAGAAATTCATTTATACAGACAAAAAAATAAAGTATACTTTCAGTCTACTTTGTATGTACTTAAAGTTGCACTTAAGTGTACTTGACTTGTACTGACAGAAAGGTCTAAGTATATTTGGCCTATACTTGTACTCAATCTTTTCCTGATTAAAAGTAAAAAAATCATAATAATTAAAAACTATATAGTGTGAAACTTGAATAATTTGAATATCGTGCAAAAGTTCATTTATTTCAGTAATTCAACTTAAAAGGTGAAACTAATATATTATATAGACTCATTACATGCAAAGTGAGATATTTCAAGCCTTTATTTGTTATAATTTTGATGATTATGGCTTACAGATTATGAAAACCCCAAATTCAAATTCAGTTTTCATAAGCTGCAAGTCAAAATTATAACAAATAAAGGCTTGAAATATCTCACTTTGCATGTAATGAGTCTATATAATATATTAGTTTCACCTGTAAGATAATAAATATTCTAAGAATAATTGGCTTGTAGTTTTACATTTTTTGTCACATTTTTACATTGTTTTAAAAACCGACATTGTTTGAATGAAAAGTATTTATAAAGAAAACCGATATGTTCCTAATTCTGAGTATCTGATTTTTTGCAGTGCGCTAGTGACTAGTCCACCGGTATTTGACTCTTTCCCCAACTAAATTTTACGGCAATTGACTTTCTCTGTTAGGGGGCGCTATTACGCATCTTTTAGTACAGAATCTCCTGATCAAAACAGGCGAAGAAGCAGAAACAAGTGATAGAAGATTGCTTACGCAAATGTAAAAACTATGCGAAATCAATCATTAAACACTAAACCGCATGTAAATCAAAACTGCCTAATGTTACTGAATGAACTGTTGAACCCATGAGGAGGAAACTGTGAAGCTTTGATGGTGTTGATGCACTTAACTTGAAGAAAACTTGCATTCTTGCAGTATAAAACTATAGTATACTAAGTATACTTCAAAGTGTTCTTTCATAAACTAAAAAATGTGCTACAAGTTATTTGACTAAACTAGTTTAAACTATAAATTGGCTTTATGCCCAGCTGCACTACTTCCTGAACTTCAGCCAGCTCATTTGTTTTGTCTGCCATTATTGGACAAACTGATTAATCCAGGTGTGTCTGATTATTGTTACTGAGGTCAGGCACACCTGGATTAATCAGTTTGTCCAATAATGGCAGACAGGAAACAAAGGAGCTGGCTAAAGTTCAGGAAGTAGTGCAGCTGTGCATAAAGCCAATTCACTTGTTGCAGTACAAACAACAAACTTGGTTGTAAACTAGTTGTGTACTCAAAGTTTAGTGCTGTTACACTTAAAGTTAAAAGGATACTTTTATAGGCTACATTAAAAAGTGGGCCAATTTAATCCCAAATTGTATTGAAACAGTGCACTTACAAGTATACTTCTATTCATTGATATTAGTAAAGTATAGGATACTTAAAAATATACTCAAACTTTTCTAAAAGCCACTTATTTTTCATACGGGTTCTGCAGTAAAAATTTCTGTATGAATGTATATTTTCTAAACACCTTGTGAACGCTGGTTTGAATGTTGAGTTTTGTTTTTCTCACCATCATCTCCCCAAAAAAGTGTGTTTTTGTTGCTTTCACACATTGACTATGACTGAATTGAATGCTCAAGAATATGAATGACAACATAATAGTAACGGCTTGTGTGGAAATATGATAAATCAGCCACTAGAAAACCATCTTCTATTCTAAAAACACACATAGAACAACATATCTACTTTAAAACGGCCGTCATTAAGAGAGAAATCTCCTGTCTGCATCAGGTTGTGATGAGGTCATGACTGCCTCTAGTGGACGGGCGCGGGAACTGCGATCAGAACACGTGACAGAGGGTCCCTGTGCGTCACAACTGCTCCAGCTCGTTGCCATGGTGACCTCACCTCATCCAAGAGTTCTCTGCCAAGTGTGATGATGTTGCCAAAATTCCAAATCAGCGATGCAATAAACCACACCGTTCAACAGCACATCGGTCCATTACACAAAGAGAGTAGCGTTAAACATCACGATAAATAGATTCAAATACAAAATACATGGTCTTTCAAATGCATTCATTGCTCATTATAGAGACGAATTGATGAAATTAGCAATGTTAAGAAAAAATTTATCATAGAAGTTGCCCCAAAACAACACATTTGGACACTTAAATGGGTAGTTCACCCATAATGAATGAATGATTGAACGATTGAATGAATGATTGAATCAAAGAATGATTGAACGAACGAACAAACGAACGAATGAATGAATGAATGAATTAAATGCACTTTATTGTCCCCAAAGGAGAAATTTGTGTTGGACTCAAGGTGTTTACATTGACAAAATCATTGGAAGCATAAACAGAAAATTCTACAATACACACAAAAAAATTATAATAAAAATAAATAAATAAAAATAATAACTCCTATCTATACACACCCTTAAAAAATACTCATTCTAAATGAAAATTCTGTCATAATTTACTAACCCTCATGTTATTCCAAACCTGTATGAGTTTCTTTCTTTCTGTTGAACACAAAAGAAGATATTTAGCAGAATGTTGGTAAACAGTTGATGGACTCCATTGACTTCCATAGTAGGAAAAAATACTACGGTAAACAACATTCTGCTAAATATCTTCTTTTGTGTTCAACAGATGAAAGAAACTCATACATATTTGGAACAACACAACCGCGAGTAAACGATGACCGATTTTTTATTTTTTGGGTGAACTATCCCTTTAAGCCTTGCCTCAAAATGTCTGCATCATTGCATTAAATACAAATTATAATAGAAAGTGTGGTTATTGTAAAAAAAGATGCACAACACACTTTGCAAGTAAACATTTGACAATATAATACGCCCACTATAAATATCACCAAAACACGAGTTAAATAAAAGACCCTAAGCAAACATTAAGAAAAGATCCTGAAGAAAAGTCATTTAAGTGTCCAAATACTCTTTATGTATAGTTATATATAATATAAGAACATTAGACTGCACAGTCAGCCACACAGTGGCACTATTGGGTAAAAGATTTGAGACCAAAGGAAATCAATGAGTTGGGAATAATATTTTTACCCCGTCACCGCTAGTATTTCTTGCTCAAGGACGTCAGAGTTTACATCATGAGATATTTTTAGAGGTGGTGAATGCTGTTCCTCTTAGATTTGTGCTACTAATTTTACGTCAGCTAAAATATTAAATCTTATAAATCTCTGTAGTACATTTACCTCCCCACATAAACTTTTCTGTGATTCGGCGCGGCTACTTTAAGTAACACTAGTAAACTTTGAGTACACAACTAAGTTTTTAGTTTGTACTTCAACTACACTATGAACTTATAGGTATACTGGTAGTTTTCAAGTCAAATACTTGTAGCACATTTTTTAGTTTATGAAAGTACACTTTGAAGTATACTCTCAGTAAATACTGCTAGTATATATTTGTATGATTTCTTTAAGTGAACATGACTCATCAGTTTTGCAGGTGAAACTGGAAAAATTTGAATATCATGCAAAAGTTAATTTATTTCATTACATGCAAAGTGAGATATTTCAAGCCTTTATTTGTTATAATTTTGATGATTATGACTTACAGCTTATGAAAACCCCAAATTCAAAATTAGAATATCATAAGCTGTAAGTCATAATCATCAAAATTATAACAAATAAAGGCTTGAAATATCTCACTTTGCATGTAATGATATAATATATTATATATATAATATAATATATTAGTTTCACATTTTAAGTTGAATTACTGAAATAAATGAACTTATTATTCAAATTTTTTCTATATATTCTAATTTTTCGATTTTCACCTGTACCAATTTAGTACACAAAAGTACACTAAATACACTTAAAGTTATGCTTTACAACAATTTAATTACTACTAAAATATACTTAGTACAATTAGTTGTTTCAAAATAGCACACTTCAAGTTAATTAATCACTAACACACTTTAGTATACTGATAATTAGTCTGTCTGCAAGTATACTTAGTATATTTGTTTTCCACCACGGGAGGTGCTCCATAGATATAATTTAATAAAGGCTAGATGTCTCGTCCGCGCTGCTGGCCAATGGAGGTCGACGTCCGCTCACTTGTGTTTTAAAGGGGTCATGACATGGTTTATTTTATTTTATTATTATGTTCCCTTAGGTGCAATTATAGTATTACTATAGTTTTTTTTACAAAAAACTTTTAAAATGTAGTGATTTATGACCTTTTCCCACCCTGTTTCTCATCCTCTGATTCAAACAGTCTGTTTTGGGGGTGTTTCCCCTTTAAGAGTTCAGTGTTAACGCCCACTGTTATGATTGGCTAACGTCAGTGCCTATGCATCAATTATTAACGCCCCCAGCCAGAACATTTGCGGATTCGGCGTATTTAAAAGTTTAAAGTTTTAAATACATTACTTACAGTTTGCGTCGTCGTTGTTGAGCCCAGAATAGTCGGCACGGACTTATCTTTGAGCAACAGTTTTCTGGCAAAGCCAGCATCATTTTGGGATTTGTTCTCAAAACAGTCATCCTTCAAATGTATAGAACAAACGCTTAAATTAACACTGCCGTGACTGAGACGTCCGCAAAAAATAAAGTGCATCCATTTTTCCCTGACGACTGGATCTTTCGCAGCGTATTCAAAGATGTTGTTTGTCCACAGCCAGGAACAGCACATCTGCGGCATCGTAATTTCCCTGTACACAGTCCGTCGACTGAACACTTGTGGCGCGCGGCGATACGAAATGAGCGTAGTTGTCTTGTGCTGGAGGCGGTCATATGCAAATGGTGGTACGTCACTTCGTACCGTGACGTCACTTCTTACCATGGATCCAGAACGAGCTGTATTTAGAGCTTGATTAAATAAATGATTCGTTTATAATGGGGAGGACGTCTTAAGCTATGAAACTTGCAGGACGTTTTAATGGTACAAAGACCTCTTATATACCAAAAGATCAAGGCAAATTTGGTTTCTCATGTCATGACCCCTTTAATGGTGCATGTACTTTTAAAATAACCATAACTTGCTCAATTTTCTACCGATTTTCAAACGGGTTGGTTTGTTATAAACGTCAGAGATGTAGTTATGACAATTCATACTTATGAATAATTATAATATTTTATATTTCAACATGTTCAAGCATCCAGAATTATAGCCACGTTAATAACGTTTGTAAGAAACCAAACCGTTTGTAAATCCGTCAAGATTTCAGCAAGATGAGAGTATTTGTGTTCGTGCCGATCACTCACCTTACAGAAAGCTTCCCTGTGACAAGATGGCCGCCGGGTGATGCCGTTCGAGACTCCGCCGTAAGACATCTAGCCTTTATTATGTATATCTATGAGGTGCTCTTTCAGAAGATGCGTAACAGCACATCTGGATTGTAGACTTTGTTACTGTAGGCCTACCTTTACAAATCTGAGCACAGTTTGAAACACTGTTGAGATCTCTTCTGAAACTCTCTTTTTCTCAGGAGAAACATCGGAGAACAACTGATCTGTCATGGAGTCAAACTTATTAAACTTCTCCAGACAGGATTTATAAGGGCTCAGCAGACGAGATGCTTGTCCTTCATGCTCCGACACAATCAATCTGTCCGTTTATCGCTCTCAGACGTGTCTTCTCTCATATCGCTCGCAGGCCGAGCCCTCAAACTTTTAACACGTGTCAGACTTTCACCTTCTGCTAAGCAAGGGTCATATTAAGACAATTCATTATGATAATCCTAATTCATAATTTGTGACCCTGAGAGAGTTCAGATGAGATGAGAGTGAGATTGATTCTCATTATCTGACAGTAATAAAGATGAACTGATGCTTTCAGTCATCCTCCACACCAGTTTCCTCATTAAATGTATTTAAGAGTCACTGCTGTTTGATATCTGCCACATTGAAAGGAAAGGAACACGTTCTTTCGTTGGATAAATGTGGAGTAACGGCAGACATAGGTCATCTCGAACTTCATCTCTTTTTCTGTTTCACCCCAAAATAAAAACCTTACTCACCCTCATGTCGTTCCAAACCTGCATGACTTTTTTCTTCTGTGGAACATATAAGAATAGCCAAAGTTGTGATTTCCACACATAATAATGATACAAAATCTCGTTAAAAGCAGGTTTTGCTTTAACCATTAAAAACGGTTACATACAATATATTATTATATGACATTAATTAATGTTTCAGTATAAAAATAGCTAAAAATGCCCTTATAGTGAATATCATGACCCCAACACACCAGTATTTTTGTACATACAAGGCCAGTGTGTCTGAACATAATGTCTTAACATTACAAGAGAATCTTGCTTGTAGTCAATGGGTCACATTATCAAAAATTATGTCCGTAAGGTTAAAAAAAAAGTTTTTTAAAGCAAATACAGCATTATGGTGGTGCACAGAAGAGACAAAAAATTTATTAAAAAAAAATAAATTAAATTACGATATTTTAAGCGGAATTTTATACTTTTTGTAATACATACCTATTAACTATTTAAATGTATTAATATTGATTATTGTGTGCATGCAAACTGGCTAACATCCTGATGAAAAAATATGTAGGCTAATGTTTAATTTTAAAGTCCTCTTGTATTACATATTTAGCTAAATCTAAACAAAATGCCCCCCATAATTATAATCAGGATGTGTTTCTTTGTTTGACTATTCATTCTTTTAAACCTTTCAAAAATAATTTATTCCATTGTTTTTCTATATGTTTACATGGCGACTGCTTCAACACACACTAAAAAAGTTCAGGTGCTGGCTTATTTTTTTTTAAGTAGGCTACAGTAACTTGAACTTTAAGGGGCGATATGTAAGAATGTTCCTTTAAAGGTGCCATGTGTAATTGTCTGGCAAAAAAAATCAAGTCATACTCCACATTCCATACCAGATGGGGTCAGTATACCTCACATATCAAAATATGTTATGTAGGATATGGTATTTTATAAATCACACACTATAAATATGATAAAGAAGCAGAAACAGATAGTTGCAGTAAAGTAAGATATTTTAATAAGTTGAAGAAACAATAATGATTTGTGACACACACACACTCGATTTGCGCATCGCCATCATGTGTGTATTACAGGTAACGTTATTACATTGCTTCCTGATATCACGTGCACAAACACAAATAACCTATATATATATATATACTACAGGGCCGTTGAATGCTTGTATCTGATAACCGTGAAGCTCTTGTAATTATTACTTTACCCCACCTCTCCATGTCGAGTGATGCAGTAAACATCAGACTGCGTACGTGAACCGATCATCTCTACTATAGTAAAAAAAAAACACGAACACTGTTGAAAGATACAGTAGGCTACAAATGACCTGTTCGCGCCACAAATTGTTCTCCGTTCTTAGCGACCGAGTCATTGAATGTGAAACAGCGGCTGCTGTCGTCAGCGAGCAGCAATATTCAGACAACAAGGGCGCGCGCGCCGCGCTGATACCTCCGTTTCAGTTTCTCGAACCCGCGCAGTGCGGCGGTCAGAACACGGAGACCATTCTGCCCCTAGATATGCGTGCGAAAGCATGGGGAGCGATCCCGGGCGTGTCAGAATGGGTGCTGAACGTTGTAAAACAGGGCTATGCGCTGCAGTTCGCTCGCCGTCCCCCGCGCTTTCGAGCCCGGACCGTGACGAGCGGTCCTTTTCTTATCTGATCTGATTTGTGCTTCAGAGCGCGGTGGTTGTAGGGGTCTCTTGCCAAAGGCTTCAGCCATCCTTCCGCTCTCTTCCCTGAATTGAAATGAAGTAGTGGGCTGTACTTTCCACACGATAGACATCAGGTTCAAGTACGCCCACAAGCTGTGCGAGTTATTAGTGTATTGCAGGTTGGCTGGTGGTTATGTTGGCCGCATACCGCCTCCCATGGCCGAAACTGGTATTACAACACCTGTCGGGCCGTGGCTAGTAATGCTAATGCTAATTAAGGTTGATATCTCTGTAGCACTATAACTTGACATTTTTTTAATGACATCATTGCCCTTATTTCTTCTCATTCTTTTGATGCGTGTAGGTCATTTTTTGGATATTTTTACCTCAATTTTTACACATGGCACCTTTAATCGCTTTTTATTGCCAATGTGTGGGCAGCTTGTAACGAAAATGAAAAAAACTAGTTCTTCCCCGACTTCCAATGTTGTCTATGAAAGCCTGTAGACTGATTATTATGTGAAGGACTAGGGTCATTTTTGCCGGGAAAATCAAAAATATGTTTTGTTTACACGCGCTCCCGAGACTAGCCTCTCTTCCGTTAAATGACACACGATACAAATGCTTACAATGTTCAGGATAATACCGAAACAAGAGACACTTTGTTCAATAATGTCAGTGTGTCATGCAAAGAAAAGGGATTGATTCAAACTACAGTCTCACATAGATGTATATTATCTCAAATATAGCCTACTTTATAATCAAACTATCATTGGATCCGTACTATCATAACAGTGTAACTTTAAATACCTCATCTGTCGACATGATGCCGGCCGGAGAATCGCACGAATGGTGCAAACATATCCACATCGCTACGATCAGATGCTTTCTTTGACTGCTGTTTTCTCTGTCTTTGTTGTTGAGTGTTTATTTTGTTGAGAGGAAAGTGTGCAGCACATAAAGCCTATTCATCTGAATGTAGCGTGGACGCGTGTCTGGATGTTCCTATCGCTGCAAAGGTATTTCCAACTTCTTATCACTTTTAAGCAAAGAACACAAAATAAATGCGCAGTGCCGTGAAAATATCGGGTCATTGAATCACATTCAGTCAGTCTCTTGTAAGTTGTGCGAGCACGTGCAGTAAGTGCTGCTGCAGTTCAGTTAACGGCCACCGGTGGCGCTAATAACAAGAGTTTCTGAATTCTACATCCCATTTTAAACTGAAATCGTGTTGAATCTCGTAGAACTTACATATGTTGTCATGATTTATTGATCAGATATACATATTTATACAATGAATGATCCGAGAGTGCTTGTAAGCATTTATCATTTTTATTGTAAAATTGAAAAAAGAAGAAAGACAGAAAAAGCCCCAATAAGCATCATTTATACACATTATGTCAGAAATGATAAACTTAGAGTTCATACATAAATATATAAATAAACGAATGCAAATGATCAAATTCTAATAATAAAAATAATCAAATAAATTAATGGCCGAAACAATAAATAGAACACCGTAATTAAAACCTTTTACACATTTAATTGTCAAAGCAGCAAGTTCAAGAGGGAAGATAATGGGACAAAACTGCTCTGTTATTCTTCAGAAATGAAACCAAAAAGGAAGGTTTGCTCCTTTACACCTCTTTAAACTCGTCGTGCAGATGTTACGGGAACATCTGGTTGTGTCCCACACTTCCCTCCATAGCATTTAAACATAGATTCATTATTTAGCTTACATCTGTTTGTATATTGTGCTAAGAAACCCTAAGATATAACACAATCGTCCATATAGCAAAGCTGACCCGAGTTGTTTTCTGCCCCTGATCCAGTTCTTGTGTTGTTCTAACATGTAGAGCTGATCCTGGATCAGCCGTGACTGAAAACGCCCGGGAGCTTTTGCATGACTCCCCGTTGTACCTGAAAGAAGCGTTCTGTGCTATCAATATTCCCAACAAAATACAGAAGACAGATTTCATGAGCCCATCCCTATGCATTCAATAACTTGACATATATATTTATATAAAGAGTCCAACCATTCATAGGAATATCATACCAGTTAGATTAATCTATAACATCCTAAATCAAACCATTTTCTTCTGTACAAAACATTCCGAGTATTGGCTGGAACAAATCATTCTATCAAAAATGCAGGAAAGAAAGCAAACATGGATTGAAAGCTTGAGGTTTGTATGTTTTGATACTGTATGCAGCGTTTGCTCTAGCAGAGGACTATGGCAGTAGATGGGGAGTATGAAGGAAGAGGGCATGGCTTAGTTCAGGTAGTAACATCATATGAAAAAAAACAAAAAACAAAAAACAACACAGTTTGTAAAACATACCCCCAAAACCTGAAGAGCATGTCCAGCGAGTCAAAACACACGGTGTTGGTTTGGACGCTCTGCGCAGCGCTATGTTTCCATGATATTCTTACTGCATGATAACACGTTAAAAACTCTAAACCGCTACCTCCGCCATAAGCTTCGACTGTTCCCCGTGGAGGTATTGGCTGAAAATCAAAACCAAAAAATGGTGCAGTTTTATGTTTTCTATGTCTTTTACTATAAAAATGTCTCTCTACGTCTCTAGCAATTAGCATGCACAAAGAGTGATTTAAAGAACTATAGGCAGGGCAAGCTATGAAAGAACTAGTTTTCTCTTCTTTTTTTTTTTTGGCAATAAATAGAATAAAAATTGAAATAGAGCATGAGAATTCACGTTTGTACAGCATGTGTGTTAGTATGAGCCACAGGTTTAGAAAACATCCAGACAAAAAATTGCATGTGCCACTGCGTGAAACGGCTGCCGCGCGGCTAGGAATGTTCTGTTGTTACGTACGATATGTTCGCTGCAAAATATAGATATTTTTTATCTTATTTTTTTTTAGTAGCCTACAAATATTTAAACATTCTTAAATCAAGATACATTTACTTGAGAAGCAAAATTACTTAAAGAGATAGTTCACCCAAAAATTTAAATTCTGTCATTAATTACTCTCCCTAATGTCGTCCCAAACCCGTAAGACTTTTGTTCATATTCGGAACACAAATGAAGATATTTTTGATGAAATCTGAAGATTTAGTGAGTTTATGCAAAAAAAAATGCCTGTTAGAAAAAATTTCTTACTTCAACTTTATAGATTCTTTTTATTGACAGATATTTTTCTTGTTTTAAGCAAAAACGCACTTAATTTTGATTAATTTGTCAGAAAACAAGATTTCATATCTTAAGTAATTTTGCGGTAACACTTTATTTTACTGTATCCTTGTTGTTAAACATGTAGTAATAACTATAAATTATGCATAATTACATGCAACTAACTAAACCAAACCCTATTCTTAACCATAACCCTACCAAGTACATGTAGTTAGTTAATATTACTCAGTACTTAAATGTATAGTTAAAAGGTAACTACGTCACCTTAAAATAAAATGTAACCCGTTTTGCTTCTCAAGGAAATGTATCTTGATTTCAAGAATGTTGAGATATTTGTTCTGGAAAACAAGACAAAAATACAGAGTGAGAAATTCATTTTTGCAGTGTTCAGAATAAAATACTAGTGTACAGCGTAATGCACACTGCACACTACCTACTGTGCCAATCTGTGAAAATGTGAGTGATACCAATTGCAAGGTGGTTGCTAGGGTGTTCTGTTTGAATTGAATGGGCTGCTGTGCGGTTGCTAGGGTATTACCTTGTTGCATACTGTGTATTCGACAAATGTAGCAGATACAGAAAAGAACAGCACACAGACACACTGCAAAAACGAGTATGGTATACACTATTACACACACATCCATGATTCACTGGGTCCAGTCTCAGAATGATGATACCACTTTAACAGTTCAATTTCACAGTGTTAAAAACTGAATGCGTGTGTGAACAGAAGTGCCCTTGAATGCTGATTATATAGTCACCTTCCACTGTGATCATCTGATTGGTGTTTAATTGAAAAGCTGCTCTGTCCCTGATTACTAATTTCAGTTCTGACAGACAGATGGCGGGCGTCCCGCTTCAGCCACAGTCATGTTTGTGCAACTATTATATCTGTACATTTGTGCGCTTGAGGCCTTTTAAAACTACTTTTATGATCCATTCTGCATTATGGATGAAAAAAAGAAAGCTTATTTTAAGACCATTAGGATTTTTTTTGTGCCTTTTATGACAATTTTCATGACAAATAAGGACATTTCCCTCCAAGATTCTCATTAACATAATAAAACATTAACATTGTGAATAATCTACTTTTAATTAATTTAAGGCAAGTATTTATACATCATTATAATATTTGTTGCTAATTTATTCTGATTTAAATTAAACAGCATTATATTACAGCTATTTTAACTTTTTTATTTTGGATATTGTTACAGTAATTATAATCTAACTGAGAATGGTATTAATTATAATAAATCTCAACAATTATAATAATAATGATGAGATGTTTTTTTTTTGCTTTACAGTAATGAAAATTTGCCTGGCAGGAAAATGTGCTAAATTGTCATAAAAATAATGTCAAACATTTAAATTATATGGTGAAAATCAAACAATGTGAAAAATATTGCGCAAAAGTTCATTTATTTCAGTAATTCAACTTAAAATGTGAAACTAATATATTATATAGACTCATTACATGCAAAGTGAGATATTTCAAGCCTTTATTTGTTATCATTTTGATGATTATGGCTTACAGCTTATGAAAACCTTTTCACAATACTCTAATTTTTAATTTTATGTTTTCATAAGCTGTAAGTCATAATCATCAAAATTATAACGAATAAAGGCTTGAAATATCTCACTTTGCATGTAATGAGTCTATATAATATATTAGTTTCACATTTTAAGTTGAATTACTGAAATAAATGAACTTTTGCACCATATAAAATTATATATATATATATATATATATATATATATATATATATAATTAAAATGATGTTAAACATGTTTTGGTGAGATTCATCCATTCCTGAAGGGAATCCTGTCATACCAGTTTCATGTTTTTGCGTTGACACATCAGTCACATCATCCATCCTGCAAAACTTTGCTCATTTCTGCCTTAATATTAAACCATGTACTATGTTTGACCTGTACAGCACTTAAAGTCTACTTTGTCCAGCTTCCAGAGTGAAATGTGCTGTCCAGTCATTTTAGCTTTAACTCCTAGACGAGCGGCAGCATCTTTTCCTGACAAAATATTAATGTTACGACTGCACCGAGAGCAACTTCCCTGGCAAACGACTGGTTTTGAGCGGAGGGAATTGCGCTCGTGTGGCACGTGCACGGTTGACTGTGTGTGAAGACAGAAAGAAATCTGATAATATGGGTTTGGTCCAAAAAGTTGTAACAGTTTCTGTGGGTCAAAACAACCAGGCATGAAGTGAAAGTCAACATGACAGGGCGTTTGCAACCTATTTTAGGTTTAATCATACTTCCTAGAGAACATTAAATGTGGGGTTCGGCATTTAATTGGATCCTTTAGGATTTTTGCAATTGCGTGCACTGGTGAATCATTCAAAATAACACTAGAAACTTGTATGAAGAAAGTAAACAGGGTTCATTTGGATTTCATGTTGACTGAAAATAAGGTGGTGACGTGGCCTCGCTGGTTTGTTTTCACCTCTAAACACTATTTTTCATACTTTTTTTTGTTCCTTTACATCACTTCTCTTGTTTTTCTTGGCCGTTTAGGCCGTAACTGCGGCCTGGCTCTACATTAGTACTACGTTTACATAGGCATGCACAATACAGTGTAACTATGAGCAATTACGAAGTTCATTTAAGTGTATTAACGCATGAAATACCTGAATAAAGCATGAATAGAAGACAACTACTGTCTTTAAAAGTGGTTTTCCGAGACGTGATGTCTCCGTGTGCTGTGTTTTACGCTGTAAAATGGTTTGATTTGTCTAATATAAATGTTCTAGAAGGCCCTTCTGGCAAACAGCATATCAGTGTAAGCCACTGAAACAAATTCAAAGCTTAACTATGGCACGATTTTAGGCTGTTTCTAAATGAAAGATTTTCCTGAATTCGATCTCAAAACAGCCGTTTTCACAGTGGAAACATCACTGCAGCGCGCACCACCAACACATCTCTCTGCGGCGCTTTGACCTCGCTGTGGAGGATTCAGTGAAGCCTCAGCTATCTCCAGATGTTTAGGACAGAAGTAACTAGAGCAACGATTCAGTTCAATAGTTTTAAATAGTGATAGTGATAGCTGTATGTTCAGCACTATGCATATTTAATGCAACACACACATTAGCAGTAAGTAAGCTTATATACAGGTGCATTTTTTTTTTCAAAAGTTCATTTATTTGAGTAATTCAACTTAAAAGGTGAAACTAATATATTATACAGACTCATTACATGCAAAGTGAGATATTTCAAACCTTTATTTGTTATAATTTTGATGATTATGGCTTACAGCTTATGAAAACATAAAATTCAAAATTAGAATATTGTTAAAAGTTTTCATAAGCTGCATAATCATCAAAATTATAACAAATAAAGGCTTGAAATATCTCACTTTGCATGTAATGAGTCTATATAATATATTAGTTTCACCTTTTAAGTTGAATTATGAACTTTTGCTCGATATTCACATTTTTCGAGTCAAATAAAATAAAACAAACAGTTAATTGTTTTTAAATAATAATACAATAAAATGAAATAAAATTAGAGTAAATTTAATGTAAGCCTTGCTGTGCACTTGGTAAGCTGATACAAAAGTACAATAAAATAATAATAATTATAAAAGCTAACATAATCCAGTCAAGAACAATCCAAAGATCATTGAGACTTTATGAAATCCTCAGATACAACGTTAAAAACAGCCGCTGGGAGGTTTGGTGGTGCATGGGAAAATATCACTAGAGAGATATTTCCTTGTGAAACTGTGTAGCTCAGAAACAAGAGCTGTTGTTTGGCAAAAACATCTGGTAACTGTATATGTTCGCTGTGGTCATTTGTTTACAGTATGTGCATGAGTTAAATGATATCGCGAAGGATCAAATGCCCTTTTCTCCAGCCGGCAGCTTTCTGAAACGAGACGTGGAGATGAACAGCCCAATTCAATATCAACACACTTCATAGTCTATAACAATAGCCTAAAATACCCCACTAAACATCACCTATCAATGTCCTTTAGACGCTTTTGCACCGGAAACCTGGAAACTAGGTTTTTGCAAAAGGTTTTCAATAAAACACACCTCAAGTCCCCGTATACCTACACTATACACCCTGAATTAATTGTGTCTAACTCTTAATTGGCATATTATATGAAGTAGCATGTATGTAGCGTAAGATAATCGATCGGTGGTAATATTGTACATGGTTACGGTACCGACAGAGATTAAAAAGATTTGGTCCTCTGGGAGAGAGAGAGAGAGAGATAGAGAGAGAGTTATACTGCGTCAGTGTCACCATATACACATTTTTACCGTTAAACCCTCATTATTCCTCGCAAATAAAAGCTACGACTGTCTCTTGATATGTGCATGGATCCGTCTTTTGCTTTAGTAACTCTACCGGTCCCAGCCATGCACTGTTCTTTCAAAGTGTTCGGTATATAGCATTATCCAGTTTATTTGTTTTCGTCCTCGTCTTCGCCCCCGGCACGCCAGTCTTTCATCGCTGTGGAAACACACGCTTTCGTTAAATGCGATATGCTGCTCAAAACTCTCCTTGTTTGCTTCTTCGTGTGTTTTTTTTTGTGTCGTTTTTTTTTTTTCGTGTGTTAGTTTTTCAAGAAAAGTTTCCATCCGTCAAAACGTCAAGACTACAACTGTTCAAAACCTGGCAGGGAGAAAGAGAGAGAGAGATGTCAGATGAGTTTGACTCGGGAGACAGGCTTGACAGCTTGATACCTGGATGTGGAACCAGGAGCCATCAGTCACAGCGAGAGCCGTGTGAAGCTAAAACTCTTGACATCACATTCAACATGATAGAAGGATTCGGAGAGATGACATGATGCAGGTGTGCTGATAGATTGCATCATCCACAAAACATTTGACTGTTTGCCGGAGACGTTTGCGGCTTTAAAAGGAAAGATTGCTTCATTCAGCACACTCTTTTAGGGTGTGTCACACTTGGCATGTTTGGTTGGATTAAAACGAACCCTGGCGTGATTGCTCTGTTAGTGCGGGTCATTTGAATAAGTGTGAACACTGACATCTGAACCCTGGTGACACCAAACAAGCTGAAAAGATGAGTCTCGGTCCGTTTCAAAACTAACTCTGGTGCGGTTCGAAAGAAATATGAACACAACATGAACCAAAGACATGTAAACGAACCAAAAACTGGACATTTCACAAGATGTGACCCTAAAAAGGTCCCTAAAATCATGTTGCTTGGTAACCGCTATGAATGGAAAGGATAGAAATGGATAGAATTGACCGTTCGCAAAGACCCACCCCCCTTAGTTACTGTCGCTATGTCCGACAAGCTACGCCGCTCTCACGCCACACTGTTCTCACGCAGTGAAAAACACATCACAGAGCAGAGAGGACACTGACAACACACTGACAGACAGGACAGCTTACTTTTCAGTTACTTTTGTAATTAAAAGTCTCACCTTTACAATTTGGTCATTTTTAAAAATAAATTTAAACAATTAATACCGTTTTGTGGCTCTTTAATGTGTCGTGACAGATCGCTGTAGAGCATCAGTTAAAGCTGCTCGTGAACCGATCATCTCTTCCTTCTAGTTCATTTATAGCATCAAATAAACATGAATGAACATCAGAAGGAATGTTGTTTTAACCGCGGAAAGACGTCAGTACACTCCGCTTCTCAAGTTCAAATCCTCCCATGTTAATCTACTAACTCTCCTGACTGCTTTGTCCGACAAAATGGCAGATGGTGAAATATGATTGGTCAAATCACCTGTCAATCAAGCTCCCTGCGAAGGGTCAATTGCTCGCTTCACATTTGTTCTTCTTTTGTTGAACCTTTGGTTTTGTTTTCAAAGATACAGAAACACACTTGCGTCTGTCTGCCGCAAAAATCCTCTCTCTGCTTGCAGTGCGTCAATCCCGCTTTTCATCAAGTGTATAACGTTTATAAAAATTAATCAAAGATTTTTAAGTTAAGTGTTAGGATAGGAACTTCATAAAATGGTATGACTAATGTTTTGATGTTTACTTGTGTTTAGTTTTCACTTTGATAAAATGTTAAATAATATTATACGTCATCAATAGCGGTTCACTTCCACGATTTGGTACGATTGTGTTCATATCAGCACCGAACCGTACTGGAGTTCACATGAACCGTACCCCAGACCACCCTTTTTAAGCGGACTCGAGTACGGTTTGCGGGTGCGCACCCGAGTACGGAAGACAGCGTTCACATCACCCAAACGAACCGAACTCTGACGTTATTCGAACCCGGGTGCGCACCAAAAGCGCTAGTGTGAAAGCGCCCTTAGTTTGGTTGAACCGCACTAGAGTTTGTTTTCCCTCTTGGAGTGGTTGGTTTGGGCAGGTGTGAATGCAGCAATCGCACTCGGGTGCGCACCAAAAGCAGACCAAACAAGCGTACCGAGACTTCCTTGAAGAGCTGGTCTTGGTGCACTTTCAAACGTGATCCGACCTCGAACAGACCCAACTGCGTAAAGAACTGCACTAAACCAGACAAAACTTTGGGCTAAACCAGCTGCCGTAGTCATGTGCGTTTTAAAGCGAGAGAGGGCATAACATTACCTGATGTTACATTGGTAATATTTTCAGAAGATGAGCATGTCACAGTTGAGCTAAATTAATGATCGCTTCCTCCTGATGCACCTTCGCCGTTTGCAGTGCATTAAAACATTATTTTCCAGCCACATCCGCGCTTCATTCTCGAAATGTATAGTTTGCCTAAAGTGGTGTATACAAACTATGTGGTATACGATGACCAAGGATACAATCAGCCCACACAGTCGTCTTTTCCATAGTATGACTTACAAAAGCGGAGTGTTGTCCTCTGTTTGTTTACTTCCGGGAGTTCCGTTGGAATTTTCCCACACGTTAATTCTGACCAATCACCCTTACAAGCTCTTCACGAGTTCTCAGCTGGACAGAATACCATCATAAGTAGCTACACACATACAATGAGGGCATTTGGTTCAGTGTCTTTAGGTTCAGTGTCTTTAGGTTCAGTGTCTTTAGGTTCAGTATCTTTAGGTTCAGTATCTTTAGGTTCAGTATCTTTAGGTTCAGTATCTATAGGTTCAGTATCTTTAGGTTCAGTATCTTTAGGTTCAGTATCTTTAGGTTCAGTATCTATAGGTTCAGTATCTTTAGGTTCAGTATCTTTAGGTTCAGTATCTTTAGGTTCAGTGTCTTTAGGTTCAGTATCTATAGGTTCAGTATCTATAGGTTCAGTATCTATAGGTTCAGTATCTATAGGTTCAGTATCTATAGGTTCAGTATCTTTAGGTTCAGTATCTATAGGTTCAGTATCTTTAGGTTCACTATCTTTAGGTTCAGTATCTATAGGTTCAGTATCTTTAGGTTCAGTATCTTTAGGTTCAGTATCTATAGGTTCAGTATCTTTAAGTTCAGTATCTATGGGTTCAGTGTCTTTAGGTTCAGTATCTATAGGTTCAGTATCTTTAAGTTCAGTATCTATGGGTTCAGTGTCTTTAGGTTCAGTATCTATAGGTTCAGTATCTTTAGGTTCAGTATCTTTAAGTTCAGTATCTATGGGTTCAGTGTCTTTAGGTTCAGTATCTATAGGTTCAGTATCTTTAGGTTCAGTATCTTTAGATTCAGTGTTAAAATGTCAATGTGAACGCTAAGTGGACCAGGCCTAAATGTTTTTTTTGTTCGGACCAAACGAACCAAACTACAAGTGTGAACACCTTATACTCAAAACTTGTGATGTAGCAATACAGACTGGCTGATAATAATAACTGATAATTTTGTCTTATTGTGGCCAATTAGAATGGCTGATATAATTACTATTAATAATAATAATAACAACTTTCAATTCCAAATCATCAATATTTAAACAAAACTTTAAAATGCTTGCAAATGAACAAAAGCAAATTAAACTGACCTTTCCACGGTTTTTTAGAGGAAAGACTACTATAAAATAAACACTATTAATGCTTTTTTTGCAAAGCCAATGTACAACTGGAGAACAAAATATTTTAAATAAAGACTCAATTAGTATGACTGGTGTCATTTTTAGTATAGTTAGGCCTACTTAGATCAGCATAACTCATTTATTGCAAGAGAGGGATGATATACTCTACACATAGAATGAGTCAAGAAAGCCAAACATGTAATGATGGACAGCTCTGGCATCATTAAAGCAACACCAAGGAACTTTTCCTCTGCGGTCGCCCTACAGGTTGGAAGCAGAATTGTCCATTACCGCTGTCATAAATCATTTAGCCAACCGCCGCTACTGTCGCACGCACGCTCACTGTTTATCCAGCGCCGGCTTTAGAATGAATGATGTCCACAGACAAGGTAGAGTATGATGCATGATTTTATGAAAGTATGATGTATTACTACATCAGAAACGAAGAAAAACTAAATAAGGACTATTGTAACGCTTGACGTAAAGCAAGTCAAATTTGTAGTTTTCTTATGTCTCATTAGAACTACAGAAGCGTGACCTGATCTGGCAATCTAACAGTGTGTGGTTATAGCAGATAAAGGCAGAAGTGCTTTTCACCGTTACGACTTGATGAAACACTGAAACGATTTTGGAAACATTATTTTAAGGTAAAAAAATCTTCCTTAGTGTTGCTTTAAAATATTGACTTTTTGATGCGTGTGCTGTGGCCTACCTCTCCTAATGGCTGAGAGTGCACGTGTGCATCCCTGGTTGTGGTCAGTATGGACGGCTGGCGTCCTTCGGCCGCTTCAGCTGCACTTTCAAGCGTTTCATGCCGATCTGGAAGCCGTTCATGGACTGGATGGCAGCCTGAGCGCTGGCGGGGTTATCAAAGCTCACAAAGCCTGCAGAGAAGACAGAATCTGGATGAGACTGTGCCGTTTATGTGTGTGTGTGTATGTTACGGTCCCTGCGGTGTAACGGTACTATGCCACGTCCACATTTACTCATTTTTAATTCATGTGGAAAGAAATGGACAACAAATCCTCAAGGAAACAAATAGACTGAGAAGAATGAATTAAATTAAACTAATGGGAGGGAAAGAGAGAGAGAGAGAGAAGCGGCTTGATTTTTGCACAGGGATCGTGTTCCCGAGAGCAGCCTGTGTGTGTGTGTGTGTGTGTGTGTGTGTGTGTATGTGAGCGGAGAATTAATATAAATATATGTGATTCCAGACAGTCAAGGCTTTCGTTGTGAGTGAGGAGACCAATAAACCTCCATTAAACTTACTGCACGTGCACACACACACACACACACACACACACACACACACACACACACACACACACACACACACACACACACACACACACACACACACACACACACACACACACACACACACACACACACACACACACACACACACACGCCCTGACACCCTGGGTCCAAAAAAATTTACATTTGGCAAACTCTGGATGCATTAAAATAAATAGGCTTTAGCATGCAAATAAAAGGGGTTAATTGCCAATTGGATGATAATATGCAAACTGAAACATAATGCATGGTTTAAAACACAATGCAAGAATGATAGTCTAAAATTAGATGTTTATACAGGAAGCCATATGTGTGTTTTTATTGTTTTAATAAAAATAACTCTGCATGGCAACAAAACAAAAATATAAGCAACTGTTTATATATTCTCGATATACCGGTATATAAAATTGAAGAAGAAAAAAAGTATGAAGTGCGAGTATTGGACCCTGATATTTGACCGACTGCTTAGAAAAAGGTCAATATATAGATCTAGTGTGTTTGAAAGCAGGAAGCAGTGTCTGACCGAAACATTTGCTCTGATTGGTGGCTCGATCCATGAACACCTTTGACGAGATGACGGATCCGAACGGAAGAAACATCTGCATCAGCTCATTATCACCAAACTCCTGCGGCAGGTGATAGATGAACAAGTTGCAGCCCTCGGGACCTGAAACAGACACACACATATTTAATGTGCTGTGGATAACATGAGCTCGTGTTTCAAACACAAATTAAATGTATGACTTAGCTGTAAGATTTATTATTTACAGGTGAAACTCGAAAAATTTGAATATCGTAAAAAAATAAAGTTCATTTATTTCAGTAATTCAACTTAAAAGGTGAAACTAATATATTATATAGACTCAATACATGCAAAGTGAGATATTTCAATGATTATGGCTTACAGCTTATGAAAACCTTTTCACAATATTCTAATTTTGAATTTGGGGTTTTCATAAGCTGTAAGCCATAATCATCAAAATTATAACAAATAAAGCCTTGAAATATCTCACTTAGCATGTAATGAGTCTATATAATATATTAGTTTCACCTTTTAAGTTGAATCACTGAAATAAATGAACTTATGCACGATATTCTAATTTTTCCAGTTTTACCTGTAATTATAGTGCACCAGTGAAATAGGCAACACATGCATTTTACACAGGCAACACAATTAAACAAATCATAGCATGCTCCAGTGAGATATTTATCTTCATCTTTTAGGATTTGTGCCATTTACAAAGTTCAAATGTGACGAGCCAATCAGGAAACAGCTGACGGTGATGTCACTAAAAATGAAGATTCTAAAAAGGAACTCGGTTGCAAAATCTTCACAGGAAAGCAGTTGACCGTTCGATGCTGAATTTCATCGGCTCATTGAAGTTTAGTGAAATGAATGAAGGATACATCTGTGATATCTGTCACTAACCTTCCCGCTGCTGCTGCTGCTGTTGCTGGATGATCTGAGCAGGCTGTGGCAGTGTCTGACCTATAGGGGTCAGTGTTGTGGCAGGATATATGGCTGAAGTCATAAGCATAATCATACAAGAGAGAGAGAGAGAGAGAGAGAGAGGGGGGGACAGATGAGGCAAGAATAAGGACAAGACGAAGGTTGACCTTTATATGCTAATGAAATATGACAGGATCACAGTGCAATGAAATCTGAAAGCACGTTCATCATATATCAAACTGATTTAAAATGACAGATCTCTAGGCATCCGTATGATAGCTGTAATATCTAGGAAATTCAAATACAACCTGAGGTTTCAATCACAGCAAAGTCACCTACCAGCAATAACACGCCATGAGCAAAGAAATTTTTTCTATGAAAGTGACATTTGTGAAAATATCTACTTGCATGGAATGGGAAAAAAACACACAAATCAGACAACATCTCTATAACATCTCTATAACATATCAATAACATCTCAACATCTCTATAACATATCAATAACATCTCAACATCTCTATAACATATCAATAACATCTCAACATCTCTATAACATCTCAACATCTCTATAATATCTCAACATCTCTATAACATCTCAACATCTCTATAACATCTCTAAAACATCTCTATAACATCTCAATAACATCTCAACATCTCTATAACATATCAACATCTCAATAACATCTCAACAACATCTCAACATCTCTATAACATCTTTATAACATATCAATAACATCTCAACATCTCTATAACATATCAATAACATCTCAACATCTCTATAACATATCAATAACATCTCAACATCTCTATAACATCTCAACATCTCTATAATATCTCAACATCTCTATAACATCTCAAAATCTCTATAACATCTCTATAACATCTCTAAAACATCTCTATAACATCTCAATAACATCTCAATAACATCTCAACATCTCTATAACATCTCTATAACATCTCAATATCTCTATAACATCTCAATAACATCTCTATAACATCTCAACATCTCTAAAACATCTCAATAACATCTCAATAACATCTCAACATCTCTATAACATCTCAATAACATCTCTATAACATCTCAACATCTCTAAAACATCTCAATAACATCTCAATAACATCTCAACATCTCTATAACATCTCAATAACATCTCTATAATATCTCAACATCTCAATAACATCTCTATAACATCTCAACATCTCTATAACATCTCTATAACATCTCTAAAACATCTCAATAACATCTCTATAACATCTCAACTTCTCTATAACATCTCAACATCTCTATAACATCTCAATAACATCTCAACATCTCTATAACATCTCTATAACATCTCAACATCTCTATAACATCTCAACATCTCTAAAACATATCAATAACATCTCTATAACATCTTAACATCTCTATAACATCTCTATAACATCTCAACATCTCTATAACATCTCTAAAACATCTCAATAACATCTCTATAACATCTCTATAACATCTCAACATCTCTATAACATCTCAACATCTCTATAACATCTCTATAACATCTCAATAACATCTCAACATCTCTATAACATCTCTATAACATCGCAACATCTCAACATCTCTATAACATCTCAATAACATCTCAACTTCTCAATAACATCTCTATAACATCTCAATAACATCTCAACATCTCTAAAACATCTCTATAACATCTCTATAACATCTCAATAGCATCTCAACATCTCTATAACATCTCTATAACATCTCAACATCTCTATAACATCTCTATAACATCTCTAAAATATCTCTATAACATCTCAACATCTCAATAACATCTCAACATCTCTATAACATCTCTATAACATCTCTAAAATATCTCTATAACATCTCAACATCTCAATAACATCTCAACATCTCTATAACATCTCTATAACATCTCTATAACATATCAACATCTCTATAACATCTCAACATCTCAATAACATCTCAACATCTCTATAACATCTCTATAACATCTCTATAACATATCAATAACATCTCAACATCTCTATAACATCTCTATAACATATCAATAACATCTCAACATCTCTATAACATCTCAACATCTCTATAATATCTCAACATCTCTATAACAACTCTATAACATATCAATAACATCTCAACATCTCTATAACATCTCAACATCTCTATAATATCTCAACATCTCTATAACAACTCTATAACATCTCTATAACATCTCTAAAACATCTCTATAACATCTCAATAACATCTCAATAACATCTCAACATCTCTATAACATCTCTATAACATATCAATAACATCTCAACATCTCTATAACATCTCAACATCTCTATAATATCTCAATATCTCTATAACATCTCTATAACATATCAATAACATCTCAACATCTCTATAACATCTCAACATCTCTATAATATCTCAACATCTCTATAACAACTCTATAACATCTCTATAACATCTCTAAAACATCTCTATAACATCTCAATAACATCTCAATAACATCTCAACATCTCTATAACATCTCTATAACATCTCAATACCATCTCAATAACATCTCAACATCTCTATAACATCTCTATAACATCTCTATAACATCTCTAAAACATCTCTATAACATCTCTATAACATCTCAATAGCATCTCAACATCTCTATAACATCTCTATAACATCTCTATAACATCTCTATAACATCTCTATAACATCTCTATAACATCTCTATAACATCTCAACATCTCTATAACATCTATATAACATCTCTATAACATCTCTATAACATCTCTACATCTCTATAACATCTCAACATCTCTGTAACATCTCTATAACATCTCTATAACATCTCTATAACATCTCTATAACATCTCTATAACATCTCTATAACATCTCAACATCTCAACATCTCTATAACATCTCTATAACATCTCTATAACATCTCTACATCTCTATAACATCTCAACATCTCTGTAACATCTCTATAACATCTCTATAACATCTCTATAGCATCTCAACATCTCTATAACATCTCAACATCTCTATAACATCTCAACATCTCTATTACATCTCTATAACATCTCAACATCTCTGTAACATCTCTATAACATCTCTATAACATCTCAACATCTCTATAACATCTCAACATCTCTGTAACATCTCAACATCTCTGTAACACAAACACACTCTGGGGACATCAGATATTTATTTTACAGCTTGTGAAAAGGGCATTTTACCACCTCTTTAATCCTCCCTTGTCTGGCTTATGCTACTCTGAGCAATGCCTGAACTTTGTATTTTGAGCACCTCTTGCGTTGTTTTTGACTCTTCCCGATGACTCGCTTGCTTTAGTCCTGAGTTGTAAGTCACTTTGGATAAAAGCGTCTGCTAAATGACTAAATGTAAATGTGGACTCTTTTGTGTTCAAAGGAATTTTAGGGGAAATATTGACACTTAGAGTGCTTTCACATTTGCCTCATTTAGTTCGGTTGAACCACACTAGAGTTCGTTGTCCCCCTTGGTGTGGTTGGTTTGGGCCGGTGTGAATGCAGCAATCGCACTCGGTGCGCACCAAAAGCGGACCAAACAAGCGTACCGAGACCTCCCCGGAGAGCTGGTCTCGGTACGCTTTCAAACGAACTCTGGAGCGGTTTGTTTGTGGTGAGAACGTGATCCGACCTCGAACAGACCCAACTGACAAAGAACTGCGCACTTTTGGGCTAAACCAGCTGCCGTAGTCAGCGGCGCTGTGCATTATGGGATGAGGACTAATGTTTGTTGACAGTTTGCACTTTTGGCATGGCAGCTCGCGGACAAACTTAGAGTTGCGAGGAGGCGCCAATAAATTTGGTCTGATGACCAAATCTTCGCTTTGTTTAGCAAACATCTCAGGGAAAGGGGGTTTCATAGATTCTGTGTGAATTTTCGTTAATTCTGACCAATCGAAGTGCAGTTATGGAAATACGTTCAAGACACATCTGTCCAACGAGTGATGTGTGGATGTTGTCATGTTGTCGTGTGCATTTTGGTTCGTTTCATCAACTCATCAACTGATTCGGACCAGAGCAATATCAGTGTGGTGTGAAAAGAAACCAAAACGCCTGAAAAATTATACAAAGTATTTTTGGTATAATCCTTGGTCCGGACCAAATGAACCGAACTACAGATGTGAAAGCACTCTTAGATGAAACATAACTGAGATCTCAAAAGCATGCGCACCTGTGTATTGCTGGACGCCGGTGAAGGCCTGCTGAAGCGTGTCGGCTGCGCTCGGGCTCTGGGTGGAGTACGATGGCAGGCCGTTGGTGTACATGGCCTCGACTGGATGGCCGTTGGGTTGGTGAGGGATCCCGCTGAATCCGTTAACTATGGGAGTCACGATGCTCGGGACGCCAGAGGAGCCCAGATTAGCCGGAGGAGAGCTCAGACCTGAGACGGACACAAAAATCACTGATCCGAGACTAGCGTCATGTTGAAACTGAACTTCACAAGCTGGAATCACTTTTAATTACTGCAGTTTTAATGATATTTTGCTGTTTCAACTCACTTTTCCACATTGATTCTACATCGTAATTGATTCCATGTCAGAATGTGCTGACAGCTGATATTGATTCTGCACACTGTGGATGTAACCAGTTTATGCCTGAGGGCAAATTCAGTCATGATCTGGGGTTTCTACACACCCATGTGTTCGGACTGAATTCTAAGTGAATTGCACACACACACACACACACACACACACACACACACACACACACACACACACACACACACACACACACGCACACACACACACACACACACACACACACACACACACACACACACACACACGCACACGCACGCACACACACGCACGCACTATATTACTATATTAGCGAGGACATTGATTTCCATTGATTTTCTATCAGGTTATGATGTTTTATTTTGCCAAACCCATCACAGAAACATGCGCAAAACACTAGATTTAAATACAAACTAGTTTGGCCAATTTATAAGCCTTTTTAAATAGTGAGGACCAGTAAAATTTCCTCACTAGTATGTTGTCATAATACTTTGGTATATAAGTGAGGACATTCGGCCCTCACAAGTAAAGGCAAGCCTATACACAAAGACACATATGTTGGGTTTTCATGTTTTATGGGGACTTTCCATAGATATAATGATTTGTTTTTAAAGTCCCACTCCGATCATATTTTGAGCTATTTTTAAACATTCCCAGTGGTCTTTAAATTATGATTATGCCATTTTTAGCCAAAATCTCAAAACCTGTGCCGTTTTCTGGGACTTCGCTTCAGCAGAGCGGCAGTAGCTCATTAGCAATTCGCCTCTGCGTTGTGGGCGGAGCCGTTGGCACGGAGAAGCATTACAGTATTATATATACACGTTAATTATTATTATCCGAAGTTAATCAAAGTTATCACCGATCACCGATCATTATTTCACTCCGAGACGTCGCGGTAAAAAACAGCTCGACTTCGTCTCAATATTTCATCCCTCCCACAGTGATCAATCAGGACATATTTAGTATCAGTGGATTGCTCGGAATTTCGGGATTATTATGATGCTAATGTCACCGCTATATCTGAAAAAACTGACTGACTCTCTCACGAGTGATGGGCTTGACACACGAGAGGACAAACTACTGCAACAGGCGAAACTCGTCGCCACCCGGCGTGTGCAAGTCTAACTTACTTGGACGAGCACGGAATTTCACATGCACGAATGTCGCCTGTTGCTTGGCTGGAGGAGGCTGGCTGCCCTCTCTCTTTATGTAATGATGTAATTACTGACGGTATCAGTCTGTGCTCTCCAAACTTTAGTTTTGACGATTGATAGACAGTGAAAAGTGACTTATTTGTTACAGTTTGTGTTCCAATTTGAGTATGAGCTCGTGGCCCCGCCCAGTGGAGTTACTACATCACAACTCCAGTCTATTTTAGCCGGCATTTTAGCGTCTGCTACTGATTCACAGACATTTGAATGTAGAAATACTCAGAAATACAACTTTGAGCTTATTTTTCTCAAGATATGTCCTCTAACATCAGAAAAATGCCACAAGAACATGTTAACACCTAGAAAAACATGATTTTCATCGGAGTGGGTCTTTAATGTATATTCTACTATATTCTATCCCCTACCCTGCATTTTTTAAATTATTTTTTTAAACATCGCTTAGTATGATTTAGAAACTGTTTACCATCTTTGTGGGGATATTTTGTCCCCATAACGCATAGGGAATATCTTAACACACGCATGCACGCACGCAAGCACACACACACTGCAGTACAGTAGATGTGTGATTATGAATATGTCTGATGTGCTGCTGGCTGTGTCTAATATTGAACAAATAAACACGCTTCAACTTTACTGTCAGTCAAACTGTGGAAAAACAAACAGAGAAAGGAATAGTTCACTTGAAAATGAACCTTTATGTTATAATTTACTGCATTTCTTCTGTGAAACACTGTTTTGCATTCAAGGAACATAGAAGATGTTTCCGGTGTTAAACGGGATATACAGCACTCATGATGAAATCACAGAGAAATACAAAGGTATGAGAGAGCCAGAGAAACATCATCATCTCTCCTGACTGTTGTGTTTTGTGTAGTGTTCAGTGTGATCTGCAGACTTTGAAGGGTGTGTGTTGGTCTCTCTGAGGACTGGGCTCTTTAATGTCTGATCTACAGTCGAATAGAAAGAAAAAAAGCATCCGAGTCCGAGTCAAATAAAACACATCTTGTGTTTCTGTGCTGTCTGGTCTTACGCAACACTCCTGTTTATTGCTGGGAAATACAGAGAAAACCAGCGTAACATGGTAGCTGTATTTTGGAACATAGTAGCCGGTTTCTAGTCCAAACTGGTTTAAGTCTCTGAGGCGTTTGGGTTAAACTCGCAGATCATCTTGATAAGGGAAAACTCAGGTCATTATAAGGAATATTATTATAGATCCTAGTTGGCTTAGAATTTCTTACACTAGAGATCCTTCTCAAATAGCCTGTAGGGTCTGAAGAAATTGTAAAGAAAAGAAAAAAAGCAATATGATTTTTTGTAGTTTTTTCAATTATGACTGTGAATATAAGATAAATCAGAGGGGGGTCAGTACGATTTTCTTAAATAAATGATTTCTTTCGTTCAGCAAGGATGCATTAAATTGATCAAAAGTGACAATACATTTATATTTATTCAAAAAATCCTGACAAAACTGCATCATGTATTCTACAAAAATATGAAGCACAACTAATTTCAACATTAATAATAATCAGAAATGCTTCTTGAGCAGCAAATCATCATATTATACTGAATGATCATGTGACTCTGAAGACTGGAGCAATGATGCTGACAATTCAGCTTTGATCACAGGAATAAATCACATTTTAAAATATATTACGATAGAAAACTTTAAATTTCTTTAAAAACTTTAAAATTTAAATTTCAATAATATTTCGCAATTTTACAGTGTTCACTGTATTTTTAAACAAATAATGCAGCCTTGGTGAGCATACTAGACTTCCTTCAAAAACATTATAAAATCAAATGTTTAAATGGTAGTGTACACCAAATCTTTAGTTAAAAAAATACAGAAATACAAACTTGATATAGCGTCTCATTTGATTATGCCATCTACGAATCTTTAATCCCCGAAACTTCTCTGATTGATGGATCTCAAACAAGGTCATTAAAAGAGTTAATGACAAACCCTGGTCAGCTAGAAGCTGCTTATTATGTAGTGCTACGCAATGCAGCAATCGCCAGTCTGGTTTTAGCTGGATTTTCCAGCGGGATTGAGAACAGGAAAGTGATAAAGGAGGAGTATAGAATGAGCGTAGAGAGAAATGTAAGTGTGACAGTGAGTCAGAGAGTGTTAATAACACAGAGCGGCTCTCACATCCAAACACCTGACAGCAACTGAACGTGAATTCACACGCTCAGTGAAACACTGAGATAAATCAGACTCTCTTACGCTTATGTAAAACATGAAATTCAACCAGCAGAGTTAGACAGACTCACTCGAGGGCCTTTCCCACAAACACACACACACACACACAATGTGCTTATTTATGCTTCAAAACACACGACAAGCACATGCTACTATACAGAGGCCAGCCAGCTGTGCATGTTTTAAAGAGATTCTGTCTTTTTTTCTTTCTTTCAAATGTCAAACTTTCGTGTAAAAGCATAATTAGAATGGAAACGCCACTTTTAAGTTTGACCGAATTTTCGTTTTCGGACAAAATGCCTTTTGAATGGGGCACTACTATGATAGCATCAAAATCGTACAAAGTCGTACAAAACCTTTCTTTTTTTTGTAAACTCTGTGTACACAAACAATGTAGTCAATTCTGGAGAGCCGCTGGTGATACTTCAAGCACAGTTTCATGTTGTGTCGAGCCGCATTAGTGTTTTAAAAATAGAGATTTTGATGCTATCATAGTCGTGCCCCATTCACTCCCATTCAAAAGGCATTTTGACCAAAAACGAAAATACGGTCAAACTTAAAAGTGGCGTTTCCATTCTAATTATGGTTTTACACGAATGTTTGACTCGGGTAGATTAACAAAAATAGCCTAGGATCAATTCTGGCGAGAGTTACCCTTTAAACTAGCAAGCGTGGATTCAGACTCGGCCTAAGTGCACTTTAGACCATGCGCTTAGATCGTTAAAATAGGGCCGTGTGTATTTTACAGTAGAACGAATGTCATAAAGGTTTGAAATTACACGAGAGTGAGTAAATTATAACATTAAAATTTTTGGGTGAATTATCCTGTTTGTGACAACACCTAGACAAAAAGCTTTTTTTTATACCTATGATAATCATGCAAACTTAATTAAGTCACTTGGGCAAAGACTTCTGTAGAGTACAGTTCTTAGACCGAAAAAGCTGCAAATAGGACAAAATTTTATGCTGACAGTCAAAAGTCTTCTCTACTCGCACTCGCAAGACTAGATAAAAAAAAAAAAAAGAGCCTGTGAAATTCTGCCCTATAAAACTCGACGCTCAGGGTATCGTGTATGTACAGGACTTGACTGCTATACAGGTAATGACTGTATTTGCATTCAATGTTGCAGAAAGTCACATCACAGCACAGCACAGCTGTAGCCAAATATTTACTCTTTACGGAGCAGGAATCTCCATGTGCACGGAGTGTGTGTGTGTGTGGGACAGCACAGGCCCAGGAGAGCTTTTGTCTCTTTTGCAGTGCTTTGTGCATTGTGGTCCCATGCAGCAATGATAAATTAGTCTGCCATGTCTACTACTGTCTGTTCCAGAGACTCCGAGATACTGCACACACACACACACACACACACACACACACACACACGCACGCACGCACGCACGCACGCACGCACGCACGCACGCACGCACGCACGCACGCACGCACACACACACAGTTTAGAAGCTACAAAGGTCAATAGGCGGTCAGAGTAAAAATCAAATCAATAGGAGAGTGGATGCTGGCGAATGTATGGTGTTATTGTGTATATAAATGTGTGTGTGTGTTCCCCTAGTATCTGACGTGGTCAGTGAGGAGAAACGGAGTGTATTGTAACACACTCTCTCTTATGGGGAGACACTTAGAAGTGTGCAGTATGAATGTCTTATGCAGAGTCAAGATACGCCATTTATAGGGCCTGCATGTATGCATTACAATAGCATATATATATATATATATATATATATATATATATATATATATATATATATATATATATATATATATATATAAATAAATATACACAACTATTTGGAAATCTGGAATCTGATGGTGCAAAAAAATCAAAACATTGAGAAAATCTCCTTTAAAGTTGTGCATTTATGTTCACGATTGTGCTGCATTCACTCACAAAAATACACGTTTTATATATTTATGGTAGAAAATTAAAAAAATATCTTCATGGAACATGATCCTTTCTTAATATCCTAATGATTTTTGGCATAAAAGAAAAATCGATAATCTTGACCCATACAATGTATTGTTGGCTATTGCCACAAATATACCCGTGCGTCATGTGACTGGTTTTGTGATCCAGGGTCACACACACACACACACACACACACACACACACACACACACACACACACACACACACACACACACACACACACACACACACACACATTATTACTACTATTAAATATTGTAATATTATATAACTTCAATATTGATATCATATAATATCAGTATAATTAGAATTTTATGAATTATACAAATCTACGCGAAGTTTGAATAAATCAAAGCAAGAGGGGAAGAGAGGGATTTAAACTCAGTTAATTGTGATCAGTGGCTGTTTGTCGGAGGGGAAGTGACCCCGGACACATTTGCATAAAGCATCAGAGCGCACTGGTCTCAGATCAACTTCCTGCTGGTCACATCATTAGTTTCATTAGGATATGAAAGGCAAACCCTGAGCCCAGAACAGCACCCAGACTAAAGGTCATCCTCTGCACAGATGAAAGCATCTGTTCTGTGTGGGCACCGATCGCTCGAGCGTGAGATGATTACGGTTGTCACTCAAAGTCCTGGCATTTCCAGCAGCGTGCAATTACAGGAGCATCCAACAAATGTGGCCGCTTAAAATCCATGCGCCTGTTTGGGAGCTCCATAAACATAATTAAAGACCATATGAAATCAAAACTAGAGTATTAGTATGTGTGTGTTAGCTTTAAGGTCAACACTCAAAAATGAACTAGGAAGGTTGTGCACTTTACATAATATATTTATATTTAGTTTACTTATAATGATTGTGTTTGTTTGACTTGAAATGTTTTTCTTTCTTTCTATTAAGGTCCACGTAATTATGTCTTAATTTAACAGTACAAAATCCTAACGTGTTGTCTAAACACAAACCATTTATGTTAAGTAAAAAATTTGTACATCCAGAGGGTGGCGGTATAGTGCGACGCCAACTGCCATTTTGCCCAAACTTAATTTGATTGTGTTCAATCTGCTTAAATGTAAAATTTAAGTTTACTTAATCCGTTTGTGTTGGATTACATGAATGATTTGTGTTGCATTAACTGACACTGGGCGGTGCTTGTTAGTTCCCAGAATGCTTTGCATATGGTTGAATTAAGAGAGAATAAATGTTAAAATGATGATTTTATGTTTTTTTGAGAAAATGAGAAAAGGGGAAGACTTGATAGTGTGTAATTGTGTTTAATGTTCAATTACATTGGAATTATTAGAACCATTTAAATTACAGTCGGTTATCATTGTGGAGAAGAGTGGAGCATTGTGTTTTAACTGCTTAGATTGAAGGAGCATGTAAATCTTAGCATTCAAGATGCTAATATGTGCTACTGCTAGCAAATAGCTAGCTATAGTCTATCAATTTAATGATGTGTCACTAAAATAAATGAAATATTAATGGATGAATGAAAATAAAAAACACCCGAATCATGTCAGGAAACCTTAAAATTAGTTGGGCTGACAATATTAAATTAAGTAAACCATAGTAAATAAGTTGAATCAACCTTAATAAATTAAGTTGATCCAACGTAAGTACATTAAATTGGAATAACAGAATTGCATAATGCTGAAATAAAGCAAGTTAATCATGTGGAAATCCTTGATTTTTTTATGTTCATTCAAAGAGTTATTTTTTTGAGTGATGCTTATTTACTCCTAAAATAAACTTGATATCTGCAATGTATCTTCTGAACCTCCAGTCCAAAAACAGCTACAGTCGAAATCATGACCAGCGGATGGATTTTAAATGCTTCTCAAATTCAAGAGCTTGTTTTCATGTTGGACCCAGCGGACTATCCTGTATCTCCTTTTTAAACGTCTGCTAAAAAGAGCGAGACCCTGCAGCTGTGTGTGTGTGTGTGTGTGTGTGTGTGTGCGGTCACCATCTGAAACGCATCCGTGAGATGTGCTTCACATCCAGATCATCGATTCTTACGGATCAATAGGAATCTCTAGCGTGTTCCAGTCCATGACACTGATCAGGTGAGTTGGGAGTGAAAGTTGATATTCGGCGTGAGATGCGGTTTGATGTACAAATAGAGTGTAAATCATGAATATTTACTACCAGTAAACTGACCTAATGTGCAAAAATGCAGTGTAAAAAAAACTAATTTTTTTCAGTGTATCCATACGCACAAAATTATACATTAAAAATGTACGGTAACACTTTATTTCGATAGTCCACTTTAGAGGTTCTACTAACTATGCGTAACTTTGCAGAAACATGTCAACTAACTGTCATTAGAGTATTAACAGACTGTCTGCTTAATATTAGCTAACACTTTTTTTAGTCAGTCCCCCAACATATATTCAACTGACTATAAGTAACTTGGCAACTATAAGTCAACTTATTCTCCGAACCCTAACATAACAGTCTACTACAGCCTACTAATACTCTAATGAGAGTTAGTTGACAAGTTACTTATAGTTAGTAGAATGTCTAAAGTGGACTATCGAAATAAAGTGTAACCAAATGTACTTTTAAAGAAATCAAGGTAATAAGGTCTCATTTGCAAAGCAATATATTTCAAACAGCATTTATTAATCTTTGTTAAAGGCACAGTATTTAAGTTTCGCCACTAGACGTCTCTTATTCAAAACAATAACACAGCTTGGAACCTTTTTGTAAAGTGTTACCAAAATCACTTTATTTTAACTTAAACTGTTTAATGGATAAAAATATCTCTTATCCTACAATTTGTTGTGTTGAATAACCAGTTTCACAAACTATGTCACATTACTACGTTCTGAACAGTTCTGCTAAATTGTAATACATTTTCAGCCTGGGAAAACCCGGATGAACTTCCGGCAAATTTGAGATTTGCTCTGCAAGTTAGTCCGGCCAAGAGCCCATTCCCAATTTTTCCAAATCAAGGTGCCAATCACAAACGTTGAGGCGGGCTTTACACGATGGCGATCGCTCTGATTGGTTTCAGGTCTACCCAATTGCGCCCAGAGGCATTTGAGCGACGCCCGTTGGTGACGCCCCTTTGGAAATGGGCTGTGAATGAACCTTCCCCAGACCCACTCTCAGTTAAAACTGAGAAGAGTCTGGTGTCAACCTAGGCTAAGGCCCGGATCACACCAAATGTGTTTTTCAGGTTCGAAAACGCGAGGCGCACAGCACTGTCCAATCACACAGAACGAGCAGTGCGCTGCGTTTTTATGTTGCTAGGCAACCACCGAAACAGCTGTCCTGTCAGTCAAGTAAACGTCAAATCAGCTTTATATTAAAGGGTTCACCCAAAAATTAAAATAATGTCATTAATGACTCACCCTCATGTCGTTCCAAGCCCGTAAGACCTCCGTTCATCTTCGGGACACAGTTTAAGATATTTTAGATTTAGTCCGAGAGCTTTCTGTCCCTCCATTGAAAATGTATGTACGGTATACTGTCCATGTCCAGAAAGGTAATAAAGACATCATCAAAGTAGTCCATGTGACATCAGTGGGTTAGTTAGAATGTTTTGAAGCATCGAAAATAAATTTTTGTCCAAAAATAACAAAAAATACGACTTTATTCAGCGTTGTATTCTCTCCCGGGTCTGTTGTCAAATGACTCCGCAGTGACGCTGCTGACGTAAGACGCTGAAATGAAGCTCGGGCGCATAGATCACAAGACCCGGAAGAGAATACAATGCTGAATAAAGTCGTAGTTTTTGTTATTTTTGGACAAAAATTTATTTTCGATGCTTTAAAACATTCTAACTAACCCACTGATGTCACATGGACTACATTGATGATAGGACAGTATACCGTACATAGATGGGAAAAAATGCGATGACGTCGGGCGCTTTTTCCGCTCTGAGTTTTTTTTTTTCTGCAAAACTGCAAAAACGCGAGGCGCAGCAGGCGGTAAACCGCGAGTCGTTTGGGGGCGTATAAACAGCGCGCAGAACGCTCACTGCTATAGGAAAACAATTTAAAAAAGGCGCCTCTCACTGCAAAAAACGCGTCAGGTGTGATCTAAGACATTTTAGGAAGAACATCTGAAACAAAGTTGGCATGTAAATGAGTGTGTGATCAGACTCACCTGAAACAGGAGTCATCGAGGTGGGAGGCAGGCCGTTCATGTTGAGCGCCCCCACCTGGTGGATCTGTGTCGCTGGATACGCAACGCTGGGCGCTAAATAACCCCCGTGAGAAGCAGCCATGATCGCCGCCTGCTGCTGCATCAGCTGAACCAATCAAACAACAGAGAGCTTATGTTAGAAAACATTATACATTAAATACAAAAACAAATATGTAACCCTGGACCACAAAACCAGTCACAAGTCACACAGGTATTTGTGGCAATACATTGTATGGGTCAAAATTTTTGATTTTTCTTTTAGGATATTAAGTAAAGATCAAGATATTTTACAATTTCCTAGCATAAATATATAAAACATGTATTTTTGTGAGTGAATGCAGCACAATCGTGAACATAAATGCACAACTTTAAAGGAGATTTTCTCAATGTTTTTTTTTTTTTTTTGCATCCTCAGATTCCAGATTTTCAATAGTTGTATCTCAGCCAAATATCGTCCTATCCTAACAAACCATACATCAATGGAAATATTATTAATTCTGCTTTCGGGTGATGTATAAATCTCAATTTTAAAAAATGCCCCATGTGACTGGTTTTGTGGTTCAGGGTCACATATAAAATATATCTAATGAAGGATTCTTTAATTTTCTTCAAAAAAGCACAGCAGGACCGTGATGGTAATACCACGGTACTTTGAATCACTAAAGATTCCCATATTTATGGACAATGATATTTACATGGGCCTCCAGGTTACTTTAAGAAATATGTTCAAAAACATAACATTATCATGGTATCTTGTTCACAAAAAAAACAACAGCATCATGGCACTTCTCTGTACTTGTTAGTTATAATAACTTGACCCTGTCGGAGATCCAACATGTGTCTGTAGGTGTTCAAATAAATTGGATCAAACGACATTCCTAAAATGAATTAACGAACACAAATGCACTGTAGCATAGCTAATTATTGTAATTATGTCACTATGGCAACAACCATCTGTGAAGACACAACAGTACAAAACAGACTTATATGTGCTGGAGTCCTCAAATGACCCCATTGCAGAACATTTACATACATACATTTGCTTATTAGCATTCATATTACTAGGATATTGGCTAGTAATATGTATTTGATCAAAAATACAGAAAAAAAAATAATATTGTGAAATATTATTTCAATTTAAAATAATGATTTTCTGTTTGAATATACTTTAAAATGTAATTTATTCCTGTGATCAAAGCTGAGTTTTCAGCATCATTACTCCAGTCTTCAGTGTCACATGATCCTTCAGAAAATTATTCTAATATGCTGATTTATTATCAGTATGTATATTTAAACAGTTTTTTTATAACCTGTTATACTTATAATTATTTGATGAAAAAAAAGAAAAAGAACAATATTAATTTAAAATAGAAATATTTTGTATCAATATACACTACCGTTCCAAAATTTGGGGTCAGTCATTTTCTTTCTTTCTTTTTTGAAAGAAATAAGTACTTCTATTTTACAAGGATGTATTAAATTGATAAAAAGTGATAGTAAAAACGTATATTGTTAGAAAAGATTTACATTTTGAATACTGTAAATGCTGTTCTTTTTTATGTAGGCTACATATATATATATATATATATATATATATATATATATATATATATATATATATATATATATATATATATATATATATATTTACACACACACACAATAGTATTTGTTTATGTGGAACTGATGCAAATTAGCCTTCTAGAAGACGCTTGTAACTACACACACTAACTGACCGCAGCTCGTGGAGTGTAATCCATACATGCATCAATATAGACCGCACTGATCTGGGTTAACCATTAGCATGCATTCTTAATGATGTTACTTTGTTTAGCCGTGATGATGGAAGAAGAGATGCTTTATCAACACAGAATCCACATTCATTTGAAACATTAGCAAACATATACATAAAAGTACCATGCTATTCTCTGAAAAGTACGATGCAAATCCATTGAACAGTAATGTACACGAATATGGTTATCATATAGTAGCGGAGATATAATAAAAACAAATGATTTCAGGCTAATCATAACTCTGTGGACAGCGTCTGTGGCACGCTGTTTATTAATCATTTCACTTGGTATACATCTGCAAGAGTGAAGCGTGCTCACTTTATTTCCACATTTAATTTCCGCAAACTCTATAAAAATGTCCATATAAATGCAACTGTGGTACAGAATATCAGCAGTGCTGCTTTAGTTCAGTTTAAATGAATTGCTAACACTTCTGCACATGGCAAATAAACTCCCGTCCAGCCTTGAGACACAAAGACGAGGAGAAAGCCTCAGTGATAAACTCATTTACAGGAGCGTGTGTGTTTGTGTATGCATCTGCGATTTTATTGAATGCTAATGTGTGCTGAACTCCCCAGGTACTCCGAGGCAATCAGCGCTCCATCATGGGCCAATTACTGGTGTAGAGGCGCTTCGAGAGGCACAGCTCAATGCAAAGCTCCAGTCGCTCACGGGATGTGACACGCGTGTTTATGCATGTTTGTGGGGACGTGCTGACACGTCTTGGGGGGGGGGAAGGGTTGGGAAAATGGAAGTGTTTGGTGCATGAAGAAATGAGATGTCCAAACCGCTGACAATAATTACTTGCTTTGCCATTCATTCAGACTGGAGCTGTAGTTTAAATGGTTGGGCGGTCTCACCATGCCATGATAGAAATGTGTCAACCGATCCCGCTGTGGCGTTTACATCCAGCAGACAGCTATAGCATGCAGATTACGACAAATCTGATGCAAAAATTATTTTATTACTTAGTATTAGTCTTGCCATATAAATATCTCAGTTCCTAGAAAAAAACTTTTGCTTAAAAAAAAGTTTTTGTTTAAAACATGAATTATTTGCCAATGGCAGCGTAAAAAAAAAAAAATCTGAACCTTAAAAATGATTTAAGTTTATGTTTCTGACTCCACTGGTGGATCATTTTGTATTGTTTTAAGCATGAACTCACTAAATTCGGATACAGTTCAGAAAAATATATTGAATATCTGAATAATTTTACTTCTCAAGTAAATGTTTCTTGATTTAAGAATGTTTAGATATTTAACTGCAAAACAAGACAAAAATACTTTTTTTTTTTTAAAGAACTCTCTTATGCTCAGACAGGCTACATTTATTGGGTCAAAAACACAGTAAAAACTGTAATAATGTGACATATTATTTAAAATAACTGCTTTCAATTTAGATATATTTTAAAATATATATATTTTTTCTATGATGGCAAAGCTGAATTTTTCAGTATCATTACTCCAGTCTTCAGTGTCACATGATCCTTCAGAAATCAGTATAATTTTTCTGTATTTTTACTTCTAACATTTATTATTACTATAATATTTTTGTGGCAACCCATTTTTTCAGGATTCTTTGATGAACAGAGAGTTTAAACATTTAATGTTTAATCTTTAATCTTTCTTTGAAAGAAACAGCATTTAAACATTTTGAGGTTGAATAAAAAAACAATAATAAAGTGATTATATTTATATATATATATATAATCACTTTATTGTTATTGTTTATTCAACCTCAAAATGTTTAAGTGCTTTTCTTTTAAAAGCTATATCACGGTTATATATATATATATATATATATATATATATATATATATATAATAACCATGATATACATTTTCTGCCCACCCCTAGCTGAGGCTCATCATTGCTGGTTTGTTTGTGTGCTCTAGTCAAACAAATCAGGCACAAATGGATTAGAATCAGAAAAATCACATCAAACAGCAAGTATGCTGAGAACAAATCATAATTAACATAACAAATACTTGCGTCAGGTTAATATCATCTGAATTGTTTGCTAATGATTTGCCAAAGCTGAGAGTCTGAGCAGGAGCCAGGCGGTTCATGTGTGCAGTTGTGCCGAGATCCACCAGGAGGCGCTGCAAACCACCAACATCTTCTCCATCACAACACAACACAACACAACACACCCACTCACAGTGTTTCAAACGACAGCATGTTTTCATCAGTCTGGAGCTCTGTTCACAAAATGAACATCATCAGTGTGCACTAACTCCCTTCATGGTCAAAAGTAAAAGCCGTTCGATTGAAGCGTGACACGGCAGAATTGCACCGCCGAATGTAGTGGATTTGTGGCCGGTTCTTTGTTTGCACTGAGAAAGGTTTCTGAAATGCCCTTCAGTGCTCGACGGCTCGTGCTTTGGTTCTCGAGCAGAGTGCACTGGAACATTACAGCCTCCAATCCTCTCCCGCTTTTACTTGTGTTGTCTATTCCTGCGCCAGGCCTTTGAGACACCAGTGCAGTGCCAGAGAGAGTGCTGGAGCAGGGCATTATGGGATATAGAGTACTGTGCCCTGTCAAATAATCCTTACTAGTGCAGTTTCAGATGATCTCACTTTACCACACTGCATTTGTATGTATGTGTAGATAATTCATCATTTTTTATTTTGCACTGCTGCTCAAAAGTATTTAAAAAATAGATAAACTACTTGACATGACTAATCTATTTTGGTTTCTGGATGACTAAACGACCCTGCTTACGGGAAATCATTTCTTGACTACTTCAAACCTTTCAAAACTGCGGTGGCAGCATTGATGAAAAACAATTTGCTGTTTTATAACAATAAAAGTCTATAAGAACCACTGCAAACTGAAGTTATATGCAATATTAGCTGAAAAATAATGCATGAATACACACTTCAAAAATGCATCCTGGAAACTTTGGCACACTACTCTTAACATACTGCACTATGATTTGTAATGCACTGATCATCATTTTTAGTGCGCAAATTGAGATGTCATGCCTCCTGTGTTCATTCTACATGGAGATTTCTAAGAGGTTCTACGTGGGGATTTTTTGTTGTTGTTGTTGCTATAAAAGAAGTAAATATGAAATTAGAATAGAGATGCGATTCACAATTCGCATCCATTCGGAGCATGAACATAAAAACAACCACAGGCTGGTATTTAGGACTAACTAGCAATGAGTAGAAACCACAGCGGTTACCGTTAGCCAGCTGGACTACAGGTGAAGCTGTCTTCATTTCATGACACCATTCTATAGAGACACTGTCAAGCTGCAGAATCAGATTCCACCAACACTGGTTGCATGGCACTAAATATTCTATTCCATACATTTCCATTCCATTCCATTTTATTCCATATCATACCATACCATACCATACCATACCATACCATACCATTCCATACCATTTTATTCCATATCATACCATACCATACCATACCATACCATACCATACCATACCATACCATACCATTCCACTCCATTCCATTCCATTCCATTCCATTCCATTCCATTCCATTCTACTCTATTCCATATCATACCATTCCATTTTATTCCATATCATACCATTCCATTTTATTCCATATCATACCATGCCATTCCATTCCACTCCACTCCACTCCACTCCACTCCACTCCACTCCACTCAATTCCATTCCATTCCATGCCATGCCATTCCATTCTACTCCACTCCATTCCATTCCATTCTACTCCACTCCATTCCATTACATTCTACTCCACTCCACTCCATTCCATTCCATACCATACCGCCGTTTTTTTCTTCATTCTACACTCACCGACTTTATTAGGTACACCTTGCTAGTACCGAGTTGGACTCACTTTTGCCTTCCGAACTGCCTTAATTTAGAGATTCAACAAGGTGCTGGAAACATTCCTCAGAGGCTTTGGTCCATATTGTCATGAGAGCATCACACAGTTTCTGCAGATCGGCTGTCGGCTGAACATCCATGATGCAAATCTCCCGTTCCTCCACATTTCAAATACTCTCTACTGGATTGAGATCTGGAGACTGTGGAGGCCGTTTGAGTTTAGTGAACTCACTGTCATGATCCAGAAACCAGTTTCAGATGATGTGAGCTTTGTGCCTGAACCGTTGACATGAGGCAGGATTGATCCATGCTTTCATGTTGTTTACACCAAACTCTGAATCTACCATCTGAATGTCACAGCAGAAACCGAGACTCATCAGACCAGTTTTTTTCAATCTTCCATTGTCCGATATTGGGGAGCCTGTACGAACTACAGCCTCAGTTTCTGTTCTTATCTGACAGGAGTGTGTGTCTTCTTCTGCTTCAAGGTTGGACGTGTTGTGTGTTCAGAGATGCTCTTCTGCAGACCTCGGTGAACGTGTGGTTATTTGAGTTACTGTTGTCTTTCTATCAGCTCAACCAGTCTGGTCATTCTCCTCTGACCTCTGGCATCAACAAGGCATTTTCACCCACAGAACTGCCGCTCACTGATATTTTCTTTTTTTCCTGACCATTCTCTGTAAACCCTAGAGATGGCTGTGTGTGAAAATCCCAGTAGATCAGCAGTTTCTGAAACACTCAGACCAGTCCGTCTGGCACCAACAACCATGCCACGTTCAAACTCTCTTAAATCCTCTTTCTTCCGCATTCTGATGCTCAGTCTGAACTCGCAGATCGTCTTGATCATGTCTACATGCCTTGATGCATTGAGTTGCTGCCACGTGATTGGCTAATTAGATATTTGCATTAACAAGCAGTTGAACATCTGTACCTAATAAAGTGGACGATTAATGTACATCAAGGGTGTCCAAACTTGGAGACCAAAGAGTAGCTCCGAGATGCAGTGTTTGAATTGTGTCGAAGCTCTTGGGGGGGGGGTCCCCCAATAAAAATAAATAAAAATAATAAAAAAACAACTTAATAATACATTAGAGCCGGGACTTTAACGCGTTAATTAAGATTAATTAATTACACAAAAAATAACGCGTTAAACATTTTTAACGCATTTTAATCGCACTTATTTTTGCACCGCGGAACGTTTCTCACTGGATGAGTTTAGGCGGACCGATTATACTGGAGCACCAACTAGCGTTCATAACTTCCACAGACAGTTCTAACTAAACAATAACTTTTTTCGACAACAACGACAACAACAAACCACAGTGAACATAAACAAAGAAGCTGACGAGACCGCTTTGGTCGGCCCCGTGGATGGGACATTTTGTTATAAAAAAACGAACGGATGGAAGCGTCGATAAGGTCGTGGTTGTGTGCAAGCTGTGCAACAAGGAATTGGGAACGGCTCTTGCTACACTTAATGGCAAAAATAGCACTGGTCTGCTGGACTTGGTTGAACAAAAATAAACAATATTTTGTTGCTTAAGCTTATGTATTCAGTCCTTATTCAATGGTATACTAAAAATCCATGTGAAAAAAATTACTTCTCACTGTTCTCAGGTCAAATATTTACATGCAATTAAAATGCGATTAATTAATTACAAAGCCTCTAATTAATTAGATAAATTTTTTTTATCGAGTCCCGGCCCTATAATATATATATATTTTAATGAAAAACCAGGGGACCCCCCCCCCCCCAATGTAATTTTTTTGGACCTTATGGGGGGTCCCTTGATGCTTCTGGGAGGTCCCGGGCCCCCCCTCAATTCGAACACTGTGTGTCCCAATTAACAAGATGTGTCCTAATTCACAGGCTGCATCCTTCGAAGGACTCAGCTGCAGTATAAGCTCTTTCTAGGCCTATAGAAACTTCCAGGTAAGTGTGTTGAAGCGAAATTCTGCAGGACGTTCACACTTCACGATCAAGTTTGGACACTGGCGTAAATGATTCTTTTCTGTTCTGTTGTATTCTGTGACTCTGCTTCTATACGTTTCTGTTCAATTCTATGTGGATCTGTTCTATTCTACTCTATATTATTCTGTCTTCTTTTGCACCCGTCACTGAGTCAGAGTTGGCAATCTTTATGAAACGGTTCTGAAACCACAGCACACTTTTCAACCAACTCAACCCAAACCGCTGACAAGAGGAACCATGATTGCAGACCGTGTGGAAATCTTCCTAAAAAGCTCTCATGCTATTATGCAAATGCTGTTGGCAGGATGTATAATCCCAACAGTTCCTGTGTGCTGCCGTATCACACTATGACCAAAATGAATAGTCTATTTCACTTAGTGTGTGTGTGTGTGTGTGTGTGTGTGTGTGTGTGTGTGTGTGTGTGTGTGTGTGTGTGTGTGTGTGTGTGTGTGTGTGTGTGTGTGTGTGTGTGAGAGACAGTGTGTGTTCGTTTGTTTCCCCTAGGGCAGGATTTCACGATTTAAGGCAATGTTTGAAGTGCTACTCATTCCCATTTAAATAATCCACATGCAATTTAAATCAGTCAGGATACAAGCAAGAGTGTGAACCTGCTGAGTGAACTGGGTTTGTGTGTGTATGAGGTCTGTAATGTACAGTTCGTGTATTTAGAATGGAGATAATCTATGCTTGCATGCACACGTGAATGCTACATCTGTGCCATTAAACCAGATGTGTAACTATTTGTGTATTGTCAGTTTAACTAATGTAAAGTTTCTCAGTAAGATTCTGACAGTTTCAGTGTTATTATCGTTAACTAACCCCCCCCCCCCCTTTTTTTTTAATGCATTTTTTATGAATTTAATTTTAATGAAATAAAAATAAATCTAAAAAAAGCTTAAACTTATTTTATTTCAGCTAGTTGTCATGAAAATAGTACATTTTATGTTTATTAAAGGGGTCATGACATGAGAAACCAAATTTGCCTTGATCTTTTGGTATATAAGAGGTCTTTGTACCATTAAAACGTCCTGCAAGTTTCATAGCTTAAGACGTCCTCCCCATTATAAACGAATCATTTATTTAATCAAGCTCTAAATACAGCTCGTTCTGGATCCATGGTAAGAAGTGACGTCACGGTACGAAGTGACGTACCAGCGTTTGCATATGACCGCCTCCAGCGCAAGACAGCTACGCTTTAAGCGCAAGACAACTACGCTCATTTCGTATCGTTGTCGCGCCCGCGCGCCGCGCGCCTCACAAGTGTTCAGTCGACGGACAGCGAGTGGGTCTGTGTACAGGGAAATTACGATGCCGCAGATCTGCTGTTCCTGGCTGTGGACAAACTACATCTTTGAATACGCTGCGAAAGATCCAGTCGGCAGGGAAAAATGGATGCACTTTATTTTTTGCGGACGTCTCAGTCACGGCAGTGTTAGTTTAAGCGTTTGTTCTATACATTTGAAGGATGACTGTTTTGAGACTGTTTTGAGCTTTGCCAGAAAACTGTTGCTCAAAGATAAGTCCGTGCCGTCTATTCTGGGCTCAACAACGACGACGCAAACTGTAAGTAATGTATTTAAAACTTTAAACTACTTTTTAAATACGCTGAAAGATCCAGTCGTCAGGGAAAAATGGATGCACTTTATTTTTTGCGGACGTCCCAGTCACGGCAGTGTTCTATACATTTGAAGGATGACTGTTTTGAGGAAAAAATCCCAATATGATGATTGGCTTTGCCAGAAAACGGTTGCTCAAAGATAAGTCCGTGCCGACTATGGGCTCAATGACGACGACGCAAACTTACTTTTTACCATGGCTAATATAAACACATTTGTATAAGAGAATCTTGAAAATATGTCGCCTTTCTAGTAGGCCTAACGTTACATGTGATAGAAAATTAAAAATGTTGCCTTTATCAATGCTGCATCTTCAAAGATGGCCTGTGCATGCATTTTTGTCCGTGGTACACCCTATCATTTCATTGGAATTAGTTAAATAATGTTAAACTGTTAGCAAATGAAGCTATAAGATAATTATTATGCAACAATAATCCGTTTTCAAGTGTCTCGGGTTAATTTTTTTTTATTAATTCAAAATAGTTTCACTTTCCATGTGGACACGGGCTGATCCAGTCTTCGTTGTTGTGGTGATGGTTCATGTGCCTCTGATTCCGGCTCAAACATAATAAGGTTTTATCATTGCAAGAGCCATCGCTTCGCATGCATCACCCGCTATTAAACAGTTACGCCGAATCCGCAAATGTTCTGGCTGGGGGCGTTAATAATTGATGCATGGGCACTGACGTTAGCCAATCATAACAGTGGGCGTTAACACTGAACTCTTAAAGGGGAAACACCCCCAAAACAGACTGTTTGAATCAGAGGATGAGAAACAGGGTGGGAAAAGGTCATAAATCACTACATTTTAAAAGTTTTTTGTAAAAAAAACTATAGTAATACTATAATTGCACCTAAGGGAACATAATAATAAAATAAAAAAAACCATGTCATGACCCCTTTAAATATAAAATATTACATTTATATATTTATATTACATATAAAACGTATACAGTTTAAACTAAGTTTAAACTTTTCATAAAAAGTATGCAGTCATATTTATGTTAAATAATTAAATTAATATATTAATATCCATTCAAATAAAAAAGAACCAATCAGCTATTTGCCAAGACAATATATCTAATTTTCGAATTGGTTTAGGTTAAGTACCAAAATAACTCAAACTAAAAACTAATACTTAATAAAAATGAGTCATTTAAAAAAAATTAACACAACAAAATGAGTAAAACCTTAATTAAAAGTAAAATTAAACCAGAAAATATAAAAATAAAATCTAATTAAAAATAATAACAAAACTTTAAATAGTATTTGAATGAGTAAAATAACACTGAAGAATGAGAATGCAATGCATTTTGCAATACTATGCAGTTGACAGCATGCCTTAGTTCTCTGTGTGCACAATTCAGGTTTTGTGTGTGTTTATACATGTGTGATTGTATTTACTGTGTGCAGGGACACAGAACAGGTGGATGATGGGATACCTGGGGGTTTTCCTTCTGTTGGCTCCATGTTTAGACGTCACAGAAGGAATTGCACACAGATATCCCAGTATGTCCACCCACGAACAGGATAATAAGCAGCAAGCTGCTAACATGGCGAGGAGGCGCACGCGGTTGTGCGAAGGATCATATGGATTATAAAATCAAAGCTGTAGTTTGAAATGTCACACACACATATGCACACACTTCAGCGCAGTGTAATTAAAACCGAAGGCCTGCCGGGTATATGCTATATATAGAGCCCGTCTGACACGTGATGCGGATCCTCAAACTTCCCACTTCTGTGAGACTCCACGAGCTAAAAAGTATTTAAAATAGCGGCTAACTTCCACACTATCAGATCACAGGCTTAATCTGTATCTAATGCCGTTATCGTTTCAAGTAATACGCTTATGAATATGCACAGAAATCCATGTGCTTTGAATACATTATCCATTCCGTAAATGAACTGGGATTCATCTAAAGAAGATGAATTACTCAAAGACGCATTTGGCTTTTCCAACCACGCTAAGAGTGCCGAACTAGGCCAGGATGATGAAGCTAATAAAAATCATCTTGATATTTTTCTGCCATTTGATAATATTTGATATATATCTCTATATTTATGTATTTTCTATGAAATGGCTTAAAAGGAACCATCATTTCAATGAAACAGCCGTGGCTGCCAAGTTGATTTAAATGATTAACATAAGAAGTGAAACAGCATTTAAAATAATCATGTTTGCCTTTAAACGACACAAGGAAGAGTGATATTTAATCATTTTCATTTATATGCACCTAAATAATCCTACATGAGTCCATTAAAAACTGCTACATGCAGACTTCAGTGCATTTTTTTATTGATTGATGCAAACAATTGATTGGATCAGAGTTTTGAACTGACTCACTTGACCATTTGAACTGATTTATATAGAAATTAAATAAATGTACCAACTCTAATGCCATATGTTTACTGAAGTTTAAATAAGAAAAGCTATTAAAAACTTGGACTTAATACTCATGGAAGTCCTGGTCTTTTGACGTTGTCTTTAGGAAACTAAATGGCCAAATAAAAAGTGCATGTTGCTTATATTCATAAATCACCTGAAATATATTCACTCGGCTCTACTGCAATCACACGAACTCAAAACCACAGGTTATAAGAGTGTCCTTTATAATCAAAGCCAAATATTCAAAATGCAAATAAACCGTAAAAACGGCACTCAGGATCAATTTGATTCCTGTTATATTCTGAAGAGTCCAATGGGAGCAAGAGTTCAAATTGCACAGGAACTCTTGCGTTTTTCTGCAAGTATTCATGGGTCAGGAATTGAAATGATGTTAATGCATTATTCAGCAGAGTGAAAAACGTCTTGAGACAAGGACAGCGTTGGTTAATCTGAGGCTGTTAGACTTCAGAAGCGTGTTGTGTGTGCTCACCGCGTGTGTGTAAGTACTGTAGGTGCTGCTGTAGGTGCTGAACGGCAGGGCCACGGTGGGGTTGAAGATGCCGAACTGACCCACCATCTGTTGCATGCGGCGTATGGTCCTCTCTTTATCGGTGTCAGCGAACTTCACCACCAAACTCGACGAAGCTCCCTGCGAGAGACACGGGAACAGTTGTACGTATCAGTAACATTGCATTCTACAGTTTGGTGGCTTTTGGACTGAGCTGAAAACATTGTAAACATTCAATTGTCAGAGGGAGAATCATACAAACACACAGGTCAAGCTCAGGCTAGTTTAACCTAATAACCCGGACCAAATATTTCAAATTTCAGTCACATTTTATGGCATATGTTATGCCATATTTACAATGCAATGTGTAACAGGGTGGACGTTTTCAGATCATTTCAAGCCCATTACTAGGAAAGAACAAAATGCTAGCAGAAGATTGACATTTAGGGAGAATGTTATATAAAATCTTTTTTTTATTTTTTTTATTTACATTTTCATGTCCAGTATAAATTGATACAACAGGGTGGACTGTCACCTAAAAATGGGGAGAAGAGAGAAGTTTATGACTGAGTTGCTTTACCCAAAAGGAAGTCATGTGATTTAGTTTTTAAGATTTTAATAGCACCAATGTAACAGGGTGAACTGTTTGGGGGACATAAACTACTTTAGTTTAAATATGTATCAATAATTTATATTTTATTCCAAAGAGAATAAGCAAATGTATACTAATACTTAAAATTGCTAATTTAGAAACATATATATATACATTTGATATCAAAGTGAGGTTGAGAAAACACGATTGTGGGGCATTTGCCTGTCAAGTGCTTGAAACGTTTGTGTTCATTATTAGGGTACATCTATGCATGAAAAACCATGAGGCATGAAAGTTGATCAACATTTTAGGGGGAAAAATGCACTGTAGGATGATGACCCTGCAACATATCCCCTAAAAGGACATGATGATGGAAAAAATATAAGATGGGAGGAAAGACATCTTTCAATAATTTTGCGTTCGCTCACAAAAAGTTTTGTGTTCCCTGAGAAACTTTGCGTTCGCTCGAAAAACTTTTTGCATTCGCTTTACAAAGCTTCTCATGGGAAAGCAAACATTTTGCAAGTGAACACAGAAAGCATTGAATTTCCCCCCAACCAATAATTTTTTTTTCCTTCACCATGTCCCTTACGAGCATGCACAACATGCACAACATATACACATGGATTAAAATCATCATATTCTACACTTTTGTTGCACTTTTCCTTTTGTAGAAATGTTCGTGTCTTGCACTAAAAACAACTAATTTAGCTTCCAAATGTAATCTATCCCTCCAAATAAGGCTGTTATCTGCTGTAATAAAGCTAACATATGACTTAAAAAGACTAGGATTTATAGACAAACAGTGTAATTAGCATGGAGTACTTTTATGGTGCTTTTGTGTCCTTTTCAGGGTTATTGTTGTTGTTAACTAAAACTATGAGAAACTTTTTGTTAATTAAAATAAAGCAAAAAATTAAATAAACTATAAATGAAAAGAATAAAATGATGCCTTGTCAACTAACTAAAATAAGTTTTGGTTAAAGCACTAAAATGACCTAGAAGTAAATAAAACTAAAACTAAAAAAATAAATAAAAAAACAACAACAACCAACAACTTCAAAATATGAATTAAAACTATAAACAGTGATCCCTTTTGAAGCTTAAAAGCATCAGTCCTCTTTTGCTGTAACTGCATCCAAGAGACCATAAACCAGATCAAATCTTATGTTCCACAGAAATAAAATCATACAGGTAATCATCGTTTATATTTTTCTTGGCGCTTATAAAAAGTGCAGTGCAACATCACATAATCTCTCTCTCTCTCACACACACACACACACACACACACACACACACACACACACACACACACACACACACACACACACGCACACACACACACACACACACACACACACACACACACACACACACACACACACACACACACACACACACACACTCATTAAAGGGCTCTTGATGATTTACTGCACCACTTGACCTTTCATCCCTAAAGGCCAGGATATTCCCCTCATCTGAGAGAGAGACCCTGAAGGTCTGCACCGCTGGGGATTTGTAATGCCTGATCATAAGCCTACACAGCACTTCAGTGCAGATTATGGGTGAGAGTGAGCATCACTGAAGTGAGCACTCTGAAGGGTGCAGGCCATTACTGTCTCCTACTGTATGTGTGCATCCTACACAAACACACGCCACTGCCACTTTACTGTGAATTAGCATTTCTTTTAGGGATGCACCAATATATGGACCAATAATCAGCATTGGCTGATAAAAGCAATTATTCTCACTATGATCAGACATCAGCCGATTGCTTGAAAACAGGGCCGATTACATCCTGTCAATCAAAAGCTGGCGGAAAAATGCATTGGAACTCATGTGTGAAGACATTGTCTCTCGTGTGGAATTACTAATTTAGTAATCTACTGTGAGTGAGTCTTTACAAAAAAATCATAATTCTTTTACTGCTTTACTTGTTTAATATCATACAACAACAAAAGAAGGCTCGCATAAACACAAGTGAATCAAATACAGAGTAGGGGTTGCAAAGACTAGTCGACTATAATGCTTTTAAGCTTGACGTCGACTAGTCGCTGATCATGGCCTATAGCGGGGGCAAGAGGATAAGAAATCTTTGAAGTCCACTTTTACACTCCGTTCCCAACAGTTAAGTTCCAACAGTGCTCCACAAGACATGTTTGATTATACAATCTGGATGCTCAAAATAGATCAGGAGAATGCACGTTTTAAACAGCTTATTGCACACGCAAGTTAATAGCTGTTCTAAACTTATGCACTGCTGCATTGTAACGCACATAGACATAGCTCATGCAGATCGTGCACACAGACTGGCTGATTGGCTCACTCTCTCTCCTCCCCCATCATGTGTGGACACGCCCCCTACTGCTGATTGACTCTCTCTCTCCTCCCCCATCATGTGTGGACACGCCCCCTACTGCTGATTGACTCTCTCTCTCCTCGCAATCATGAGTGGACACGCCCCCTACTGTTGATTGGCTCACTCTCTCTCCTCCCCCATCATGAGTGGACACGCCCCCCTACTGCTGATTGACTCATTTTCTCTCCTCCCCCATCATGAGTGGACACACCCCCTACTGCTGATTGACTCATTTTCTCTCCTCCCCCATCATGAGTGGACACACCCCCTACTGCTGATTGACTCATTTTCTCTCCTCCCCCATCAAGAGTGGACACGCCTCCCTACTGCTGATTGGCTCACTCTCTCTCCTCCCCCATCATGAGTGGACACGCCCCCTACTGTTGATTGACTCACTCTCTCCTCCCCCATCATGTGTGGACACGCCCCCTACTGCTGATTGACTCTCTCTCCTCGCAATCATGAGTGGACACACCCCCTACTGTTGATTGGCTCACTCTCTCTCCTCCCCCATCATGAGTGGACACGCCCCCTACTGTTGATTGACTCACTCTCTCCTCCCCCATCATGTGTGGACACACCCCCTATTGCTGATTGACTCTCTCTCCTCGCAATCATGAGTGGACACACCCCCTACTGTTGATTGGCTCACTCTCTCTCCTCCCCCATCATGAGTGGACACGCCCCCCTACTGCTGATTGACTCACTCTCTCTCCTCCCCCATCATGAGTGGACACGCCCCCCTACTGCTGATTGACTCTCTCTCCTCGCAATCATGAGTGGACACGCCCCCCTACTGCTGAGTGACTAACACTCTCTCTCCTCGCAATCATGAGTGGACACGCCCCCTACTGCTGATTGACTCACTCTCTCTCCTCGCAATCATGAGTGGACACGCCCCCCTACTGCTGATTGACTCACTCTCTCTCCTCGCAATCATGAGTGGACACGCCCCCTACTGCTGATTGACTCACTCTCTCTCCTCGCAATCATGAGTGGACACGTCCCTCTACTCCTGATTGGCCACAAGTGTTTTGTGCTTCTCGGTCCGATCCACTTTCAACAGTGTTTCTCAGAAATCTCTTACTGCGCCTTTAATCGGGGGAAATTATGAGTGATTGTGAGCAAAACAGGAGATTTTATAATTCAGTTCATGTTATTGTGAATTAAGAACATCCAAATGTTCAAGGTTTATAAATCTTAATTTAATGTTCAGAATTTAGTTAATGTGAGTTTATCAGTATAACTTTCTAAAATAATCATTAATCATTAAAATTCATTTGAAACAAGGTATTAAAAGCAGAACACCAAACTATCATGTCATTCTAAACAATTGGACATTGGCATCAGACATTTTTTTATCGTTACATCCCTTAAATATTTAGCGGTAGTAAAAAACATGAGCGTCAAATGAAGTATTTTTTGTAAAGGTGTATTAGAGGTTGCGACTCTGTAAGAAGCTGGACTGTCAGGACAGGTTTGAGATCTGACATTGAACATCATTGTGACAAGCTGTAAAATGATGCTGAAATATTTTAATGCATTAAAATTGGTATGGTGGAAAGTTTGGCTCTGCAGGGCTCAAGCAAACTGTAAGGCTGAGCTGTTAATGAGGCCTTTGCTAACTCAACGCATGGCTCTGAATGTGTAATGAGGAACTATTAAAATGTCCCTGAAACTCTCTCTCACTGGCTCTGGTCCAAAACCTATGAGCTTCCTCGCCGTCTACGGCCTTCACATGCAGCAAATAAACTAAATGGGTTTGAATGCACTACATTAGCAGCAACTGCATCAAAATAAATTGCTATATGTAAATTATAATCAACATTTCCATTGCTTTGTCTGTCATCTCAGATGGATGTTTTCAACAAGCTTCTCGCATTGCATCCTGGGATTGTCTAATTTACACTACCGTTCAAAAGTTTGGGGTCTGTAAGACTTGAAAGAAGCTGTATTTATTTAATCAAAAACACAGTAAAAACAGTAATGTTTTTACAATTTAAAGTAACTGCCTATTTGTATATATTTTATAATGTAATTTATTCCTGTGATGCAAAGCTGAAAATATTCAGTGTCACATGATCCTTCAAAAATAATTATAATATGCTGATTTGCTGCTCAATAAACATTTCTGGTTATTATCAATGTTGAAATCAGTTGTGCTGCTTCATATTTTTGTGGAAAGCACAATACATTTATTTTCAGGATTATTTGATGAACAGAAACAATGGCGCCACCAGGGGGTGGCCAGGGGTGGCCGTGGCCACCCCTGGCCGACTCCTGGCCACCCCACTGGCCACCCCAATGGCCAGTAAAAAATTTAGTAGCATCAGTTATGCATTTCATCCCTAATGCACAGCCAGGCAGGCAAGCTGATCTAGACTTTCGATCGCACACAGAAGCCCGCCCCTCCCCCGCCCCTCCGTACATGCCGCTGTTGCGCGCTCAGACAGCAACAGCTCAGCGCGTGCCCGTCGGTCAACAATTTTAAAAGAAGTTAAGAAAGAAGACGAAGACTACCGGTAAGTAAATAAGTAAAAAATATTCTTTAGTAAAAGAAGACGGGGAATTATGTGTCGTGACGTGCTTTTTAAGTGCCAAATGGTTACAGTATACTGTTACAACAGCTTTTTGATGCGTCTTTGACATGTTTTGACAAGAGTTACCTAGCTAACGTCGTTAGCTGGTGCATGTATATGTGTAACAGAGTTAAAATAATGCTGTTAAATTCATGCATTAATTGGGAAAACTCGACATTGGCTGTTGCATCACTCGCATTTGTGTGCGTGATATTGCGGGCGGAGCTACGTCACCACCAGCAGAGTCACATCTCTCGTGCTGGTAAGTCGCATCAATAAGAGCTGCGTCATAAAAACAGAGTTTAGATTGTTTTCAACAAGTGCAAGGTTGGACTTTATAAACTACACACAAGTTTACTTCATGTGTCTGTTAGTTCCTAGTTTTGTCAGTCGAGTCATAGGCTATGTGTTATTTGCAATGATGAAATGGAGTGTGTGTATTATTATTAACCTGCTTGTGAACTCTGTTTATTTCATTTAAGAAATTCATGCAACGTGATGCACTGTCCGTTAAATATAACACAATAAACCAAAGTATATCAGTAGGAGTTTCCTTAAGTCTTTCTGATAGTTTTCTTCAGGCCGGTTTACCCATACAGAAATGTAATATATGTACATAGCCTAGGTATATGAAATATACATATATGAAATATATCCACATATATAAAATATATATACCCATATATATGCCCATATATAAAACCTATTAGAAAATGGAACAATTGACATATAAAACCAGCCCATATATTTGATGTATGTATAATAGTGTTTTTTTACATACATGTCACATATATAATTATCAGTTTTCAAATAGAATTTGTGTAGTATTTGTTTTGTTTTTATGAGCTGGTCAAGAAGAGGTAAAATAATAATAAATAATACATTTTATTTATAAAAGATTCGAAAATGAGATAGAAATTGAAATGAAATGTGGATAATGAGATAGAAATTGAAATGAAATGTGGATATGTAGACTTGATCTGTAGACTTGAAATAAATAGTAAATAGTTTGGCATATATAAATTATACATATCGGTGACATATATGGTCAAAACATACAGTATTATATAAATAATAATCATATACATCATATTAATATATGTCAATATACTAATTTAATATGGCAAATTTATATATGTTAAAAACCTATATCAACATATATGTAGAGATATGTATATGTGATAGCAATATATTGTCTTATATTTAACATATATGACGGCGTCACTAGCGATATAGGGATATGTCATATATTACATTTCCGTATGGGTTACTACAACAGTAGAATACAATTCTGAAATTATGGTTTATAGTTTTGGTGTGCCACCCCAAGATTTTAAGTGGCCCCATCTGGCCACCCCTATGAAAATTTTCTGGAGGCGCCACTGAACAGAAAGTTCAAAATTTGAAATCTTTTGTAACATTATAAATGTCTTTACTGTCACGTTTGATCAATTTAATGCATCATTGCTGAATTTTTACTGACCTCAAACTTTGAATAGTAGACTGTGAGTCATTTTTTATTTATATATGAAAAATCATATATAAAAAGAAAACATTGATATAAGTGAAGATCATACCTGATAATGCCGTTCTGAGCAGTTAGTGATCAGATTTAATTCTCTTTTTAAGTCAGATGGGAAGCCATCAGAGCTAAACCCGCCAGCTGTTCTCACCCAGACGTTTGGCAAAAGGTCTAAATCCATAATAAAGTTGCACCAGGCAGCGATACAACAGATATTCAATAAGTCAAAATAAATGAGGAGAAGCTTTGTGAAAACAATATACCGTAATCACAGACATTGCTATCCGGACAGCATTCGATTTCTCAGAGTGGGTCATTTGCTTTGTAATTTTGCTCAGGAAAAATAGACTTGTTTGATTTAAACAGAATTCAAATCACAAAGTAAGTCTGTGAAACACACACTTACCTGACCTTGAGGAAACTAGTCACATTAAAATTTGAAAGAGGACCTATTATGATCTTTTACAAAGTCTTGATTTTGTTTCCAGTCTCTAAAACAGGTTTTAATGCTTGATTATTTTTCACATATTCTCCATTGTTGCAGCTTTTCTCTTCCCAGTCTGTCAGTAACACTTTACTACCATAGTACGATGCATCATGGAAGAAATCAACTAGCTAGTCACGACTGTTTCCCGAAACCGTATGTCGCAAAGTATCGTTCAACCACGTTGGTTTATGACGTCTCGCACGTGGTGCACTAATAACTTATTTTAATTAATCTGTTTGAGATCAAATTAACGCTAGATTTTGTCATATAAGTTGCATACATGGCATCTGAAGACCATTTCTAATTTTTCTCAGTTATTTTGCTTTATTACCAGACTCAATATTTGGCTCGTTCTTACAAAGTAGAGCACGTTCGCACATGCGCAGTCTTAAAACGGTGCTTTAAATCTTTTGACAAACTAGAAGACGTAAATTACATTTGTATGTATTCTAAATAAAAAACACGGGTTGTACTGAATGTCAGCTTGCTTATATAGAGCTGTCGTTCCACACAAGTTAGCGATGCAGTTTGCGAACGTTCGTTGGAACGATGGTTTCGGGAAACACCAAATAGTTGAACTATGCTGATAACGACGGAACTTGCGACCATAGTTGGCTAACGATGCTTTTGGGAAACGCACCCCTGTTAAGTTCCTGTCTCTATGAAGCTCCTCCTTCTGAAAAGCACAACATGCTCTGATTGGTCGACTGGATCAGTGTGTTGTGATTGGTCAATCGGAAATGTCACACCTCTTACCATAACCGCCAGTTTCAACACACTACTAACTAACTCTACCAGGCCCCGCCCCTTTATTCTGCGTATTAATTATTTAAATGAGGAATATTGTGACGTGTTCACTTCCGGATGAAACTCAAGACTACAATGGAGGCGTTTCAGGAGTTCAGAAACACTGACACTGATCTAGAACTCCTGCTGTCCTTTGTAATTCTGCAGACCTTTTTCATGCTCAAACAGCAACATTACACACTAAAGACAGTTCAAAATGTAAAAAAATGCATAATAGGTCCTCTTTAAGGCTTAAAATGGTGCCTACATATAGGCAGCTCACAGAGTTTTGGACTTTCAATCTCTCATTCTGTCGTCGACTATGTAGATGCTTTAATTATCGGTATGCAAAGTGTGTGTGTAAGTGCGAGATACGGCCTTGAACGTTTCGTTTGAGGATAATTACTCTCAAGGTTGAGCTGATCTCTAAACACACACTTACAGTGGTTCATCAGAAGCATTCCTGCACTACCTGTCTTCCTTCTCTGTGACAGTTCGACACAGCCGGAGTGTGTTTGATCTTCCCTAGCCCTCCCTGTCCGTTTCTTTCTCTCTACTTCTTGTCCTGCTCTCAGGGGATGGAGAAATACACCTCTTTATCTGTCCTTTCAATGTGTGGCAGAGGAATTATTCATCTGAACCTTCCAGTGTGAGAGAGAGAGAGAGAGAGAGAGAGAGAGAGAGAGTGAGGTGGAAAAACATGCAGAGTGTGATAAAAAAAAGATTGTGAGAGGTAGAATAGAAAGGAAATGTTCAGAATAGCAAACTAGCATACTCCTCGTATTATATTTCATACGTAATACATATACAGTAAATTTTTTCTCTGTGAAAAGAATACCCAGATGGCCCTGCAGCTTTTTTTTGTGCTGATTTTGGCGGAAATTCTGCAAAATAGATTTTTCACCAAAATTCTGCAGAAATTCTGTCATAATTTATCCACGGTCATGACATTTCCAACCTGTGTAACTTCTTCCATGAAGCACAAAAGGAATGTTGTAACAGCAGTTCCTTTCAATGCAACTATTGCGACTACAGCAGTTACGCTTCGAAATTCATGCACAACCATCATAAAGTAGCTACTGTATAATCCAAGTCTATTGAAATCATAAAATAGCAGTGGGAAACTGAATATTTTTTATTATTAAATATTGAAATTAATATTATGCAGTCCCCCAATTAAGATCATCATTGTTTATGCAAGTTAAATATGAATATAAATTTAAAATAAATAAAACAATTTCCGAACAATAATATAGTAAATACATAAAATAGTTTTAAGATGGTTTTTATATAGTATGTTATTTTGATTTATTTAAAAAGATATTGCCCTTTAATTAGCTACTTTTCATAAGCAGAAAATGTATATTATGCAGTCCCCTAATTAAGATTCTTGTTGTTTGCACATGCGAGTTAAATATTAAATATTTTATTTGTATAAATAGAGGTTTATGATTAATAAAAATAAATGAAAATCATAAATAAATAATAAAATGCAGTTTTAATATAACATTTTAAGACAGTTTATATAGTATGGTATTTTGATATATTTAAAAAGACATTGCCCCTTATTAAGCTACTTTTTGTTAGCAGACTGTAAAATAAATAAAATAACTTCTAAAATGTTGTTTAACATTTTTAACTATTAATATTATGCAATCCCTCAATTAAAATCATCATTGTCTGTGCAAGTTAAATATGAAATCAAATTAAAACAAATACAAATTTTTCTGAACATTAATATAGTAAATAAAAAAAAATATTTTTAAGATGTTCTTTAAATAGTATGTTATTTTATATATTTAAAAAGATATTGGCCCTTATTTAGCTACTTTTTTGTTAGCAGACTGTAAAATAAATTAAATAACTTTCTTAATAAAATGTTGTTTAAGAATTTTAACTATTAAAATTAATATTATGCAGTCCCCCTTATTAAGATTTAAATTTTTGTTATTTGCAAAAACAAACAAACAAACAAACAAAACAAACAGAATGCACTGCAGTATATGCAGTGTATAGTCTTGTAGTACTCAAGACCGGTCTAAAGAGCATTTTTTGAAGGTCTTGTTCTTGTCTAGTTCTCGGTCTTGTCTTAGTCTCAGACTAAAGGCCCGTTTACACCAAGGACGATAACTATAAAGATAACGATAATTCTAAAAATCGTTCTCCATATTAAAGAATAACAGAGTTCACACCACAACTATAACGATAAAGATATGAGGAACGATATCATTGGGATCACTTTCAGAATTATTTTTTTCCAGCTGTCGAACGATAAAACACTGACAGCCAATCAGAATGCATTCTAATTTGAAGTTCTCGCGCATTTAAAATGGCAGATGACATTGCAGAGAAGTTAATCGTCGAGGTACAAAAAAATCCTCCACTGTTTGACAAGCCAAACCCCCTTTTCAAGGATACGTTAAAAAAGATGGATATATGGAAAGCAATCGGTCGTATCCTGGGAATAAATGGTGAGAAGTAATACATTTTCGCTACTTTGAAACCGCAGCGTGGGCGCGCGCGTGCTTAGAATAAAAAGACCGTTATCGGTCATTGGCGTGGACGCATATATAGTTATCTTTATCGTTATCTTTACAGTTATCGTCCTTGGTGTGAACGGGCCTTAAGAGGAATCTGAATTTTATTTCTAGACCGTTCAACATAAAAACTGAGAGGATATCACAATATTGTCGGCATATTGTCTGATTTTTGTTAATGTGATTGGATGTAAAGTCTTGGTCTTGTCTTGGTTCCAGCACATTGTGGTCTTGGTCTCTGTGTAGGCAGTACACTAGTGTGTAGTGAGCAGTGAGCTAGTGCTCCACTCAGAAGAGAAGCCTGGATGACAACGGCTCATTTGCACTTATATTGGCTCAACATGACAGCAGCTCACTGGCTTCACCATCAGCGGTGTGTGTGTGCGCTCGCGGTTACATAAACGACGTGTGTGTTCACAAACGACATTGTGAGTGTATATGTTGACGCATATCACATGCATTCATTTATTCAACATTTTTGGTCAAAATGTTGGAGAAAGTGTTTTTTTTTAGGTAATTTTACCCTGTGAATAAATGTCTAAAAGTAAAATCATCTCTCACTTAATACGAGCTCATGAAGCTTCATGTGTGTAGTTGTACTCACAGGCATGGTCTGACTCCCGTGCAGCCCGCTGATGGCAGACTGAGCCTCGGTGTGTGTTGAAAACTTTACAAAGGCACAACCTGCAAAATACACACACAGACATACACACACACAACAAGCATAGAAATAATGAGGAACAGCAGTGGAGGTTTTCTGCAGAGAACTGTGTGTCTGCAACACTGGAGATGAGAGAGAAGACGTGCACACAAACACTAACACTCACTGCTGGCTTCTAAGGGTGTGTCACACTTGGCATGTTTGGTTGGATTAAAACGAACCCTGGTGCGATTGCTCTGTTAGTGCGGTTCATTTGAATAAGTGTGAACACCATCTGAACCCTGGTGACACCAAACAAGCTGAAGAGATGAGTCTTGGTTCGCTTCAAAACTAACTATACTGCGGTTATGAATGATAAATGAACGCAACACGGACCAAACACATGTACTGTAAACGAACCAAAAACAGGACATGATGCCATAAGGTTCGATCCTAAAAAGCACACAATGCTCAAGCTGTCATAGTCGAGATGTTGCTCATCACAGTTCAGTTCAGGCATCAGAACCGCGTCTCCTCACAGCAGATCTGTGTGTGTGTGTGTGTGTGTGTGTGTGTGTGTGTGTGACGGAGGGATTCCTGACGCTGTTTTGACTCCTTTACACATTTATAAACTCTTCACGAGTTCTCAGCTGATCAGAATACCATCATATGTAGCTACACACACACAACGAGCGCATTTAGCCCAGAATACAGCATTGTTTTGGATGTTCGGTAAGTTCAGTTAACCGTAGGGTAAAAGGTTCCACATACCATAGGGAAAAACTGACAAATTCTCATAAAAATCTCATAATTTGCTGTCACTTTAAGACCAGACGCACAGATCCATTATAATGTTAAACTTTCTCAACTGTTTACGTTCACAAAACATAATTGACTGTTATAAACTCGCCAAGGCCGGCATTTTGACATTATTTTGTGTGTGTTTGACTGTTTAAGTGCAATAAGCAGCGCAAAATAACTCAGTTTAGTCCTGAGAGGGGGCTTTATGTGCCGCACTTTGGGTGTTTGAGCACAAAATCTGTACCCTGGAAATCTCGCACAATTTGAATTTGCTCAGTGAGTCACTCTGACATTGAGTAATGATGCTCATTAACTATGCGCTTGTACCCGAGCTGCACCAATCACATCGGTGTATCTGATATAGGCGGGCCAGAGGCGAGCTAAACAGATGAAGACAGCGCTGAGACGTCAAAGTCATTAGTAAACATCGCAAGATGGCTGTGGATGAATACCATTTGTTTGAAACGGCTTTGGTCGCTACAATGAACGAGTTAGACTTGGCTTTTTATCTAAAAGAGGAACAGAAGACGGCGCTCGAATCGTTCTTTTGCAAGAAGGAAGTTTTTGCTGTTTTGCCGACCGGATACGACAATAGTCTAATCTACCAGTTAGCTCTGCTGACAGCTAAGCGTATCGGGCTTAGTTAAAACTGTTGTGATTGGTCGTAGTGTTATCCAATTGCGTGCAGTGAGATTTTCAAATGCATGCTTGGTGCCGCCCCTCGAGTTGGGCGATTTTCATGACTCAATACCAGACCCTTAATCTTTCAGATTTTGGGTCTGGATTTCCAGGCTATAAAATCTGGAGGAATGAGTAAAATTGCTGTCGGAGAGATGAGAGAGAGTGAAAGCACAGCTGGTATCGTCTATCTATTCAGTGGAAAATTAGTATTGGGAGTGTTTCAGATATCAGTGTTGATATGTATCGCAAAATCCTACATTGGACTTAGTTTATTATTTCAGATGCCTTTTTAAAAGACTTTATTTTACAATTGAAAAATATATATATTATATACAAAATTAGATCCGCCAAAACAGCTAGTAGGAGTGACTGCGTTACACACCACTGCTGAAATACACACACATTTGACGAGTGTTAATGTGAAGCGCTGATCACAGGATATCTGTGCAGTGGAGGGTCATGTGATCGGACGCGCCGCTGATCATCAAACCTTCATGATTTCATGTTAAGTTCGAAATCTCTTACGTCTATTCCCTCTTCACACATTTCAAACACGATTGACCTGTCTGACCCGTTTCCCTCTTGCAGTCCGTTAATGGACGCAGCGATTGGAGTGTGTGTAAATTATTCCTGCCTGGCCTGTGCCGGGGTTCGTCAGGTGATATCGGCACCCCGCGGCGGAAAGGCTTCACCCGACGCCGTGTCAGCGATGAGAAAGCCATCACACAGTGTTGACGTGCGTGTGTTTGAATAGACTGACGCGGTGAAACTGAATGTGTAAATGACAGCATTTCTGCTACGGCACTCAAGGGTTGAACGCTGCTTTTCTGTTTGTTTGTTTTGACTTTGTCTTTTTTCTGTAGAAGGTCACTATTCTTCTGCACGCGGATGTCTGTCATTCACTAGCAAACACAGAAACTGCTGTGAATACTAAAGAGAGATGAAAGTAGGAACTACAACTCACCTTTACTGTTTCCATCAGGGCCTCGTAATACGGTGCACTCTTCAATGACTCCGTAGGGCTCAAAAAAGCGGTACACGTCCTCTTCCGTCTGCTGCTTATTCAACATGCCCACAAACAGCTTCCGGTCCTCTGAAATACAAGCACAAGGAGAGAACATTAACTTATACTGTATCATCTCAGATTTGATCTGCTTCCACAGTTTTTGCAGGCCTCAGGGCAGATCGTATTCATTGTATCAAATGTGATGAAAAGGATAACCCTGAATATTGTCAAATAATCCCAAAACAATAAATAATCAACATATCGTTCTGTTGCATCTACACTCAATAGTAAACATACAGGGCAACCAGTGCAGTCCGACACAAACACATGATACTGATGAACAAATGACTCTTTTGAGCTGATACTTTAAATCAATCAATCAACCAATCAACCAACCAACCAACCAACCAACCAACCGATTAACCAGTCAACCAATCAACCAGCCAATCAATCAATCAACCAACCAACCAACCAACCAACCAACCGATTAACCAGTCAACCAATCAATCAGCCAATCAATCAATCAACCAACCAACCAACCAACCAACCAACCAACCAACCAACCAACCAACCAACCAACCGATTAACCAGTCAACCAGTCAACCAACCAACCAACCAACCAACCAACCAACCAACCAACCAACCAACCAACCAACCAACCAACCAACCAACCAACCAACCAACCAACCAACCGATTAACCAATCAGTCAACCAATCAATCAGCCAATCAGCCAATCAACCAATCAATCAATCAATCAATCAATCAATCAATCAATCAATCAATCAGTCAGTCAATCAATCAATCAGTCAATCAGTCAATCAATCAAAAATGCTCCAAATTAACCGGTCTAAATTAATCAATCAGAGCAGTCACTGAATCAACTTACAGTAATCATAACTTTAAATCCTGTCTGGCTTAAAAAGAAAAAAAAGAAAACAAAGCTTTACATAACCTAAGTGTGTGAACACATATATATGTTAAATTGTTCAAAAAAACAAACAAATAAAAAAAATATATCCTTTTGTTTGTGTATATGTATAGTTAAAACACAGCGGAGACTGAATTGTATAGTAAGCAGTGATTTTGTGCATTTGAGTGTCACTCACACACTCTCTGTGTGTCCAGGCCTGACGCCACAGCAGACTTTATCATCTTTATGAGTCTGTCCCCATCAGCACTGAGCTATATACAGCAACACACTCACACCAGACACACAGACGGGAGCTGGATCTATATAAAGCAGCAGTAAAACACCATCAAGTACTATACAAGGCCAAAACCTGCACTCTCTCTCTCTCACACACACACAATCACACACACTTTATGGTCCTGATGGAAACAGTAAAGGCTGCACATCCTTCACTAACCTCTCCTCTGGGATGTGTTACAACGGTGAAGCTTTCACTTAGCTGTAGCAAACAATATATACAGTGTGGGGTAGTAACTGATTACATGTGATCTGAATTACATAATCAGATTCCAAAAATGAAGTAACAGATTATATAACGTTTTAAGCAAACATTTTTGTCATGTATAAATTGTAATCAGTCACTGACAACAATTTGTAAGTAATCTACCGATCTCTCTCTCTCTCTCTCTCTCTCTCTCTCTCTCTCTCTCTCTCTCTGTCTCACTCTCTCTCTCTCTCTCTCTCTCTATATATATATATATATATTTATATATAATTAATTTGAAGGGGAATTACGAGAGTCTCATTGGTCAGTGGATGTCAGATGTCTCTATCAGATTGTGAATCTCAAATCCTTGTGTTTGTCCTTGCCACGCACCATCCCAATTGAAGTCAGTGTATTTGCAGTGTCCCTTAAGCTGTAGTGTGATACGTGCCCAGAGTTTTAGTCGAGTTGTCGATACACTGCTTGTGTTAGCTATAAAAATAAACACACACACACCAACACAGCATGTATAAAACAACCGACTCTCGGCACTGAGACACTCGTACATACAAACATCTCACAGCGACACACACGCTTTTACCATCCAAACACACATTCCCTCGCTGTTTACCCTTGAATCCAAGTTGCATCATCTGTGTGAGTGTGTGTGTGTGCGTGCGTGTGTGTGGGTGCAGGCAGTAAGTCTTTGAGATCTTTTTCTCTCCATCTTTCTGTGCTGCCGGTTGCAGACTATTGCATTTGAGTTGCAGTGCTGCGGATCTCTGACCTGTAGCCTTTAATGAGAGAAACACACACACACACACACACACACACACACACACACACACACACACACACACACACACACACACACACACACACACACACCGCCTGAAATACGCAGGCAACACGCAGAAATTCTGCTTGATTCACTGGCGCTGACGCTAGAAATAGACCCATAGAAAAGAGAAACAGGGAAATCTCTTTAGGGTGTTTACGCATGTTTGTTTGGATTAAAACGAACCCTGGTGCGATTGCTCTGTTAGTGCGGTTCATTTGAATAAGTGTGAACACCATCTGAACCCTGGTGACACCAAACAAGCTGAAGAGATGAGTCTCGGTCCACTTCAAAACTAACTCTGGTGCGGTTCGAATGATAAATGAACACAACACGGACCAAAGACATGTAAACGAACCAAAAACAGGACATGATGCGATTGATGACAGATTGCTCAAGCACACCTGTTTTTTTTTTCTCATAATAGTCGAGATGTTGCTCATCACAGTTCAGTTCAGGCATCGTGTCTCCTCACAGCAGATCTCTGTGTGTGTGTGTGACGGAGGGATTCCTGACGCTGTTGTGACTCTTATTTGATTTTATAAACTCTTCACGAGTTCTCAGCTGCAGAATGCCATCAAATGTAGCCACACACACACACACACACACACACACACACACACACACACACACACACACACACACACACACACACACACACACACACACACACACACACACACACACACACACACACACACACACACACACACACACACACACACACACACACAACGAACGCATTTAGCACAGCATTGTTGTTCGGTAAGTTCCGTCGCAAAATACACTGTAAAAGCCGACCAATCAGATTGTGAATATAATCACATGACTTTAGGTTCGGTGTTAAAATGCCAATGTGAACGCTATGAACGTCAGGACCAAACTACCTAATACTGTGAACATACCCTTATTATCACAATTGTGTCTCCTCGGCAGCAATAGAAATAAATGGAGAATAACTGGACATGTTTGCTCAAGTCTCCTGTTTCTTAGACGTTTCTCTTGAGAAAAAAACACCAGTAATCTCACACGTGTCCTCTAGAGTTTCTGAGAAGTGTTCAGCAATATCTCACGCTTACTTTTGTGTTATTTATATATATTACAAACGTTTTTATTTACTAATATTTTAATATTTTCAGTTTTAATTTTAATTTTGTAATGTCTTACGTCATTTTTATTAGTTTCTCTTAAATCTTTTTTTAGTTTATTTTAATTTCAGTTTTAGTAAATTTTATTTAAATTACAGTATTTTATTTCAGTTAGTTAACAATGGAAAATTTCTAATGTTTTAAATTTGTTTATCTAATATTTATATTGAACTATTATCATTTTATTTCAGCTTTATTTCAATTACAGAAAACCATTTTTAATATTTTAGTTAACAAAAGCAAAAATGTCTCATCAAATGACCTGAGCTGCTCCACATTAATTTTATAGCTCCATATAGAGTACTTATACATATACATAATATAATTTTAAGATGAAATGAAACATAACTGAGATCTCCATTAACCGGAGAGTAATTCCAGCACTAATAGTGGAGTCAAATGAAACTAAACTTTCAACTAAAGCTAATCCTGCCTCCTCGACTCGAGAAGCTCACACAAACCGCACCGCAGTCACAGTGTGGGAAATCAGCCTCACTTAAAAGTTGTCTCCGCATAATTAGCTGGGACAGAAGAAAGTATTTTAACATCGAATCTCTCGAGCAACCTGTGAGCAATAAAGAGCTCCTCTCGGGAACTGTCACTTTGATTGACAGACAGACTCAATTGCTGATGATGCAGATAAATTACCTTATCCGTCAATAAACGCATACTACAGAGACACCATATTTACAATTTATATTAGACCACTGAAGCGTCTCTCTCGTGCCAGATCCTGCTGGCCACAATTCTAATTATCCGCACAGACCCCTTCATTTGCTTCTCATTAGCATGTTGAATATTCATGAGTCTAATCTGTTAGCCCCTCCCTCCCAGGGGTCCGTGGCAATCTACACACACCAGCTCTGCTCCGAAGCCTATATCGCGGTCTGCATTACACACGTGTGTGTAGACCTCGAGAGGAAGACACTGATTTGATGTCTATGTTTTCAGCGTTCATCAGCTGGAAAAAATGTATCGTTCTGAATGTGATTCCAATGATATTGTTTCCCTGTGCAGTTGTGGTGTGGACTCTAGTCTTTTATATTTAGAAGGATTTTTAGAAATATATTTATCGTTATTGATATTGTCCTTAGTTTGCTACTTAAAATGAACTAACTAAAATGAATAAAAAAATATTTCAGCTACTTGTTAGTATTATTTTAACATCATTGATATACTATTATAGTTTATTAATAGTATAAATCAGTTTTTATTTTTTCATTTACATTTTAATTAAAGTTTTAGTATTTGTTGTGTTTTTAAAATATGTCTATACAGTTTTTATTCATGTTTAGTTATTTTGGTACATCAAGTTAAACTAAATTAAAATAAGACATGTTTCCTTGGCAATTATAGCTGAAATACAATAAGTTTATGTTTTTTTTATATATATTTTTGTCAGGTAACGTTTATTACATTTCAAGTGATGCATTTAAAAAAAAAAACTTACCAAGGAAACATTTCTCATTTTCATTTAGTTTAACTTGATATACCAAAATAACAAAAACGCTACATAATACAAATAGTAATACAGTACAAATGAGAATTTTTTGTATTAAAATGAAAAATAAAAAAAATAAAAATCAGCCAAAATATTAATAAAAACTATAATAGTATGTCAATGATGTTAAAATAATACTGGAAGGTGACGACCAACCTTTATGTAAGAGGTTTTCTAGCATTGGAAATAAGCTTTCCTTTTTATTTCTCGGGAGTATGTGCATTAATGTGAGAGGAAAAAACCCATTGTTCTGTGAGAGAAAGGCATCAGAGAAATGAGAACGGAGAAGCGGGAGAGGCTGAAGGGACACGAGAAAAAGTGGGAAAGGGAAGGAGAGATGATGCAAGGATGAGTTAAACGTGTGCAGTCCTGAGCTGTGCTTCTTTGTGCCGGAGGGAACTTTAGTGTTCAAGACCTCTTCAGCAATAAAAGACACACACACACACACACACACACACACACACACACACACACACACACACACACACACACACACACACACACACACACACACACGTGCCATTGGGGTTTGGAGTAAAAATGGGAAGCAGTATTGTGTGGACATCGTCTGAAGGATGAGTTTATAACATGAATGAATAATATCTGGAGCTGTTGTTGGCTCTTCTACTTCTACTTAAAGTCGGCATGAAAAAGTAGTTGCGTGCAGTATTTTCTTCTCTATTGTGACGAATATACGAGTGAAACGGCTTCTCTAACTAAACCAAATGTAGGGCGGGGCTTGATTTTGTCAGTGGGGAATTGATTGGATGGTTGTGCTTGATTGGATGGATCTCATGTGAGTGACAGGTTGCCCCGCCCTCATGCCAGTCAAAAAACACATCATCAGAGAAGAGAAGAGAAGAGAAGAAAAAAGAAGAGAAGAGAAGAGAAGAGAAGAGAAGAGAAGAGAAGAGAAGAGAAGAGAAGAGAAGAGAAGAGAAGAGAAGAGGGAGGGGAAGTTATTCTGAGTAAAGATTACGAGGCACATTTAAAAGAAAATTATGATGTGCGCACGGATAAATCATATCTGTAATATTTCATAAAAAAACAAACAATCATTGTCCATTTTGATTTCATGGTGACTTTAAGCATGCTTGAAGTGCATTATGAAATGTGCAAGTAAATGCATTCTCAGTGTTGCCAAAAGTGGCACTAAAGTGAAGAGAATCTTGCAGAGCAATCTAGTTCAAATTAACGATGAACTGCATGCTTGTGAAGTATGTTTTTAGCATTAGTTGTACATACAAACTGTCTCGTCTCTCCAAAATCCCATTTCAGCAAATCTGAAATGCTCAAAATTATGGAAGCTTGTTTCCGCCGCAGAATAAAACATAAAAAAGGAAATTTTACAACTTTTTATCTCACAATTCAGTTTTTTTTTCACGCAATTGACATTTGTTCCCATAATTGCATGATAGAAACTCGCAATTGTGAGTTATAAAGTCAGAATTGTGTGATATAAACTGACAATTGCGAGTTATGAAGTCAGAATTGCTTGAAATAGTTGCAATTGAGAGTTATATAGTCAGAATTGTGTGATATAAATGTGCAATTGTGTGTTATAAAGTCGTAATTGTGTGATATAAACTCAAAATTGCGAGTTATAGTCAGAATTGTTTGAAATAGTTGCAATTGTGAGTTATAAAGTCAGAATTGTGTGATATAAAGTTGCAATTGCGAGTTATAAAGTCAGAATTGTGTGATATAAACTCAGAATTACAAGTTATGAAGTCAGAATTGCTTGAAATAGTTGCAATTGTGAGTTATAAAGTCAGAATTGTGTGATATAAACTCAGAATTGCGTGTTATAAAGTCAGAATTGCGTGTTATAAAGTTGCAATTGTGTTATAAAGTCAGAATTGTGTGATATAAAGTTGCAATTGTTTGAAATAGTTGCAATTGTGAGTTGTAAAGTCAGAATTGTGTGATATAAAGTTGCAATTGCGAGTTATAAAGTCAGAATTGTGTGATATAAACTCAGAATTACAAGTTATGAAGTCAGAATTGCTTGAAATAGTTGCAATTGCGAGTTATAGTCAGAATTGTGTGATATAAACTCAGAATTCCGAGATTATAAAGTCAGAATTGCGTGTTATAAAGTTGCAATTGTGTTATAAAGTCAGAATTGTGTGATATAAAGTTGCAATTGTGTATTATAAAGTCAGAATTGCGTGTTATAAAGTCAGAATTGTGTGTTATAAAGTTGCAATTGTGTGTTATAAAGTCAGAATTGTGTGTTATAAAGTTGCAATTGTGTTATAAAGTCAGAATTGTGTGATATAAAGTTGCAATTGTGTATTATAAAGTCAGAATTGCGTGTTATAAAGTCAGAATTGTCCCACTGAGCAAAATGATGTCCAAAACACGTCTTTTCAACGTCTTTGTCACAAAAGTCGGACGTTGATAAGACGTCCACTGAGGAGCCAGAATGAAAGTTTTTATGACGTCTTTTTTTGACGTGTTCTGCACGTCCGATTTAGACGTTCATCGAACCTTCGTACAAGTTTAAAAACTAGTTCAGATGTGGCCATTGTGGACATATTTTCAACATCATGTATGGTCTCATTTAGACATAATCACTTTGACTATTTCTGTCAGATGATCTTAGTGAGAATTAACAGAGGTTTAGATGTTGATATTTGTTTCATTTGAAGTGTCACCATTGTGGTGATCGGTGTTTGCTTTAGTTGGGCTCTTGGTTCCCTTTCTTTTTACTTTAACATTTTATTGTGGCTGCTGTAACTTTATGTTTATAACATAATTGCTGTTGCAGAGAAAGCCAAGAAAAAGTATGAGGTGTTATCAGCTCAATGTTGACATAATCATCAAAAAAATGGGCATCTAATAGTGTATTTAATGTATGTTCATATATGGCATTCGTAACCACCAATCGTGTGGATCTGCAATATTGGTGCTATTAGCATTTAAATTTTCACTTGTTTGAAGGTAGAAAAAAAGCATGTCCACATTAATGTAGTCACACACAGACATAGAGATTTTGGATATGAATCACAACAACGGTGACAATAAAAACAAAAAAGCTTGGGAATTAATGTACCCATCATGCATTGCAGCATGAAGCTTTTTTTTTATTGTCACCATTGTTGTGAATCATATGCAAAATATTGATGTCTGTGTGTGACTACAATACACATTTGCTCAAATCATCATGTGCACATGCTTTTTATATATCTTCAAATAAGTGATTATTTTAATAAATTTTTTGTACCAATATTGCAGCTCCATAAAGACCGTGGTTATGAATGCCACAGCATCTGACAACATTACATGCTTGTTTTGTGATGATTTTACCATCATCAACAAGCTGAAAACACCAGATCTCCTCATTGTTTGCTTTCTCTGCCACTACAATTGTGCTACACAAACACAATTAAAGCAGTCAAAGAAAAGCTAAAGTAAAAAGAAAGGGAACAAGAGCCCAACTAAAGCAAACACTGATCCCCACAATGGTGACACTTCAAATGAAACAAATATCAACATCTAAACCTCTGTTAATTCTCACTAAGATCATCTGACAGCAATAGTCAAAGATTATGTCTAAATGAGACCATAAATGATGTTGAAAATATGTCCACAATGGCCACATTTGAACTAGTTTTTAACCTTGTACGAAGGTTCGATGAACGTCTATATCGGACGTGCAGAACACGTCAAAAAAAGACGTCATAAAAACTTTCATTCTGGCTCCTCAGTGGACGTCTTATCAACGTCCGACTTCTGTGACAAAGACGTTGAAAAGACGTGTTTTGGACATCATTTTGCTTAGTGGGGTGTGTTATAAAGTTGCAATTGTGTGTTATAAAGTCAGAATTGCGTGTTATAAAGTTGCAATTGTGTTATAAAGTCAGAATTGTGTGATATAAAGTTGCAATTGTGTATTATAAAGTCAGAATTGCGTGTTATAAAGTCAGAATTGCGTGTTATAAAGTTGCAATTGTGTTATAAAGTCAGAATTGTGTGATATAAAGTTGCAATTGTGTATTATAAAGTCAGAATTGCGTGTTAGAAAGTCAGAATTGCGTGTTATAAAGTTGCAATTGTGTGTTATAAAGTCAGAATTGTGTGTTATAAAGTCAGAATTGCGTGTTATAAAGTCAGAATTGTGTGATATAAAGTTGCAATTGTGTGTTATAAAGTCAGAATTGTGTGTTATAAAGTCGCATTTGCAGGTTATAAAGTCAGAATTGTGTGTTATAAAGTCAGAATTGCGTGTTATAAAGTTGCAATTGTGTGTTATAAAGTCAGAATTGCGTGTTATAAAGTTGCAATTGTGTATTATAAAGTCAGAATTGCGTGTTATAAAGTTGCAATTGTGTGTTATAAAGTCAGAATTGTGTGTTATAAAGTCGCATTTGCAGGTTATAAAGTCAGAATTGCTTGAAATACAGTTGCAATTGCGAGTTATAAAGTCAGAATTGCGTGATATTAAATTGCAATTGTGAGAAAAATAGTCAAGAGTTTTGAGATAAAAAGTTATAATTGTTTTATTCCGTGGCGGAAATCTTCCATACAAAATGACTGACAGGCTGAGAGCAACTGTTTGATTGGCTACAAACAATAGTGTGTTTGGGTTTTCCAGGGCGCAGGGCTGTCACACACACACACACACACACACACACACACACACACACACACACACACACACACACACACACACACACACACACACACACACACACACACTGTGAGATCTCACGACACTTATTTCCCTGATATCTGTGGGACGGTTTCAGGCTGTTCTGTAAAAATATTGCTTTCGGCACATTTGAATAATATCTCCAGGATTTCACACACGCGACTGCACAGTGTTTGGCTCAGTCATCTCGGTCTGCCTCAGACTGACAGAGAACTCGCCGCAGATCAAAAAAATGCCTTTATTAATAAATCAGGAGACATTAGAGTCTGTCAAACAGCGTTTGATGATGACAGAGCAGCGGACAGAGAAAACGCTGAGATATTCAACAGCGCTCGGACACTTCATCCCTCAGTTCCTCATCTATAAAGCATCTCACTGTGACATCACATCAGATGCTACCAGACGATCGGTGAAACAATGAGATTTTAGTATTTTGAAGTGAAAGCAAAGACATTTTAAAGGTTACAAAAGATTTCTATTTCAAATAAACTCTGTTCATTTCAACTTTCTATTCATCAAAGAATCATGAGCAAAAATGCATCAAGGTTTCCACAGAAATATGAAGCAGCACAACTGTTTTCAACACTGATAATAATCATAAATGTGTCTTGAGCAGCAAATCAGCATATTATAATGATTTCTGAAGGATCATGTGACTGAAGACTGGAGTAATGCTGAAAATCATTACAGCAATAAATTCAATTTTACAATATATTCACATAGAAAACATATTCTAAATTGTAATAATGTTTCACAATATTACTATATGTGACCATGGACCACAAAACCAGTCACATGGGTACATTTTTTTGAAATTGAGATTTATAGATCATATGTATGGTTTGTTATGATATGACAATATTTGGGAGAGATACAACTATTGAAATTCTGGAATCTGAGGGAGCCAAAAAATAAAAACATTGAGAAAATCGTCTTTAAAGTTGTGCATTTATGTTCACGATTGTGCTGCATTCACTCACAAAAATACATGTTTTATATATTTACGGTAGGAAATTTACTAAATATCTTCATGGAACATGATCTTAATATCCTAATGATTTTTGGCATAAAAGAGAAATCGATAATTTTGACCCATAAATGTATTGTTGGCTATTGCCACAAATATACCCGTGCGACCTGTGACTGGTTTTGTGATCCAGGGTCACATATATATTATAAATGTGTGTGTGACAAACCCAAAGTGTGTATCAATACCATGAATGTTATTTCTCGTGCCATTTATAGGCCCAAAAAGTTTTTTTGCGTGCATATACACACTGAAAACCGTTGGGTAGGAATAGGGGTGGGGAGTGTGTGTGTGTGTATTACACGCCATATCATATGCACGCAAAAAAAAAAGTTGCCGTATAAATGCTACGAGAAATAACATTCGTTGTATAGATACGCACTTTCATTGGATCAGGCTGGACAAACCTGTATAGAATATTTGTTTAAAATGAATCTGTATATCATCTTTGACCGCACATCAACAATTCCTACAGGAATATATGAGCTGCCCTTTTCACCCTAATCTTAACAGACAGCAGGAGTGACACACACTCCTCACAGCTGCGACACACACTCCTCACACTGCGGATCCGGGACAGTCCGACCGGCAGGTGGAAAGCTACAAATCTGCAGAACAGCATGATTTTAGACTTTAAAGTCTTTATGTGTCTGTTCTCGACTGAGACGGGAGTATAAACCTGCTCTTCACACACAAATCAAACCGGCTCGCGAGTGTGTTTGTGTGCAGACAAAGAACCCGACAGAAAAACCTCTAATCTGCGAGGAGAGCAGTCAGCGTTTTACACGCAGAGAAACAAGAAGGCGGATTTCATTTAAATTCTGAATCTTAAACCTCAGATTAACCTCTGACCTCGAGTCCAAACTCTGATCAAAACATAAATCACTCGTGAAACTTCAGTCAAACATAAACTGATGAGTGCAAAACTAGATGCAAGTGTTATCTTAACATCTCCAGTCTTCAACATTGTTGTTTATGCGGGCTGACCTTGAATTCGGCATGCGTATTATTTCAAGACTATAAGTGATTTTTGACTATAAGCTAGTCAACTTTCTGAGATATATCATAGCCATATTTCAGAGAAAAGTGTAAGTTAAACTTAAATTAAAGCTACATTTTAAATGTACATTTTAAAACTGAAAAAAAGCTAATTCAAAACATGAATATATACTATAAATAATACTAAAATGCTTGTTAGTAATCAGCAAGTTTAAAAAATAATGCTGACAGTTTAACATATCTTTGCTGTTGTTGTTTTAATTTGATCTATTACTTTCATTTCTGTTTACTTGTCTCGAAAAATTAACTTCAAAAAGCCGTGAGCAAAGATGAAGTGAATAACACTTGAAGGCTTCTTATAATTGCTTTTAATTAATTTGTAAATATTTATATTGAAACTCTATATTAGTTTTGCGGTGGTATCGACACTGATGTTCCTCTGATATTGCTATGAAATGTCAGCATCATGTCAACCCGTGTGAGTTTTGAGAATGGAGTGTGTGTCCTAGAAACTAGAAGCAGAATGGCAGATGTCCTGACGCACCTGTAATGCTGTCATTTCAGACCCGAGGAGGATCAAATATTCATCCTAGCAGAGGAATCTATCCGAGATCTCTAAAAAACAAGATCAGCTCAATCTCTCGTCCCCAGCTGAGCCCGGCACACACTCACACACACTCGCTCCCGTCTCAGATGGCCTGCTGGGAAGGTCCCGCTCAGAGCTGGAGTGTAATTATACTATATCAACCCATCCGCTCCCTGGGAATAGAGTGAGCTTGTGGTGACAATACAACTATATTACACACACTTTTACAGGAGATTCCAGAAGGAATTTCCAGTTGTTATTGTGTTCAAATGACACAGAAAATGGAAATAGCTTCTGCCACAATATGGTAATACATTGTTATAACAATACTGTATGAATAATCTTGAAATATATATTATATATTAGTTTGTTTGATTGCTGTAAATTCTGTGCACACACATACAGGTGAAACTCGAAAAATTTGAATATGGTGCAAAAGTTCATTTATTTCAGTGATTCAAGTTGAAAGGTGAAACTAATATATTATATAGAGTCATTACATGCGAAGTGAGATATTTCAAGCCTTTATTTGTTATAATTTTGATGATTATGGTTTACAGCTTATGAAAACCCCAAATTCAAAATTAGAATATTATATTATATTATTAAATTAGAGGTTTTCATAAGCTGTAAGCCATAATCATCAAAATTATAATTATATATCCTTCTGGAATCGCCTGTAAAAGTGTGTGTAATATAACTGTATTGTCACCACAAGCTCACTCTTTTCGAGCGGATGGGTTGATATAGTATAACTTTTGCACGGTATTATATATTTTGAGTTTCACCTGTATTCAACACACTCACATACATAAAGCCATCATCGTGGTCAAGATATACATATTTTTTTTGTGCATGTCATGTGCAGGACTGAACCGACTGAAGGACACCCCCGCTTCCACTTCCTCACACTGGGCCCTGACACATGATCGGGACGGCCCTGGTTTTTCAGAAACGCTTTTTGTTATACTGGTTGAAACTCTCTTAAAGGGATATTTCACCGCTGGAAAGATGATTGTGTATTTAAATTGGGTCATTTATGTAGTAGAAATGTGAATTATTTTAGAAGTTGGTGCCTTCTAGACTGAGAAAAGCCAGAAAATGTATTTTTGGCTCATGTGGATGAAAGACAACAACTCCCAGAATGCACTTGCTTTGCTGCCCACGAGGCCACGCCCCAAGCCATGCCTACCGGTTACAGAGAGCAGTATCGGAAGAAATGATACAACTAGGATACTAGTTGACTCGAAACTGAAAAGACGCTATTTTATCGTGAGTCTCCGTGACGATTTAGTTGATAAACACTATTTGTACATTCTGTGAGTGAGATCCCACCCACTATGGGCGGGTTGAAAACATGCGGCACTAGCTCCTACTACTGGCTGTAGTCGCTAGCCTCCGATGCGCTAAATTATGTTTTTTGCGTCATCTGAGGTTCATTTCCAGACACACAATACTGAAATATCTCGTCTCAGGAGGACATGAGGGAGGGAAGCACGGTCATTCGAAAATACTACCGGGTTTCTGCTGATACAAAGCTCAATGCTAATCGGTGAAGTATCTCTTTAACATCCTGATATCAATCATATAATAGAAGTTGTCTACATTTTTTAAAACTTTATATATCTTCCATGGAAGTCTCGGGATCAAACTTTTTTTCGTCCAATCATTGCATTCGGTCCGAACCCAATGATACGATGTCCTACCTAGCTGTCAACATAACATACTGTATGCATTTATACTTCCGTGCACCTGCTCTCTCAGACATCACCGTTCATCAGCGTGATCCATGAGGCTATGCAGAGCTGTAGACAAACAGTCACCAAGCGCCACAAACAAACAAACAAACAGTTCCTCCTGAACCAAAACAATGAGCTTATGCTGCGTTCAAGCATGTCTTAACCACAATTACGAGATGGCAACCCGTGACGCTCTACCCGGAGCTGTTCACGTCTTCAGACTTGGGTTTATGTGTGTTTACATGTCAACACTATCAACGCTGAAATGAATCTGCAGCAGTCAGGTGGTACAGGTCAGCGCTCTTTAAGTTGTTAATATTCATTATTATTGTAATGTTATGTGCTTTGAGACATGAGGTAGTTTAATGCCGTCTCTCGTGACTCTTCTGTTTGCTCTCTGCTGTGTGTGTTCATGTGTTTAAGAACTGTGGCTTTGGAGTCGCTCTGAAGGGGGGACGGGATCTCATGCTTTCAAAGCTAGTTTGCTATTGCTAGCCACTCAGGAATTGCATACCCTATTTTTAACTTCAGTGCAGACATTAAACATGTAAATATATGACATGAGTGACACAACACAAATATCTATCTAAAAGGTAAAAAAACTGACGGCAAGGTTAACGAAGGCCTAATACAATTTCTTATGAAAGATACTACCAAATCATGATGCAAGTCAAAACCGAAGACATGAAAATAACCCCTGCTTTATGTAATCCTTCAAAATGAGGTTTAGAGATAACCAAGGCCTTCCAAAAATGACCAAAAGAAGGTTCAAATGAGAAAAGAAATTGTGCAACTCAAAAAAGTGTGAGTATACAAATATAGCACAGTGAATTATAAATGCCTTGCATGGTGCACTCGATTTGTAACTACCGTATTTTCCGGACTATAAGTCACACTTTTTTTTATAGTTTGGCTGGTCCTGCGACTTATAGTCAGGTGCGACTTATATATCAAAATTAATTCATACTGACTGAGATAAACCAAGAGAAAACATTACCGTCTACAGCCGCGAGAGGGCGCTCTAGTTAGCGGAGTTGTTCAGAAGCGACACCGAGGAAGAACTCAATGTATTCAGTGTTGAGGAATGAGATCGGGAGCTTGGTGAACTTGCTTACCGGTAACTTGTTGGACTCGCTGGCTAATGTTAATTTAGTCTATTCAGCCTCACAGGTATATGTTCTTTATGCTATTGTGTCGCTGAATAACTGTTAATGTGTTACGTTAACACTCCGGACACCTATTCAGCGTGTTGTTCTGTGTGCTATTGTGGAGCTGAATAACTTGCCTTTCCAGATTAAATGTCTGTTCTTGGTCTTGGATTTTGTGAAATAAATTTCTAAATAAATGCGACTTATAGTCCAGTGTGACTTATATATGTTTTTTTCCTCTTCATGACGCATTTTTTGACCGATGCGACCCGGAAAAAACGGTAGATATTTTGCATCTAGTATTACAGAAAAAATTTAATTTGAGCATTTCACAGATTTCATAAGCATCAATGTGCATGACGTGGAGTGTTTTATGGATGTGCACTGACAGATGTGCAGTGCGCTGACACCTGGTCTCTAAACGCAGACCTCTCTGAGTCGAGATGTGAATTCCACCGAGAGCGCGGCGCTGCTTTAACATGAATGAACTCACACTCGAGTCAAAGAGACAGAGCGGACGGGCTCTCCCATCCATCATCGTCATGACAAACTGACAACAGGCCTTATGAGGGACCAGAGATGCTCATGGACGCGGCGGACACACACATGCGCTCCAGGAAAAGCAATAGAGGCTTGTAATGAATCTGTGCGGAAGGGAAATATGGAGAGAAAATGAATTCATTTGTTCATATTATCATTAACTGACATGTGCTGTGATAGGAATCACTACGTACACACACACACACACACACACACACACACACACACGGCTGTCTGGACATGTCGACACCGTTATACTGTATGTGTGTGAATGAGTGAATGTATTGACACTTAAAATAGACACTTGTCTATTCTATAACATCATCCTCCATCTTCATCTGCGTTTCACAATCATTCATCAGATTGTTTGTCAAAATAAAAGACTTTCATTTTATGCTTCTGTGTGTGTGTGTGTGTGTGTGTGTGTTGCACCACATCAGTCCAGCTGAGTACCAAGCCACAAAATGCCACATCAAAGAACACCTTTAAACTGTAAATTGGCTCTGTATTTTATGGGTGATGATTATAGAGAACGGTCTTTTTTTACACACATACACACATGCAGCATGTAGACAACTCCATATTTAATCGCAAAATATAAATAAATAAAATAAAATAAAATGAACAGTTCCCCTAGACTAAAAATGTGAAAAATAAAAATAAAAATATTTATATTTCTGAGTGAACTATTCCTTCAATGAACGTTAAAGTCAGCATGAAACGGAAGTTCGCTAGTCCTTTCTTGCCTATTGTGACGAATATCCGAGTGAAACGGCTTCTGGAACAAGAACAAATGTGGGGCGGGACTTAATTTTATCTATGTGGATTTGATTGGATGGTTGTGGTTTGCTATTGGTGGATCTCATGTGAGTGACAGGTTTCCCCGCCCACATCACATCATCACAGAAGAGATGAGCTGCAAGAGGGAAGGGAAGTTATTTTTGAATTGAATTGGCACATGAATAAAAAAAAAGAAAAGAATGATGTGCACGAATAAATCATTTATGATTTATAATATCAATACTCCATCAGTGATTGGTTTCTGGGTGTGCAGTTCAGATTTGCCTCCAGCTCTTTTCTCTGAGGTGTAATAAATCCAAGAATAGGATGGACACTGAAAGCAAACGTTTCAATGGTTCCATCTCAAAACATTTCTTTCCTATTAAAGGACTCGAGTGAATCTCACACACACACACACACACACACACACGCACACACGCACGCACGCACGCACGCACACACACAGGACTGAAACTGCTCATTTACCAAAACATCTCCCAGGATCCCCATCTCAAACTAACATGACAAACAACCAGAGGGACCAGAGATCTTTCTAAAACACACTTTGTTCAGTAGAAGACAGCTATATAAGGTCAGACCTGCCAGCTTCTCAGATTCATGCAGACTTAGTGATGCACCAGATGCATGCAGCACACAAAAATGACGAGAGCTTTCTTAAAATAAGATGCTCCAATCTGCAAAATGTATATTTCATAAGAACGCACGTATTGAAGGAAGAAAGATACTTTCTGGCAGCAGAATGGTGCAGTTACAGCGTCTAACCTGACAAACACTGAACACTTGAGGAAAGGTTTTTCATGTCTGTGTGTCTGGTTCTTAGTCCGGAATGAACTACATGGTGGGCATGACTTTGATGAAAGCCAAAAGTGGTTTTGAGGGACTACACGGCCCTTTCCAGTCTAAATGGACAGTTATTGATCAGAACAAGCAATCACGGCCTAGATCTGGTCAAAAGTCTGGCTGTGATGCTTCTGCTGAGGGAGGTTTTTGTGTTAACAACATCAAACCATCAAAGTTTCAGTCTTGTGTTGATCTCTGAATGGCTTTTTTTGCTTCGGCACTTTCCGTCTTTGTCTTTCTCCTTCAAAAAGCCTCACTGTCCAGCCGAACGGCTCCCTTCACAGACGTAAATCCGGCCGTCTCCCTGCCCTTCACGCTCCTCGCCGGCCGGATCAATGAGCGCTTACATCTTCCATTTATCTCAGGAAACACTCACACTTAGCCAACATGCATCAGCCTGTAACCACCCCAATTACCCCTGCTGGATGCAAGGGGTCTGTGCTAACTGTTTAACATGCAGAAGCTTGTTTAATGAAGTCCTCGTATGACCCAGTGTGTTGTTAAAATACTCATTTGATTATAGAGAGCCACTGTATATAATGAGAAACATTTGCCTTATGTTTGTACCGCTTAATTAGCATTTTTAAAATCAGGATTGGGAGGTTGGTGTAAATGAAAGGAATATGCTGGGACATTTTCCCCCTTAATGTCTATTGACAACATCTGTGGCACGCTGTTGATTACCACAGACAATCATTTCAAACCTGTCCTTCAGTTTGTATACACAGAATGGAAAATGTATTTACAGTAAAACACTTTCAATGGAAGCCTAGCATAAAAATAAAAATAATAAAAAAAATAGGGAAGAGATCCCCCTTTTTTTGTAAAACAAAATATAAAAAAACAAGAAAAAAATGAAATTAAATAAAAAAAATAAAGAAAAAAAAATAAATAAAACAAAATAAAATACAGAATCATAAAGTTGTTTTTCAAGCATGCTGGAGGGTTTAAACGAAGAAACATGAAGGTGAATTACAGAACATGCACTGTAAACAAATATTTCATATGTTATCACAACTTTTTATCTTTTGTCAAATCAACTTCGATAACTAATGTGTGAAGATAACATCTGTTTATTAAACTATTCCTCTTCATTGTATTAACTCGAAATTTTAATTGCAGCGAACTCAAAATTGTAAGGCAACAAGGTAACTTGCTTTTTTAAGTTTAAGTTAAACCAAATAATTTTTTTACAGTGTGGGTGAAATATTCCTTTAAATGAAATAAGCCAGAAAAACCCTTTGAATTAGAAGTGATTCTGTTTCTCAGAGTACGGTCGGTGACGCTCTCTCTTTACATCTCGTCTCGCACTAATTTGCACCTGACCAAAAATATCACCCAGCGGCGTGAAAAGCGCAGCAAAAGCGGAGGCGCGCGGCATGATGGGACAGAATAGACATGTCGGAAAACAGCTCTGAACGCCTGACGACTCCAGATGGAGAAATACTATTCATCACTCTGTTTTCCAGGAAAATAAAGAGGGTGGAAGGTGTTTCATTTAGATTATGATTTAAAAACGGCAATACTGTATCCCAGGGAGCTTTTATATGAAAGCAACAGACAGATGCTATTGAAGCAAAATAATTAAAACCATTTTCTGTAATTTTCTACGAATCTCTCGCCACACATCCCTGCAGTGTGTCTCTTCGGGACGGCATGGGCAGCCTAGAGCCTGCTGGGAAAAATCATTATGTATAATTACTGTGTCTCTGCCTATCATTTTCATTTCAACCACAAATACAATTTCAGCTCTCATAAAACACAAAGAGGAAGCGACAGAGACGGAAGAAAGAGGAGCACATATGTTTCTGTTCTCCGGTGTTTCTGTCTCACAGGATAATGTGTCTAAATGCTGCACAGGATGAATGCTTAGAAAAACAAATACAGAATATTTACAGCAAATATCAACTCCAAATTAAATTGTCCACCATATTATCTTGTAAACAACCTTTGCTAGAGTCTGCGTGAAAAGGTGGACTGGAATACGGTTCATAACAGTGACCCCATTTTCTCATATTCATTTCTCCATAAGCATTTCATAAAAGATCGAAGCCATGAACCAAACTATACAGCTCTGAGATTAATCACTTTAAAAGCTTTAGAATGAAGCAAAAAGTATGAGGTCCAAGACTAATGGACTATAACTGTGAACGATATATAAAAATATAGCAAAACATTCAGAAATATGCAAATGTTCAAAAGTTTGGGTCAGTACGATGTTTAAAGTCTCATATGTTCACAGAGGCTGCATTTATTTTGATCAAATATATTGTAATATTATCATAATATGAAACCTGGTGTGCAGGTGCGCATGCGTGGTAAAAATAAACGATGCGTTGCAGAAAACATGGAGGGAACCACTTTGAAGTACCAACATTTTTGGGGACAGGGACAAGTTTGCTTACTGGAGTAGGATTTTTCTCCATCTCTGGTAAAAAATCAATTATGATGATAAGTGTGTTCATTAATTATTAGGAGTGTAATGGATAGTGGTTGATCCATACGGACCAGACCCCACGGTTCGGCACGCATGTGATTCGCGGATTTACTGCTACATTTAACCATCGTAGAGAGAAAGTTTATCATTTGGATGTGTCTTGCCCTTTTAAACATTCAGAAGATAGAAGAGAGAGAGAGAGAGAGAGAGAGAGAGAAAGAGAGCGAGAGAGAGAGAGAGAGAGAGAGAGAGAGAGAGAGAGAGATGCGTTTCAGACAGAGTTCGAACACCGAATTGATTCCTCTTTCGCATTTACTTGCGCTTGAACGGACACATGCATAAAGTATGTCACAATACCCATCTCGGCAAGTATTCTCTCGGATGTGTGTCAGTATATTTGGTGCATTCTGTCTTAAAGTGAAAGCAGCCTAATATTCCTGCCGTTGTCCGTGACAAGAGGACTGTGCAAGAGGACTTGTAACCCAGCACAGTCGTACCTAATTGCGCTTGCGGGAAAAACTGCAACGTATGCAAAACATGACAGCAAAACCAAAAGATCCGGGAACCGACCCGACACGCACTGACAACCTGGAGTCTGGGATTGATCCCGTTATGAAGGAGTGTGGCCAAAGCGGACTTATCTGACGCCACGCGCCCGATCCGACTTCAGGTAGACGAGCACCCTTCGTCCAGGCATTTACCGTTGCCTCATTCAACGTGCGGACCCTGGCCGACTCAAAACCACGCCGTGGCCGTGTAAACATCAGCCACAAGCTGGAGCAGATCATCGCTGGCTACCAAAATTGACATCATCACCATCCAAGAACATCGACTCAACAGAGCCGATCACAACAAAATGCCGAACGGACGGCTGGACTCTGGCTCATACGAACTCAACACACGATTGCCATGGAGTAGCCGTTCTTTACAATAAACGAATAGCTCCACTGGTCCGATACATCGAGTATAAATCAGATCGCATAATCGCCACACATCTAGAAGGCAACCCACGAATGTGCAGTATATCTGCCTACGCGCCAACAGATTGCGATGATAAACAGCCAAAAGACGCCTTTTACAATGATCTCAAAGATATCGCCCCCAAACAACCGCCACACACACTGACCATCATTGCAGGCGACTTAAACGCCCGCATCGGCAAGGACAGTCAAGACACCAACCCTAGGCAAGTTGGACCTCATTGCATGCACGACACAACAACTAACAATGGCGAACGCATGCTCGAACTATGCGAACTAGCAGACCTTCGACAAGCGCATACACACTTTCCAAACAGGAAAAGTCAGCTACTCACCTACTGTTCACCAAAGGGCGAGTGGTCACAACTTGACCACATGTTGATCTCGACAAAGTGGTGGAAATCACTCAAAAACTACCGCGCTTACAATACAATCGACATCGGCTCCGACCACAAAGTAATGAGCGCAAACTTCAAACTGAGCCTAAGAGCATCAAAACAACCAACCAACAATCGATGCAAGTTCAACTGGGAAAGACTAGTAGAACCGGAAATCAAATAGTCTTTCAATTGCGAGCTTAAGAAGCGGTTCAGCTTGCTAATGGACGAAATGGAAGACCTACCAAGTAAAACTGCCAAGATCCAGCAACACGCTGACGCACTGGATGCTGCTCTACGCGAAACAAGCGAAAAAGTACTTGGAAAGAGGCGCAAAGCAAAGTTTGCGAGCTGGGTCACTGCTGAAACTCTCACGCTACTCGACATTTGCAACAAAGTTAGGGCAAAGTACAAGTGAACACGACTGCCCTCACACAAAATGATGTGGCAAAGCCTGCAGAACCAATTGTCTGACGCATTTAGACATGACGAAGAAGCGCATCTCGGCCACCTGCTTGAAGTGCTTGAGAACGCAGACAAGAAGAGAGAACACGGCAAAACCTGGAAGATCGTCAATCAGATCTCAGGTGACGACAACAAGGCCGACCCAAGCAAGGTAAAGAAACTCGATGGATCAATGCCCAAAGATAAAAACGATCTACTCAAAGGCTGGCGCGAGTACTTCGATTCACTGCTAAACAACAAAAACAAAAACGCAGATCAAACAGTCCACCCAGTTCCATCACCCGACTGTACTGATATCAAAACTGCTCAATTCAATCGATCCGAGATAGAGCAAGCAATTGAAGACCTAAAGCGCAACCAAGCGCCTGGACCAGACTACGCAATGACAGCTGAAGTGCTCAAAGACGGCGCCGATTTCATAATCGACGAGCTGCTCTATATCTGTCAAATGGTCTACAAAAACTGTCACGCACCCATTCAATGGACATCGAATCTCATCATACCTCTGCCGAAGAAAGGAAACTGGCGCGGAATCACCCTGACATCAATGGCAGCAAAAGTGTACAATCGCATGATCTTAAATCGAAATCGTCTGCCCATCGACATTATGCTCAGAAAGAACCAAGCAGGCTTCAGAACAGGCTGCAGTTGCATCCAGCAAATTCATATTCTGCGACGAATAATGGATGGAGCATATGCACAAGATATCCCACTTTACATGACATTCATCGACTTCAAGAAGGCCTTCGATTCAATCGACAGAGAAATGATGTTCGCCATTCTCCGACACTACGGCATTCCAGTAAAGATCGTTGATGCAATTCGGGTGTTGTACGATGACTCGAAAAGCCAAGTATACCTGCAAGGCCAGTGCTCCGAGCCATTCAAAATCACAACAGGTGTACTTCAAGGTGATGTCTTAGCACCATTTCTATTCATCATAGTCATCGACTATGTCTCAAAACTATCAGCTAACAAATTTGGATATCTTACACACAAAGGCAAGGATACAGACGGAAGTTACAGAACTTTACGCGCATCAACTCGTGTGCTAAGTCACAAAGGGAATGACCTAGCTTTTACTGACGACATCGCCCTACTTGAAGGAAACGCAGAGCAACAACAAAAACAAGTCACGGCACTCAAAATAATAGCACGCCAAGTAGGCCTAGAGATAAATATCACCAAAACCGAGCAAATGCGCCTGAACATACAGAAAGACGCAACTCCTTCTCCCGCACTCAAGATAGATGACCAAGAGGTAGCCATCGTAAATGACTTCAAATACCTAGGCTCCTACGTAGGGCCAACAAACAAAGACGTTAATGTTCGAATCGGTTTAGCTTGGGTAGCGTTTCACAAACTCAAATCCATCTTAAAAGCACCCAAGATCAAGATCAACTTCAAGATTCGACTCTTCAAAGCCGCTTGCATTTCCATCTTGCTTTATGGCTGCGAAACATGGATCCTCACTAAACATCTAGTGAATCGACTCGACGCATATGCAACAAATTGTTACCGTATCATGCTTGGTATAGACCAGAAGAACGATCATATCACAAATGAACATTTATACGAAGCGGTTCAACAGGTGCCAATAAGCACAACTATATGCGATCGCCAGCTTAAGTTCACAGGCCACTGCATTCGTATGGCAGAAGACGAACCGGTCAAACGTTTCATCTTATATGAGTCGCAGATCAAACCAACAAACAGGCGCGGGGCACCACGAACAACGTACCGCAAACAAATATCACGCCACATCATCGACAAAAGCATGATCACTCTCAGCGAAAAGGAAATCAGCGAGTTAGCAAAGAACCGGAAACAATGGAACTGTCTTTTTGCCGCGCCTGGGCAAAAGAAACCGAAAGGAGAGAAACCTCTCGTCGACCTCTAGCCCAGCTCGACTGATGATGATGATGAAGGTCCGTGACAACAATTATTTTTTTTTTTTACATCATCATCATCATCATCAACATCATCTACCATGTCAGAGAGAAAAGAAGACAGTGAGGAGAGCAGTCAAGAGGAAAGTGATAAAGACAGCTTGTAGAATAAGGCCGTGTGTCCACCAAACCGTTTTTTTTTTCAATTGTTTTCAATGGGAGCGCCGCGTTTTTAAAACGCCATGAGCGTAGCGAGGCGCTGAGGGTTTTTTTCACGCTGAAGAGCAGAGTGCGTTCAGCGTTTTTTACAGGTCACCGAGATTCGAAGAATGTTCAACTTCGATTTTTACCAACCAACCAATCAGAGCGGAGGAGGGGCGGGACTAATACCACACCGACCAATCGCCACATTCTGCTTGTACAACGTCAACAGATGACATCAACAAGCACAATAACGGAACAAAATAATTTAAAACAAGAGACAGAGAAAATATGTTACATTGTATCGTCATTTTAATATAGAATCAATACAGAAACAAAATATGTGTGAAATGAGACACTAGTTTTTGCGGATATTCCATATCATAAGAAGTATAACCCCTCCACCAGAGTCCTTCTCACCCCACTCCGTGCGGGTCTCGAACCCGGGTCTACGGCATGAGTCAGGCGCTCTAACAAGGAGGCTAAAGACTGCAGCCTCTAGCGTCTGTCGCCAGAGCGCCTATTGAGATCAGAGGAGTGAGGTTTACACGCACAGCGACTACTAGCTGGCCTCCGTTACACTAGCAAAGCGTCTCAACTGAAAAAAAAATGCTGCGCTGCCAAAACGCTTTCAAGCGCCCACAGCTAGGCGTTTTCAGCAGGGTGACTATAGCTTTGGTGGACACGCGGCCTAAGTGTGCAGCGTTAAGTGTGAGTACCACCAGGTGCTCCCTTGAGAACCAGGCAAAAAAGTGATGTGCACCCGTTTATAATTGTGCAGTACGCAAGTATTCAAACACAGTGTTCGAATATAAGCACATTATCCTGTCTACATCTACAGATGATTGTTAATGATCGTTAATGCCAATCTGTTTTAAGAATCCAGGCGAGCCAGACACGTTCATCCCGCGATGACGGGCACATTACAAATGTGATTCTGTTGTCCTGTAAGTGATGTGTGAAAGGCGGCAAACAGCCGGTCGTGTTTGTTTCGCGGGATGCACTTGCATGACCTTGACCTCTTTTGAAGGAGCTTATGCATATTAAAGGAGTAAGGGGAACAAATTAAAAAACATACACACACAGTCTTGTTCCCTGGTAGAGACTCTCATTTGTTGCCCTGAACTCGACAAGCATCAAAGCAGAACAAATGTGGGCTAATTATATCCAAAATAAAATGAATGCTTTCTGTGACCATGAAAAATTCCCTATGGCTCCACTCAGCAGGACACACACACACACACACACACACACACACACACACACACACACACACACAAACACACAAACACACACACACGGCTCATTCTCAGGGCTTAAAGGAATCATGCAAGCTGTGGTTACATGGCAAAGTGTTTAATGAGAGCGTTACACATGTCAGCCATCTGTCCTGCGCGGCTCAACCACGTCAACTGATGCTATCGCTGATTTCATTCGAGTCTTTCACCTCCGCCACATGCAAATCGCCTCACTAAAGCCAACTTTCACTGGCAGGCCGACTGGGACAGGGGCGGTTCCTCAATCATCCGCGGCTTATAACATCGGGACTTTTGTTGCGTGGAAGTCATGCACTGAATATTCCATCAGCCTATTGCTGTTAATTTGTATGCAATTATGATAATACTCCTCATTCCGTGTGGCTGATAAGCATCTCTTTGCAAATGGGAGGAAAAGTGAGTGAAAGTGAAATGTGGATGAAGGGAACGCCGTTGAGAGACTCACTAATGAGGGTTTCTCCGGTCTCTCTGGACTGATGTGGTTGATCCCTAATGGAAAGCAAATTGAAAATCAGTGGTTCTGTCGGGGGCTGCGTTAACCTCTGGGTCCACGTGCGCATACACACTCCAGTCTCGCTGAAATCAACAGTCCCATCAGGGATGGCGTTAGCGCCGGGAAAGCAGGGTTGCTGTGGTGATCGAACCTTTTTACACACAACGATTGCCAACGGCCCTCAGATTCACTGCAGGTTAAAACAACACAAACTGAGAAGCATTAGCAAGATATAAGACTCCAGTTACGATATTTGACCACTGTTTATGATAAAAATCGGTTGCAGTGACATTAATTTCTTCATTAATGTCAGGATTGCAAAATAATTGATCAGTAATTTTTATATTTTGATTAGAATAACATCATATCTGCTGCAGTTTATTTGTGTTCACATAGCTTCACTGGGCATACAGTCAAAAAATGCTCATACCTGGACCAATATTGATAATATTTACACATGTTTACTTCATATTTCTTTAGACAATCATAATTTCTATAAATTTTCCAATGATTCCAGCGCTCTCTGTCTGTGTTTACTTCAGGGTTGCCAGGTCCACACAACAAAACACACACAATTGCTAATCAAAACTAGGCCAATTGTGTTATATTAACTCTTTCCCAGCAGTCTTTTCACTGTTATACGGTAGGGGGCGCTATTACGTATCTTCTGAAAGAGTACAGAATCTCCTGATCAAAACACAGGCGAAGAAGAAGCAGAATGTGAAATGATACATGTACAGTAATGTCATATGTAAAATAACGTGATCATTGACATTAAACAGCGACAAAACGAAAAAAAAATAATATTCCGGATGGAAACTAGCATTGTGCTAAATCCGGCGTATTTACGTCAATTTCGATTGTACGTTCATTAATATGCACTGTCCCATCTAAATAAATACATTTTAATATATATATATATATTCTGGGGGCCATGAAATTTTTGTGAAAATTATCAAAAACGCTGGTGGTGGCTGGCAGCTTTAAAAAAAAATGCTGGTGGGAAAAGAGTTAAATATAAAATGTTATTATATTTATATTTAATATATTTTCTCAACTTTTTTTTTTTTTTTGCAGCGTAACTCATTATTATGGCATGCAGGAGGATGAGAAGAAAAAGGGAGGAATACAAAAAAAACAACTCGTGTTCCTCTTGAAAAGCGCCATTGGTCATGTAAGGAAAGTCAGATTGAAAGAGAAGGATGTGAGAGCTGGTCTTTAATTAGATGAACACACTCATTCCTCATTTACATGAGCAGTCGCTCTGAAAATAAAGCTTCAGTCGTGAAGTCCTGCAGTCAGGCCAGCGAACCCAATTAACAACAGCGAGACAAAGACACAAAGAGAAACACAGAAATACAAAGAGAGAGAATTAATGGCATTCTGATAGCCATTAGAAAACACTGGATCCATCATTTAGGAGAAATTGCGTTGTTTTCCCGTCCCTGCAGCGTGATGTGGTGTGTTAATTGAAAGCGGGCAGTTGTTATGTGTGTTTATGTGAGTGTTGCTGTAGTGTTTTACGGTTGGGGATTACAGTGTGCCTTTTCCCTGGATCTGGGATGCGCAATGGATAAACCTCGGAGGAATTCTCTCCTTCTTTCAGTCCTCCATTTCATTCTTTCCCTATTCCCTATTTTTTCTCTGGAAGTTCTCACTATGCCGGTGGAGTATTTTCACGTATCCATTTCCTTTAATTCAGTAGCTTTATCACAGAAACACACCAGCAGGGACTCATTTTCATCAATAATGCAGCTAAAGTGCCTCGATTTTTCCTGAGCTTACACAAATCACCTGTGCTGTCATGTTGCTGCACTCGCCAAGTATGAGTAATAAGCTACTTCAGATCCACGCATGTGTGTGTGTGTTCTGCGTGCTGACCTATATTTAGAGGAAACCGTGAGGCACTGCGCTGATTAAATAATTTGGAGAAAGTGAGCACAGGCGCACAGAGATGTAGACAAAACACGGCGTGTATCTGCCGACATTTGACGCTGCGCAGTCCTTCACTGTCAGCTCATCTCCACAGTTCATATGGAAAATTCTACATTTGAATATGTCTTTATTTCTTTATGCATTCCATCTTTTTTTATTTATTATACTATTAATAGTACTACATATGGAAGGCCACACGGAAAAATGCCCCCCCAAAAATCATAATTACGACATAAAAACTCAGAATTATAAGATACCAAGCCAACATTTTGAGATAAAAGTCAAAATTATTACACTCTAAAAAATGCTGGGTTGTTTCAATCCAATTTTGGGTAAAATATGGACAAACCCAAACGTTGGGTTAAAAATGTAATGTAAAAATTTAACCCAACGGCTGGGTCTGGGTCGGCTTCCACTGACATGGAAGCCTCCATAGACTTACCCGTCCAATGTAAATAAAGATAAGAAATTCTTTACTTACGAGGATAAGTCAGATCATGAGCAAAGGTAATTTTACACCAATGAGGATACATTTATGAATAAAGACATTGATTTTAGCCAATAAATTACTTAAAAAATGACACAGTGTACCTTTAAAGGAACACTGTGTAAAATTGTGAATCCTATGTGAAAATATAATGAATCCATCTTCCAAACCTTGTTTTTGTCTTATCCTGAATCACAACGGTACGCCTATAATATGTAAATTTTTTGACAATTTTAGACTGAGCGGGACTCCAAACGATGCGGAGTAACCCAGTACTTGCGTGACCCGTCATACACATAAACAGAGAGAAGTAGTTCCGGCTACATTATTCTTTTGCAAGATGCATAGAGTCAGAGCCTAGTGTACCTTTAACACAACTCGCATTTAAACCCAAACACGCCCATAATTCTTCGAGAGTTCTCGGCTGAACTGTTTAATTGCATTAATCTCACTGCATCAGCTCACAGATACGAGGGCGTCACGAACGTCATCCAACAAGGGACCGTCCCGCGCACGTATGCATGAGAAACACACAGCACAGTTGCCTGGCCCAGTTTGTTAACGCTCCACTAATGTCGAGCGCGCCGCCGTGGCGTATCTGTAGCGGAAGGAAGAAGAGAGGTCATTACATAAGCGTCTAGACATCAATGACAGTTCAAAGGATTCATTGCAGCAAAAAGTTAATTAGCCAGTGATTCCACCCCGCATATTCTCATCAGCTCCTCTCCACCTCAGTCTTTCATCTCGTGGCTTTTGAAGCACACAGGCCTGTTCCAATGCCGCGCGGGAATGTGGCTCCCGCTTTCCGGTGACACACTTGCACAACAGAAGTGCTTTTCAGGCGAGAGATCTGAGACGACGGTGAGCTAAACCTCTGAGCTATTTCAATGTGTTATTTTAGATTTAAGTATTTCAGGAGTTATGTAAGGTAATGAAGACAGGTTTTGGGACTGGTTCAACGTATTACACAGAAAGAATCTCTGACAAAATATATCAGTTTAGACTAAAAGGGACGGTTCAACTAAAAATTAACATTTTGTCATTTATCACATTCATGCCTTTCCAAACTATGTTGTGATAATATTTTTTTCTTCTGTGGAACATAAAGGAGACAAATTTAATTGCGACTTTTATCTCACAATTCTGACTTTATAACATGCAATTGCAAGTTTATATCATGCAACTCAAATATCAGGATTACCTTTTATATTTTTTATTCTGTGAAGCAAGTTTCCATACAAAAACCACTATTAAATCAAAAGATATGAAGTTATAAAGTCTGTAGGGATATGATACAAACAGAACACTACGTAAAGTCAGAAAGATTCATTTTTTAAAGAAATTAGATTATTAAGATTTCTATTTCAAATAAATGCTGTTCTTTTGAACCTTTTTGAAAAATGCATCACGGTTCCCACAAAAATATGAAGAAGCAGTTCAACTGTTTTCAACATTGATAATTTATTTTATAAGAAACAACACCAGCTGAACATTACTCACTAAAAAATGAGTGAGTTTTTAAACCAGGGTTAAATGGTGGCTCTCAGATCTCAACAATGTCTCAAACTATGCTCAGTTCCCTTTCGTCCAGGGAACTCCGACGTACGTCGGGTTCCCCTGACGAATTGGGATCACGCTAGGGAGCCTATTACCTTCGAGAAACTAACAAAAAGCCAATGAACATTGGCATGCAACATTTGCATTCCGCGGACCCACCCGTCAGCGCGGGTATAAAAGCCGGAAGTAAACATTGCATCATCGCCTTTCGCTTCGGAGCCTCAGTTATACTGTGCCTACCTAAGCCTTCTGGAGAAAACAACAGCTTACCTGGAGAGCAGAATCGCCGGTGTGACAGCGCGGTGCAGCGATCTCGCCTTCAAAGCAGCAAAGGGTTGCAGTTTCCCCCGTCTGTCTGCTGCGGTGGTCCCTCGGCGCTTCGGCGCGTTCTCTCTCTCTCTCTCTCTCTCTTGTTTTTCTCTCTCTCTTTTCTTTACTAAAAGAGCTGGCGGGTGTCTCGCGTCCTTTTCAGGATGTCGACTCACCCGTGCGTTTCTGGATGCGGTAGACTTCTTCCTCCGGATGACGGCCATCAACACTGTCTCGCATGTTTGGGCTTAAAGCATGCTGAGGCAGCGTTGTTGGATGAGTCATGCTCTCTCTGTGGGAGCATGGCCATCGCGACGCTCCGCTCGAGACTGAGATCCCTGAAATATGGGGGAGTCCCTTCGGATAATGCCCGGTCTAGTTCGTCTGTCGGCTCAGTTCGACAGGCGGCTACTTCGGTCATTCCCGTTGGTGAGCGTATGAGGGTTACAGTGCGGAATGTCTCGTGTGGTGAAATATCTTCGCGAGCTTCCCACTCCTCTAGTAGCTCGCTGCCAGCGGCGCTTCCGGCGGAACTTCCGGGGCCGTCCCGCACGGTTCCGGTTGTTTCCTTTGGAGCGCCCCCGGAGGACCAGATGTCTATCGCGGCATCGGAAGGGGAGCAATCATCTTCGGGTGACGAGTCAGCGGGTCTACCCCCTTCGGGTGTGGTGGCTGCAGCTGACGCTGATCCTGAGGTGGTTGCTATGCTCGAAAGGGCGGCCGCGAATGTGGGACTCGAGTGGAACCCTCCGCCCGGGCCTCGCATTCGCGGCTTGATGATTGGCCTGCTGCGGTACGTGCGGATGCCCCGCGTACCGCTCCAGTGCCCTTCTTCCCTGAAGTGCATGAGGAGTTGAGGAAGTCCTGGTCGGCGCCTCTGGCGTACCGGCGGGGGCCTCCTCGCCCCTCCCTCTTCACCACCCTTGACAGCGGGGCGGCGCACGGGTACGAGGGAATCCCCACAGTGGAGCGGTCTATCGCGATGCAGCTGTGTCCGAAGACCGCTTCCACCTGGTGGGGTGCCCCTTCACTCCCCTCCCGCGCCTGTAGGTTCTCCTCGGGTCTAACCGGGGAGGCCTATAAGGCGTGTGGAGACGCCGCCTCCGCTCTGCATGCCATGGCTCTGCTTCAGGTCCACCAGGCCAAAGCACTCCATGACCTGCAGGGGGGTGGTCCCGACCCAGCCTTGCTGCAGGAGCTGCGTGCGGCGACCAACTTCGCTCTACGGGCGACGAAGGTTACCGCACGTTCGCTGGGTCGGGCGATGTCCACGCTTGTGGTCCAGGAGCGCCACCTGTGGCTTACCCTTGCGGATATGCGGGAAGTCGAGAGGAACAAACTTCTCGACTTCCCCGTGTCCCATGGGGGCCTCTTCGGCGAGGCGGTGGTTAACTTAGCCCAAGAGTTTTCCGCCGCCCAGAAGCAGTCGGAAGCTATGCGGCATGTCCTGCACAGGAGGAAAGCCGCTGCTGGCCCAACTCCTGTTGCTGCACAGCCTCCGGCCGCTCGTCGCCGAGGTCGTCCTCCGGCGGCCGCTCCCCCTCCAGGCCAGCAGTCTCAGCCTGGGGGACGGAGGTCGGGCCGTAAGAGGGCGGCCCAGCCCGCTCCGACGCCACCTGCACCTTCCAGGAAGAAGAGAGGTGGACGTCGTTCCTGATGCGGGCGACCTGGAACTGGATGCTGCTGCTCTTCGGGAGGCGGTTCCGATCCGCCTCCTTCCCCCGGGGAGGGCCGGGTGGAGAATCCTTGGTTTGTTTGTGTTCCGCCACTGACACAGTCAGTGGTACCCACTTCCTCATTAAAAGAGCAGTTTCCGCATCCGTTTCCAGGTCACCCACGGCCGAGACTGTCGGGCACGCAGTCTCCCCCGTGCGAGAGGGTCGCAGCGGCAGCACGTGTCGTCTCAGTGCGACACGGCCCCCGCTCCCCTCTCCCCAGCCTGTGGGTAGCGGCCTCGCGGAACCCTCCGCGTCGCCCCGGCCCACGGCTGGCCACGGAGGCGCAGAGACGGGGTTGCGAGGAGTCAGGGCCTCGTTCCTCGTCTCTCCCCCTCCCCTCGCCACGGGGCAGCCCGCAGTAGAGGGTACACGAAGAACCCTCTCTGCCGTCTGCCCCCCGGAGTGGACAGGTAGGTGTCAGTACCTGCGCCCAGACCCCGCTCGCGGTCGCCATGTCGTCGCTGGAGCCGGGTCCCTGTCCCCCGCCCTGCTGCCCCTCCGCGGGTACGCCGGTGGTTCGGGTGGGTCTACTCGCGCGGTTCTTGGAGGCCTGGCTAGCGCTTCCAGCTCCGTTCCGGTGGGTCCTCCGCACCATTCGGCTCGGCTACGCAATTCAGTTTGCTCGCCGGCCTCCCAGGTACAGCGGCATTCTCTTCACCCATGTGCGGTCAGAGGATGGCCCTGTCCTGCGGAAAGAGATCTATGTCCTGCTGGCGAAGGACGCGATCGAGCCGGTCCCTCTTGCCGAGATGAGGTCCGGGTTTTACAGCCCCTACTTCATTGTACCCAAGAAAAGCGGTGGGTTACGACCAATCCTGGACCTGCGTTCCTTGAATCGGGCCCTGCACAGACTCCCTTTCAAGATGCTCACGCAGAAGCGCATTTTCGAATGCATCCGTCCCCGGGATTGGTTTGCAGCAATCGACCTGCCCTTCGGCTGGCCCTGTCCCCCCGTGTCTTCACGAAAGTCGCGGAGGTGGCCATTGCTCCCATGAGAGAGCAAGGCCTTCGACAGGGACATGGTGCTCCGGCATCTCAGTCAGTTGGGTCTTCAGGTCAACTGGGACAAGAGCAAACTCTGCCCCACGCAGAGGATCTCTTATCTCGGTATGGAGCTGGACTCGGTCGCCCAGACTGCGCGCCTCACAGAGGAGCGCGTCCAGTCAGTGCTCACCTGCCTCAGGTCTTTTCGAGGCAGGACAGCGGTTCCACTGAAACAATTTCAGAGGCTCCTGGGGCATATGGCGGCCGCAGCGGCAATTACACCGCTCGGCCTGTTAAATATGAGACCGCTACAGCGCTGGCTTCACGATCGAGTCCCCAGGTGGGCGTGGCAGAGTGGCACGTTCCGGGTCCAAGTGACCCCGCACTGCCGCCAAACCTTCTCCCCGTGGTCGGACCCTGCGTTCCTTCGGGCTGGAGTGCCCCTGGTCCAGGTTTCCAGGCATGCTGTGGTTTTCACAGATGCCTCGGCCACAGGCTGGGGGGCCACGTACAAAGGGCATGCAGTCTCGGGTCTGTGGACGGGGCCCCAGCTGCATTGGCACATCAACTGCCTGGAGTTGCAAGGAGTACGTCTAGCTCTGTGTCGCCTCGTAGGGATTCTCAGACACAAGCACGTACTGGTCCGTACGGACAACACTGCGACCGTTGCGTACATCAACCGTCAAGGTGGTCTACGCTCCCGTCGTATGTCGCGACTCGCCTCCCACCTCCTCCTATGGAGTCAGAAGCATCTGAGGTCGCTTCATGCCGCTTACGTGCCGGGGGCTCTCAACCGTGTGGCCGACGAGCTTTCACGGTTCACCCCCCTGCCCGGAGAATGGCGACTCCATCCCCAGGCGGTCCAGCTGATTTGGAGTGTCTTCGGAGCGGCACAGGTCGACCTGTTCGCCTCTCCGGACACGACCCATTGCCAGTGGTTTTACTCCCTGTCCGAGGAGACCCTCGGCACGGACGCCCTGGCTCACAGCTGGCCCCGGGGCCTACGCAAATATGCGTTCCCCCCAGTGAGCCTTCTTGCGCAGACTCTGTGCAAGGTCAGGGAGGAAGAGCAGCAGGTCTTGCTAGTGGCGCCGTACTGGCCCACCAGGACTTGGTTCCCAGAACTCATGCTCCTCTCGACAGCCCCTCCTTGGCCGATTCCTCTGAGGAAGGATCTACTTTCTCAGAGACGGGGCACTCTACGGCACCCGCGTCCAGACCTCTGGAAACTCCATGTCTGGTCCCTGGACGGGACGCGAAGGTTCTGAGTGGGCTGCCACAGGCAGTGGTAGACACTATCGCTTCCGCTAGAGCCCCCTCTACGAGGCGCCTCTATGCGTTGAAGTGGAACCTGTTCGTCGCTTGGTGCTCCTCCCGTCAGGAGGACCCCCGAACTTGCCCGATCGGCGTTGTGCTTTCTTTCCTGCAAGATGGGTTGGAGCGTAGGCTGTCCCCTTCAACCCTCAAAGTGTATGTCGCTGCCATTGCGGCGCATCACGATGCAGTTGACGATAAGTCGGTGGGAAAGCACGACCTGGTCATCAGATTCCTGAAGGGTGCTAGGAGGTTAAACCCTCCTCGCCCTGTACACTCTGTACCCCCTTGGGACTTGACTCTGGTACTGAGAGCTCTCCAGAGTCCTCCCTTTGAGCCTTTGCTGACAGTAGAGCTTGATATCCTGTCTATTAAGACAGCGCTCCTGTTAGCATTGGCTTCTTTTAAAAGGGTCGGGGATCTGCAAGCATTTTCGGTCGACGAATCGTGCCTAGAGTTCGGGCCGGGCCTGTCCCACGTAACGCTGAGACCCCGCCCCGGATATGTGCCCAAGGTTCCTACCACTCCGTTTAGAGATCAGGTAGTGAACCTGCAAGCGCTGCCCCAGGAGGAGGCAGACCCAGCCCTAGCTTCTCTGTCCCGTCCGCTCCTTGCGGTGTTACGTTGACAGAATGCAAAGCTTCAGGACCTCAGACCAGCTCCTTGTCTGTTACGGAGGCCGGCAGAAGGGGAAGGCCGTCTCCAAGCAGAGGTTAGCCCACTGGATAGTGGATGCCATCACCCGAGCCTATGAGGCTCAGGGTGAGCCTTGTCCCCCCAGGTTGCGCGCTCACTCAACTAGAGGTGTTGCCGCTTCCTGGGCGTTGGCTCAAGGCGCCTCGCTGACAGACATTTGTAGAGCTGGGGGCTGGGCGACACCTAACACGTTTGCCAGGTTCTATAACCTCCGTGTGGAACCGGTTTCCTCCCGGGTTCTGGCTTCGTCCAGTGGGTCGAGGGAATAGGTTGTGTCGGCTTGCTGCGCCACTCTGTAATCAGATAAGTGCGTCTCTTCCGCTCCGCTGGCCCCTAAGTGGTAACCTCGTTGAGCTCCTCCATCACCCCCCCGGCGCCCGGCGTAGCGGACCGCCCGGCGCCAGGTTTGCTCCTCTAGTAAGAGTCGTAGCAGACTGGGTGTTCAGTGGTCTTGAGTACCGTTTTTTGCCACGTGCAGTCCAGCCGTGTCTTCCCCCGACGGACTCGCGCCGTCGTCCTTGTTGTATGCGCTCCCAATTCCAATGGTTGGGACCATCTCAGGGACTCCATATGTTCACTATGTGAATTCATATGAGTATTCCAGGCCAGTTCAGGCATCCTGGTTTTCCGTAGTGTGCCTCCCCCCCGGGGGTTGAGGCACGCTTCCCAGTGTTATCCAATGTCCTCTGTGTGGGTCTTGCGGAACAGCAGTGGATTCCTAGCAGCCCCCGAAATTTATTGAAACTGCTGTAGGGCGGCTTAGCTGGGCACTGGAAGGGGCCAGCACCATGGCGTTTTATTAGGGATCCCAATTCGTCAGGGGAACCCGACGTACGTCGGAGTTCCCTGGACGAAAGGGAACGTCTCGGTTACGTATGTAACCCTCGTTCCCTGAGTACAGGGAACGGAGACGTACGTCCCTTTGCCATGTGGCTGTACCTTCGCGGGGGTCCGTTACTTCGGCTCCTCAGCGAAAAGCGATGATGCAATGTTTACTTCCGGCTTTTATACCCGCGCTGACGGGTGGGTCCGCGGAATGCAAATGTTGCATGCCAATGTTCATTGGCTTTTTGTTAGTTTCTCGAAGGTAATAGGCTCCCTAGCGTGATCCCAATTCGTCAGGGGAACCCGACGTACGTCTCCGTTCCCTGTACTCAGGGAACGAGGGTTACATACGTAACCGAGACGATTTGTCAAGATACGAAAGTGTCAATCAAAAGTGAACTCAATATGAACTCAAACATTTCTCATCAAATGATCTGAACTGTTCCACATTCATTTTATAGCACTACACTCAAACTGCATGTCAACAAATTAATATTTAACTATTAATAGTTAAATAAAATACAACTGAGAACTCCATTGAGTCTCTTTAGCTCTCCAACAACATCCTCTGAGCAGCTCAATGTCCCTCTGGTGGCTGTGACTCGCCTCTGAGAGACTTCTTCGTGAAGGTCAGTGAGAACTCAACCTGGAAACATCTGCACAGCCATCTGGCGGACATCTCCTCACCTCTCGAAGACATCTGCTGCTCCGGGGAGCCACCACAACTTTCCCATGAGCTGCCCGGGGTCCTGAACTCAACATGGGTGTCTGTGTTGCTGCCTGCTTGGAAACGAATGCTTCCTGCGGGAGGATAATGGACCAGGTGCTGGTCGTCGCGCTCAAACACTCTCACAATGGACATGTGCCCTTCAGAATTACCCTTGATCTGGGGATCAAATAAATACGACTTCACATGTTTTTAACTGTGCAGAACCTGTGAGAAACCCCTCAAAGAGTCATATTCACTGGTTACTTTGGAATCTGAGAGACTAAATATGAAATGGATGCCACAATTGACCTATGGCTAAGCCACGCCCCCAAATGCGATGAGCCAATCACAGTGCGCATAGCTAACCAATACACTCGGACATTCTCTGCTTCTACGTCCATTGAAATGCATGGCAGTTAGTCAGTTTTCAATCGTTTTTATATGTTTTTTTCTTGTCATTTTATATTTAAAATGGTCAAACGATGTGCATGGGGTACATGCAACTCCGACACTAGGTATCCCGAGAGGCTGGACGACGGTGTGTATTTTTTACCCTTTCCCAAGCCACATCTCAACCGAGATAAGTGTCTGCTCTGGATTAAGTTATGCGGTGGTCCACAACACCAACTCAACGTGGATCAATTAAACAAGGATGTCTACATCTGTTCTGAGGAAAGTCAACAACGTATTTGAACGTTATCTTTAACATCTCTAACGTGACGTTAGGCTAATGTTAGCCTAACATAAGAAAACGTTAACGTTAGCTTCTAGCTGCGCTGTACATCATGTCACTTAGCTTTATCAACGTATCTGTAAATAACCGAAATAACAAATGTTAGCAATGTTGTGCTGAACGATTCATGTAAATACTGTACCACCACACTAGCGGAGAGGTAACGTTAGGCTACTCTTGGTAAAGAAGGTAAAAAGGCCTGTAAATATGTAGACCTGTACATATTTAATTTGATCATGAACCATTCATTACATATTGAAGCACAACATTTTAGACAACTTGCTACCAAAACAACTGGGGAACTACTGTGACCGCTGCCATAGCGCCTGTCACCGAATATTGACTATTTGTCCAGGTGAGTGGAGGGGGCGTGGCTTAGCCATAGGTCAATTAAAGGGTTAGTTCACACAAAACTAAAAATGTTGTCATCATTTACATAATTTAGTAAGGAAAAAAATACTATGGAAGTCAATGGGGTCCTTCAACTGTCAACCAACATTCTTCAAAATGTATTTTCTGTTCAACAGAAGAAAGAAACTCAAACAGATTTAGAACAACTTGAGGGCGAGTTATGACAAAATGTTACTTTTTACCCCTTTATAAATGTGTGAATGTCACTGCATTAGATATAAAAAGAATATCAAAGCAAGTGGCATTTATTTTAAAGAAAGATGGCACAAGCAGATTAAACTAAACAAAAATATCACACTAAAAGAAGCGTTAGGTTTAAACAAATAAATGAAAAGCCTGATGTGTTTGCTAGCTCTTTTTTTTTTTTTTTTTTTTTACCATGATTTAGTTGTTTATTTCATGGGAAATAAAGTACAGGTGAAACTTGAAAAATTAGAATATGGTGCAAAAGTTCATTTATTTCAGTAATACCTTACTGAAAAAGATGAAACTAATATATTATATAGACTCATTACATGCAAAGTGAGATATTTCAAGCCTTTATTTGTTATAATTTTGATCATTATGGCTTACAGCTTATGAAAACCCCAAATTCAAAATTAGAATTTTGCGAAAAGGTTTTCATAAGCGGTGCACATTACACATTATATTCTGACTGTGGTTTACAACAAATGGCGCAGGACGAGATACACACTTACACTTACTCGGAAGCGATGGTTCAAAACGCTAATGTAAAGTATGAGCAACAATAACAGAGATGCTTGACTCAGCAAACACCACTAAATATTTAGCTTTTGAAACTATCTCAAAGCATCAAATCATGCTAATATCCAAATACTTCAGAGTCTTTGCAAAAACAAGGCTCCTACTGTGAGAATGGGCTGTGTGTGTATGTGTGTTTTAGAGATCTGGAGCGAAATGGCGCTGAATGAAGGATATATAGTACGAGGCTGGGACAAAATCACACCGTTAAATGCTAAATTAAACCTCGAAAGTAGATAGACTGCTGTATTACTCTGTTTTATTGTTACTCGAGCAATACTGCAAATGCACAAAACATTTTCAAGGAATGCTTTGTTGTGTTTTTTACATATTTTTTTTCAGAGAGAGAGAGAGAAGAGAGAGAGAGAGAGAGAGAGAGAGAGAGAGAGAGAGAGAGAGAGAGAGAGAGAGAGAGAGAGAGAGAGAGATATGAGGGGGGACGCTCTAAGCCGATTAAAAGCTGTAAATAGGCTTAAACATTGACACAACTGAGAGCCCAAACAAATATGCCCCTTTATTTCTCAGCAGGACTCATAAGGAGGATTGCAAAAGCCTGAACGTACAAACCCTTTTCCCTCTTTGCAACTAAATCCTTTTTCCTTGAACAGATAAACAGACTTTGTTCTATCCCTGGGTTATATTTTTTCTCGTATGCTAAGCAGTTGTCCTACAAACAGAGGCATCTCGCAGGTGGAGTGGTGGTTTACACCTTCATCGTGTTCAGTGTGTTTTGTTTGCTCAGAGAGCAGTCAGATGGGACCGGCATGAACGCGAGAGCTTTTTATCTTTGTTTGTTTTTAAAAGCGATGACAGCGAACGTCAGTGAATGTTTTTATTCCGCGCTAACGCGACGGAGCGCGTCGATGTGTTGCAGCGAAATTAAAGCGCTACCCCGTTTAACCCGCATCAACACACTTTTGGCTTGACAGGTGGAAAGGAAATCATGATAAAGTTAACTTTACGATCAAGAAAACAGCTCTAACACATGCAATGATCACACAATAAAGCAATGAGTCATGAGAGGCTGTGTGTTGCAGTGATTTTAGTTAAATAGTTAAAGGGTTGGAAAACTGGCAATTCAATTATTAAACAAAACCAATGTTCTACAATGTTTTTTTTTTTACATCCTACAAAGGAAAAAATCACTAGCTCATATTAAGTCACTGTCACATTAGTAGGCTGTTAAGAGTTGTTTGTAGTTGCTAGATGTTCACAAGGTGTTGTGGGTGGTTTCTAGGGCGTTTCTAGGTGGTTGCTAGGGTGTTGTGAGTTGTTTCTAGGGCATGACTTGGATGATGTGAATAGTTTCTATGGCATTGTTAAGTGGTTGCAAGGATATTGTGGATGGTTTCCAGGTCATTACTAAGTCACTGTGGGTGGTTGCTAGGGTGTTGCTAAGTCCCTGTGAGGGATTTCTAGAATGCTGTTATATGGTTACGAGGATGATGTGGGTGGTTTCTATGGTGTTGCTAGGACGCTGTAAATGATTTCTAGGGTGTTGTTAAGAGACTGTGAGGGTGTTGTGGGTGGTTTCTAGGGTGTTGCTAGGATGATGTGAGGGATTTATAGAATTATGTTATGTGGTTACGAGGATGATGTGGGTGGATTCTAGGGTGTTGCTGCTTTGAGTGATTTTCTAGGGTGTTTATATTTGGTTGTTGGGGTGTTGTGGGTGGTTTCTAGGGTGTTGCTAGGATGCTTTGAGTGATTTTCTAGGGTGTTTATATTTGGTTGTGGGGCTGTTATGGGTTTTATGGGTGATTTCAAGGGTGTTTCAAACTTGCTATGATGCTGTGAGTGATTTCTAGGGTGTAAATATTTGGCTGTGAGGGTGCTGTGGTGATGTCTAGGGTGTTGCTAGGATGCTTTGAGTGATTTTCTAGGGTGTTTATATTTGGTTGTGGGGCTGTTATGGGTTTTATGGGTGATTTCAAGGGTGTTTCAAACTTGCTATGATGCTGTGAGTGATTTCTAGGGTGTAAATATTTGGCTGTGAGGGTGCTGTGGTGATGTCTAGGGTGTTGCTAGGATGCTGTGAGTGATTTCTGTGGATGGTTTCTAAGGCACTGGAATGCTGAGGGTGCTTTCGAGGGCCTTGTTAATAGTTGTGAGGGTGGTTGCCAGGTCATTGCTATGTGGTTATAAATGTGATTTTATCGCATTGCTATGCAGTGGTTTGCGTATACTGATATAGTGGCTCATCCAATCAGATTTTAAACCAGAACTATCTGCTTAATAATGTAACATACTTGTTTTTTTTTTCTGTTTCAGAATATAAAAAGTGAACCTGCAGTTCAGCTGTCGACACACGCACACGCATACACACACGCACGCACACACACTGAAGCCTGAATGTTCTCTCACTGCTGCAAACCCTTCACATAAAATCAAATCAGACTGGTTGAGCTCAGAACACACAGGAGAGTCTAGATTTACCTGCTAATGCACACAACAACAAGCACAGCTCTGAGAAGGTCATTAATCCGGAGCGAACACTTTATTTCACAGAGTTCACCGAGATGTACGCTTCACATTAATGTGCTGCAGCGAGGTGCAACAAACCCCTTAAGTTGAGAAAACACTCCTAAACTAACTAAAGATTTTCTTATCTGAAGGTTTATTTGCAGCAAACTGGTCCAGGTCCTTCAGCACTGGTTCTGAATGCAAATAAGATGATTACAGAAGCAGAACAACGTCTATACAGTTACTGTAAATCTTCATTTCACAGGCTCAGCACACATCAAAAGGCTTTTAAAATAAGCTATAGGTATTATCCAGAATACATATCTAAAGCAATTGGCAATGCATTTTATATATTTGTTTATGATCATAATTATTTATCAATGTGTCATTCTGCAACCATCTTGGAAACACCTCTGGGCAGCTATATTCTACGTAGATGAAAACAGAAATTTCCACAACTGTCTGGATTCAATTTCAATAACATATTTGCAATCAGCATTTTGTTTTTACAGGTTTTTTCATCTAATGCACACGCATGCTTTAGTTTAGAGTAAGTAAACTCTATCCAAAAAGTGATTGTCACTTTTAAAATATAAATGTCTGTTTTTCTGGCCACCAGCCCTGAAATTTAAAGGGTAACTCTCGCCAAAATTGAACCTAGGCTCTTTTTGTTAATCTACCCGAGTAAAACTTTCGTGTAAAATCATTTATTGACCGTATTTTCGTTTTAGTTCAAAATGCCTTTTGAATGGGAGTGGTAGGGGCACTTCTATGATAGCATCAAATCGCTATTTTTAAAACATGAACTCGAGCATTGACTACATTGTTTGTGTACACAAAGTTTACCAAAAAGAAAGGTTTTATACGACTCACTTTATCAGTTAGTGTTTCCGGTGGCTGGAATTTTGTCAGTCTAAAGTAGTCGATCTCCGAATCTACTATGTACTAAAAACAATGTTCTCAATGCTGGAGTTCATGTGTAGAGCCGCTGGTGACACTTCAAGCCCAGTTTCATGTTGTGTCGAGCCGCATTAGTGTTTTAAAAATAGCGATTTTGATGCTATCATTGTAGTGCCCCATTCACTCCCATTCAAAAGGCATTTAGACCGAAAACAAAAATACGGTCACACTTAAAAGTGGCGTTTCCATCCTAATTATGCTTTTATACGAATGTTTGACTTGGGTAGATTAACAAAAATAGCCTAGGTTGCAATTTGGCGAGAGTTACCTTTAAACTCATGCAACACTAGATGGCGCAGGCTCATTAGTCCTTAACCCCGTCTTCTTGCAATTACATCACTCTATAGGGCACAGCCGATTGGTTCCCACTAAATTGGTCGCCAATGAGCTTGCTGCTCAACATTCAAATTCTTGAAACCCTCCACCTTGCCCAGGTGTTTAGATCAGCTACAGGGGTGATTCATGTATGCTTGTACAGCATATATATATATATATTGCTTGCTCATAGCAGCATGTCATGTGTATTGGCAGTGGCACGTTCAGTACTTGTTCTCCAGCAGCAGCAGCGTAGCAGATCTATTCCAGCAAGACCAAACACAACTCTTCAAGAGTTGTCATGACAGAACTTTATACGCCATTTTCCGAAGCCAAATATGTTACACTGACGAAAGATCATCTAAAATAAAACTGGGTTAGTGATCAACTCTGCGATTCCCTTTGCCAAAAAAGAAGCAGTGAAATGTCAATGCGTGCCTCGTTGCGTACAGCGCAAGTGAAGACAGATGAAATCCAGTGGCATAATGTTGGCCAGATCCCATCACAGCAGGAGAATATTACAGACAGAAGGCTATGAAGTCAGAACAGAAGGGCTGAGACACAAACACCTACAGCACCTCATCTATAACTCAGAGATATGAGCCATCTAACACAAACGAACGACAGCTACACCTCGCTGTACAAAAACCTGACCTTACTGGATGATGCGCTGAAGTGCATGATGCGAGTGTTGCTGGTTTACAGGTGTATCGAGCTGGTTAGACCAACCACACTACAAGAAGATGACGGATCCAAGTGTCTTGGAAATTCTTAAAGGGATGATTCGGAGTAATTTCAACCTAGGGTCCTTTGCACCATGACCTCGAGCTTAACTCCCCCCCCAGAAGCTTTTTTTCCCTTGGTCGAACATTATTAAAGTTAGAGCTTATTTAGAGATATGGCTTAGTGCAGTCGCTAATGGATCCAAATTTGTATCTCATAAAGGACCCCAATAATAATGGCCGGAATGGTAGCAAACTTCTACAGTAGTACAAATAGGTTCTGTACTCATAAAACGAGGAATTGTAAAGTTTGCAAGTACATCAGAAGTTTATTAAATAACACTTGCCTGATGGCTTATGCTACCGCTATCCCGGACGTCGAGGTCACTTCCGTGATTTGGGAAAAGCCTGTAAAAGTCTTGCGCTATCACCTGGTGTTATTGATTTTTTTTTCTCCAAGTGTTGACAACCTAGTGTTAACTAATAATTGTTGCAAACTGGTACTACAAACAAAAAATTAGTGGATTCCTGGAACTGGGCGTCGTTACACTACATCCTTATGCATCGCTTTCTGCCAGGAATTTTACAGGCTTTTCCCAAATCACGGAAGTGACCTCGACGTCCGGGTTAGCGGTAGCATAAGTCATCAGGCAAGTGTTATTTAAATAAACTCCTGATGTACTTACAAACTTTACAATGTCTCGTTTTATGAGTACTGAACCTATTTTTACTACTGTAGAAGTTTGGTGCCATTCCCGGCATTATTAGTGCGGTCATTTATGAGATACAAATTTGGATACATTAGCGCCTGCACTAAGCCATTCGGCTGATATCTCTAAATAAGCTCCAACTTTAATAATGTTCGACCAAGGGAAAAGGTCGAACTCAAGGTCATGGTGCAAAGGACCCTATAGGTTGAAAATACTCCAAACCATCCCTTTAACTGGGTTGAAACCAATTAAAGAAAATTAACATTTTGCACTGTATGCTGTTGCAGCAAACAGGCTTACAGTAATAGAAAAAAGCTCTTACTTGCATTGTGCAAGACATTACTCATTTAAAGGTGTTATTATGAATTAGAAACTATTTGTTGCATGTAAAGAACATTTACATGATTTATTTAGCATTTTTGAGAGGGGGACAGTGAAAAAGTAGGCAGGACAAAAAAAAAGCTCCTTATTATTCCTGCAGATCGCTATACACTCAGTGTGTTAAAATTTAACGCGCTACCATCTATAATGCAACACACAAGTCAGCACTGCAGTAAGCAAGATAACATACATGATGCAATTCAATGAAAGGAATAAAACCTAGATACATTGACAGTAGCTTTAAAATCACGAGATACTTGCTATGTATATACCTTTTAAAAGAAATGTTACTGGTTTACAATAAATGTAAACCAGTAACATTTATTTTAAAAGGTATATAAATATAGCAAGTATCTCGTGATTTTAAAGCTACTGTGTAACAGTGCACATTATTTCAAAGCAAAAATAGTAATAATTTGAATCACTGTAATAGTTCACTCTGCCTCAACGGACAGGGACATATCTATTTAATCACAAATATCTATTTAATCATTATTTTAGACTGTTGTAGCTAATGCAGCGTCTCTGAATTTCATTAAATGAAATTTAAATGTTAAACTACTGTCGAAATTGTGAAATATTATTATAATTTAGAATAAAAGGTTTCTATTTGAAATAATTTGAAAATGTAATTTATTCCTGTGATGCAAAGCTGAATTTTAAGGATCATTACTCCAGTCTTAAGTGTCACATGATCCTTCAGAAATCACTTTAATATTGTGATTTGCTGCTCAAGAAACATTTATGATTAGTTGTACTGCTTCATATTTTATGGAAACCATGATACATTTTTTCAGGATTCTATGATTAATTGAAAGTAAAAAAAGAATAAAAGCTGTAGAATAAAAGTATTAATTTCTTTAAACTTTTGAACAGTTTTGTTAAATCTTTTCAATTTAATGTTAGGTAACAAAAGGTTTAAAAAGACCCGTGGTAAATCTATAAAATCCTGGTCAGTGTTCAGAAGCAGAATCTCCATCAAAAGACTGTATTGGTTTCTTGAAAGAGCAAGCAATAACCAGTCTAAACCAACATATACGTTTCACTCCGCTAGTTCTGTCCAATTCAATACATCACGAGCCAATTAACATAAAAAACTAAATCTATGATGCAGACTATAATACAATCATGATGTACAATTAGCTACAGTTTGCATCATTAACAGAACATAGCACAGCAAATCTTTCCATGCGAACACAAAAGCTAATGTTCAATCTAGTGACCCTTAAAGAGTGGAACAAAATGTCAGAGTTTAACAAGCGTATAACAAATATCCATCCTCATTTGTGTGTGCCATGATCATGAGATTTTAATGGCGGTTCTTTGAGTGTAAGATCATTTCTGCAGCACAACCCCGAATGACACCGAAGACCTACCAGACTTCTGGATAGTGTAACTTCCAGTGGTAATACTTTATTTTACAGTGTCCTTGTTACATATTACATGTACTTATTAATAACAGTAAATTATGCATACTTACATGAAACTTACCCTCAACCAAATCCAAACCAACCAAACCCTATAGTAAGTACATAGTTAATTACTTAAATATTTACAGGTGAAACTCGAAAAATTCGAATATCGTGCAAAAGTTCATTTATTTCAGTAATTCAACTTTAAGGGGTCATGAACTGGCTTTCAAATTTTTTTTAATATTGTTGTCTGAGGTCAACTTATGACGTTCACTTGGTTTTTACATTCAAAAACATCAAAATGAATAAGTAATAGTCTATTTTCTACCCTGGTTTTGAGCCTAGCTCCTGAAACGCTCGGTTTATATAGGCATGCCGTATTGAAGACTTGTGATTAAACGCCCACTGCTATGATTGGATAACAGTTTTGCATATTGTAAGGAGTTTCATGTAATGCGCGAATCGGTGGGCGGGGCTAAACAGGCGGTGTTGAAGTAGGCGTCGATCTTCTTCTGCGGAGGCGGGGTTTGATACCATGTGACGTCAGAGATCCCCACTTTGAAAAGCCTGTCGTTCGCTGAGCCTGGTGTCAATAAAAGCTTTTTTTGGACTAACTTACAGGATAGTATGATGACCTCTTATATGTCAAAAGCTCAAAGAAAATTTTATTTCTCAGTTTATCACCCCTTTAAAAGGTGAAACTAATATATTATACAGACTCATTACATGCAAAGTGAGATATTTCAAGCCTTTATTTGTTATAATTTTGATGATTATGGCTTACAGCTTATGAAAACCCCAAATTCAAAAATAGAATATTGTGAAAAGGTTTTCATAAGCTGTAAGCCATGATCATAATATTTATAACAAATAAAGGCTTGAAATATCTCACTTTGCATGTAATGAGTCTATATAATATATTAGTTTCACCTTTTAAGTTGAATTACTGAAATAAATGAACTTTTGCAATTCAAATTTTTCAAGTTTCACCTGTAATTACACTTTAACGACACCTTAAAATAAAGTGTAACCCTTCCAGTTTATTAGCCTGAGCTTTACTATACATAAAGACTACACTGACATTGCAGCGATTTATTGCTTTTTTAATGTAATGAGACACTAGCAGAAGGGCAGAAATGTTCCTTTTGTCAAATGCTTTTCTTTATCCATTTGTCAAATGGGTAAAAAAAAAATGCATTTGACAATTCACTCACTAAGCAACCAATCAACAGTCATGTTAAGAGCCACTCGCTCTCCCACATGCTAAAGTAGATATAACTGATTTGTTCATTTTATTTGAAGTGTCACTCCCAGTCCATACAGGTCTCCCATCCATCAGAGCAAGTGCACTACCCACCAGGTTACACTAGCATGTTTTTTTATTACGGTCATCTGTCACCCTATGCAGATTGACCCTGGTTGAGTCCACCGTGTCTTTCTATCTCTCTCTGTGTAGTCTCTGGAGTCAGAGAAACCTGCGTCACCCGTCCCGACAAAGCACTCGCTAAAATATGAATCACAAGGAATGCGGAGAAAAGAAAAATGGAGGATTTGAAAAAGAGAACGCACCACGCTGAGATTTTGATGAGGGTTTTCAAGGTGCCTATTTAGCATTCTAAGACGATTACTATTTCTGTGGCGCAGAGGAGTTTCGCAATGGCTCCCAAACGCACTGTAAAACTCTGTAATGTCTCTCCCCTCCTCCAGTATCCATTTTCCTCTGTTCTTCTCACATCTATTACTGCTTCTCCCCAAAAAAACCCATTACCAACTCATGGACAGCTGTGATAGGTGGCCCTATTTTCCTGTGTATACCTCGGGGATCCATAGCACGGGTCCTACGCGAGCCAACGAGAGCCAGAGCACGTCCCGCATTGGCCGAGAGCAGGCCGAAGGCACGTCTCTGAGAGCGCACAGACCATTTGCTTTGATTGTAGATCAATAGCTAAGAAAATGAAGGTTTTCTTTATTACGGCCATAATGTGTCAGGTCATCTGTTTGGTGACTCCGCTAATAACCGAAGCCAGAGCTCTCGGCTCATATCATCTCTAAACGTCATCCATCACGCGGGCCAAACCAGACACTGCCCGTGTGCAAACACATCTACAGGACCTGGACAATGACCTGTCAATGGAATCAATTAATACATGGACAAATGATCATGTAGGAAAAGTATCTGAGGGTCAGCATATTATTACGGTTACTACAAACAATCCCGTAACACTGCGCTGGATGGGCTCGTTTGACTTTAACCAACAAGCAAACACCTAGCAATCACCCAACACTCCTTAAAGGGGTCATGACATGAATTTTGTATTATTTTAATACCGTATTTTCCGGACAATAAGTGGCTCCGGAGTATAAGTCGCATCAGTCAAAAAATGCATCATGAAGATGAAAAAAACATATATAAGTCGCACTGGACTATAAGTCGCATTTATTTAGAAATTTATTTCACAAAATCCAAGACCAAGAACCGACATTTAATCTGGAAAGGGAAGTTATTCAGCTCCACAATAGCACACAGAACAACAGCTGAATAGGTGTCCGATATGTTAACGTAACACATTAACAGTTATTCAGCGACACAATAGCACACAGAACATATACTGGGAGGCTGAATAGGCTAAACTAACATTAGCCAGCGAGTCTAACAAGTTACCGGTCAGCAAGTTCACCAAGCTCCCGATCTCATTCCACAACACTGAATACATTGAGTTCTTCCTCTGTGTCGCTTCTGAACAACTCCGCTAACTAGAGCGCCCTCTCGCGGCTGTAGACGGTAATGTTTTCTCTTGGTTCATCTCAGTCAGTATGAATTCATTTTGATATATAAGTTGCACCTGACTATAAGTCGCAGGACCAGCCAAACTATGAAAAAAAGTGTGACTTATAGTCTGGGAAATACAGTATGTTCCTTGAGATTCACTTATAATGTTAATAAAAAAAAATTGTATAAAAAAAAAGCAAGTATATATGTGTATTATAATAATATATATATTATTTTGAGCCTATGACTGAAATTATTAGTTTTTAAGCTTCTTTAAGACTTGATAGTAAACGTCCACTGTGATGATTGGACATCATTGCATAGAGAACAGTATCAACACCGACTCGCTATTGCACGTGAGTAAGGTTTTTGGAAACATTATCCATGAAAGAACGTAATTTACAGACAAAGCATTATGAACTTGTTTACTCACGGTTTGTGATGTAGTGAGCGCTTTATCTTTCAACAAACGTTTGTTCGTGAACTCTCCATTACACTGTGCCTCATTTAGAAAACAAAATACAGTCAAATTCTGCAAAAAAAATAAATAAACCATCCACTTGTTCCTGACGTTGGGACCCTTCTGAAGTCTCTACAGAAATGAGCAGGACGCTCCAAAGCAAATGATCATTAACACATATCCACGCTTCCATTAGTCCTGTTGTCGACAGACTCAAGTGTGTGGAGTAAAGTGAACACAAAAGGTCAAAAGGTCAAGGCAAATTTGATTTCTCATGTCATGACCCTTTTAACAACCACACACACAACACTCTATCATCATAGTGGCAAACACTACTTATCACTTACTTTCATTTTAATGTCACTCTAAAGATAAAACAATTATATGACAGGAAATGTGTAGTGTTAAGATAATAATTCCAAAATAACAATAATATTGAGACTATACTGTAGTTTTAATTTAATATTTTTGAATTCATAAAAAAAAAATCTGCTTTAATTTTAATTTTACTTTAAGTTTTAGCATTTTGTTTTTGAATATGTCTGTCTATATAGTTTTTTAGTAGTTATTTTTTAAAATATTAATTTAGTCATTTTTGTTATTTTGGTACATCAAGTTAAACTAAACAAAAACATTTTTTTTTTAAATCTCAGTTACCGTTTATTTTATTTAAAAAAACGTAAAAATATTTATTAATGGTTTTAGTTTAAGTTTTAGATAACTATAATAGTATCTCAATGAAACTAAAACAAACTGTAAACCCTAACGCTCAAAATAATTAATTGGTTTGAGTAGGACAAACTTAAATTAAACTAATTAGTTCAGTCAAATTAACTTTTATGAGTATTTAGCAATTTTAATTGCTAATATATTTTAAGTAAACTGAACAGTTTCATTGTTTTGAGTTTTATGAAATTAATTATTTTAATTTAGACGAACTTGAGTTTAACTGAAACGGCTGGGATGTCTATTTCCCAGCATGCTTTGCCGATGGCACTCGAAAGGGAGAGTAAATGCTAAAATTAAGTGTAATATAATACTTGTTTTGTGCAAGATTAATGTTAAGTGGGAGATTTAGTAGTGATTAATGTTTTGTTATGCTAATTTAGAAGAATTTCTGTTAATGTTGGTTTTAGGATAGTTATTATCATGGTGACGAGTGGAGCATGAGATTATTTGAGAGCAAATAAAACCTTTATATTGTTGCACTCATACAGCAAGTGCTTCTGTATAACATATTATTGCTAATATGTTAACAAATGAGTATGTTAGCATTATTAGCTTGTTAAAGCTAGCCAAGTTTATACTAATAAAAGTGTTTACTTGAGATTACATGAAAGTTTTAAGTTAATTGTATGAATTAGTGAACTCAAACTTTTCAAGTTAAGAACAATTAAAATGTATAAGTACAAAATAAAAATCTGCTAGTTCTGCTTACTTAAACTTTGAATTTCATAACTTAAAATATTTGAGGCAATTGATAGCCTTAAATGTTTTGAGTTCTGCCAACTTATTTGGGTTTACAGTAAACCTATTCAACACTTTTTTATTTCTATTTTATATTTCGAACAGCTTTGGTAATAAATATACGTTTTTGTCATGCCAAAATTGAGAAAAAGCATGACAGAGAGAGAAGGCAGGTGAATAAGTACAGTGATTAAAATGTATTCTGAGCTTGCTGAACTGGACATAAATGATGTAGCATCCAGTCAGAAAGAGTGAACTTCAAAGAGAGAGAAGGAGGGAGGGATGGGGGTTGGGGTTTTCATAGAGAGACTCATTTAGCATCATTCTCTCAGAGCTTTGAGGGACAGGACTCAACCGGCTTCACATCTCACACCCAACCACTTTAATAACACGAGGAAATTAAACACATGAGAGAGCGAGAGGGAGAGAGTGGCTCAGTTCTGAAAGCCATCGACAGCATTTCAATGCTTTATAGACCTGAAGCTGTTCAGAAAGCTAGGCAGCAAAGTGACGCTGTCTTCTAAGGTTCGTTCTTTTGTCCAAAATTGAGGCATTATCCCAGAATGCATTGGGAAAAGGCCATTCAATATTGCATCTGAGAGAAATGTTGACTATAAATATACTTTAATTTACAATAATTGACAAAAATATTGATTAAACAGGCTTGTTTAGCCAATAATTGAGTAGCCTACGTCAGCATCACGCTGCTCTATTGGAAGCAATTGTCTGTGTCTATAGACTGAAGAGGTTTCCTTTACATTTATGCATTTTCAGACGCTTTTATCCAAAGCTGTACTCATTATTTCAGTTAGGATGTTGTCTATAGACAGTAAGGCAGCTCACAAGAGCTTTGGGCCGTTGTGGAAGCACAAAGTCTGTCCTTCTCTCTCCATCTGTCTGTCTCTCAGTGGTATCAATCCTAAAGACAGCTCAGAGAATCCGAATGGCGCTCACAACCGACAGGCAGAAAGGGTGAGGGGAGATAAGGGCTCTCCAAAACTAGGGCATAAAATCAAACATTGGGCCACGGCCAGCGAGAGAGAGAGAGAGAGAGAGAGCGAGAGAGAGAGAGAGAGAGAGCGAGAGCGAGAGAGAGAGAGAGAGAGAGAGAGAGAGAGAGAGAGAGAGAGAGAGAGAGAGAGAGAGAGAGAGAGAGAGAGAGAGGGGAGAGAGAGAGAGAGGAGAGAGAGAGAGGAGAGAGAGAGAGAGAGAGGAGAGAGAGAGAGAGAGAGAGAGAGAGAGAGAGAGAGACATTACATTTCCCTTTGAGGCAGCTGCACACACACACACACGCACACACACACACTTTCATGTTCAATGGGGACTTTCCATATATATAATGATTTTTATACTGTGCTGTATATTCTATCCCATAAACCTACACATCACACAAAACTTTCTGCATTTTTACATTTTCAAAAAACATCACTTAGTATGATTTAAGTTTTTCTCATGGGGACCAAAAAATGTCCTCACAATAACAAGGACGCTTGTGGTCACTTGGACACTTTTATATTAGTAAAGTATTGAAAACCAAGTTGAAACTGCAAAAATGTTTGGCTCTAAAAACCATATAATGAGAAGAACTGAATGTGAAGCAGATATTAATAGCGCTCAGTGTACATGATGTTTTGAGCAGCAATGCTACTGTACAGTACCGGTACATGACCTCCACTTGGGCTGTTATCATGTAAATCTGTCCTCCAGGCCTGTCGGACTGAATGAGATCTCTAAACCCTGAGCTCAGCAAATGAGTTCACTTCATTAAAACAGAACGTTGCCAGATCGGAGCAACAGCGCTTTTACTGTAGTCTCAATGAGGCATGAGCCGACGATAACAGCGCTACACAAACACACGCAGGCAGACACACAATCATACATCACAGAGATAATTGCATATAGGGAACGGAGCGAGCTCCACCCATCCACAATGAGTAGATCCATTACGCCGGTAATCAATATTCCAGTGCGCTTTATCACTGCACGGAGACAAATAGAGCTTCGTGATGAATGAGACGTTTGTTTAACGATCAGGTCAGGATGGTAAAGGTCAAATCTTTATGGGGATTTGGTATGATCGCAGAGCAGGAGGTGCAGGACGCACATGACCGCTGACATTATGCTTTAACTACCAGAAGAGACACTCAGGTTGCATCTATACATTCAGATGCAATCACACTAAATAAGTCCTAGAAAAATGCGACGTTTTTTTGTGATTGTTGCGGGAAAAAATCCTTGATTAGGTGGCACGTTTTCTTAAAAAATGCGATGGAATATGCGGGATATGCAATTTTATGCGATGAAATAGCGGGAACTTGCAAATACTGTGCGGTTTGATGAAAAAGAGAGAAAAAAAAGTGATTCCCCCAACACCCTGTTCTCACTACTAGCTTAATGTAAAGAGTCATTTATTATTACTTCTTACGATAAGCAAGCATACTAGGCCTACATCACAGAAAGTGCTGGGAACATTTAAGTTCTCATCTTGTTTTATTTCAGACCTTGGTCAAACACATGGCTAAAACTTACAAAACATTGATGAGTCAAATAAGTTCTGTAGCTTTACAAAAGGAAGGGTTATGTCAAATGTTTGGCGGTGAGAAAGTGGTTGTCCTGCGTCGACTTCCGCCTGCGGTCCGACACACAGTTGTACGGAGTGCAAAATTATTTGCCCCCACTGTCATGTAACACACCGGGAAACTGTCTTTTGCGCTTATTTTTTATTGGCAAATGAGACAGATTTGCGGGCTTCATCATGGTTTCATCGCGGGGTTTGCAGCTTTTCGATTATAATTACGTCACTTCATAACGTTCCCATGGCAACAGGGGAAAATGTCTGCTCTTGTGTGAAGTAAACACAGCATTTTTAAACTTTCTGCTAGGATATATTAAACTTTTTTTGCAACGAAAATGGGGGGATTATGAAATCATGCAAGACCCGCATATTTTCCGCGTGGAAATCGGCAATTTATGCAGCGAAAGTGCGCCGTATTTGAAAAAATCCTGCCCCCACATAAATATGCGGACTTTGGCTGATTATGCATTGAATTATGCAATCGCATAATTGCGTTTTTCTGGATGGACCGCTAAATGCCCAAAAGACTGAAAACAGTTTGCTATTCTCCTATACTTGTACCTATCATTTCTGGTAATTTTGTATTTTTTTTTGTGCCAAATTATTCTACAAGCGAGCAAATTAATTTGTTGTGCAAAATTGACTTCACATTTTTTTATACAGGTGTGTGAATGTGTTTTGCACAACCCGATCTCACGGCAACTCATACGTATTTTACGAGGTGGTTTTGCTAAATCATACATATTTTCCGAGTTGCCCAATTCGTATGAATTCGTACGAATGACCTACCCCTGACCCCGGCCCTAAACCTACCCATCACATGGGTTTAGACAAATCGTACGAATTCGTACGAATTAGCCACTCACTCATACGAATTGGTCGTGAGATAGCGTTGGTTTTGCACCCTATTTACTGCAGTAACTGTAGCACAAATGTGAGCGAATTAGTTTCTTAATTTGTGATTCGTATATAGGATTTGTGCACCTGCAGTGAAGATTTTAAGAAGGTGTAACTGTTGTGTTCGACATGTTTGCAACTCCTAAAAGATTTTTTCTTTGTGACTTCAAATTTAATGATACACATGTGTGGCTATTCTCTACAACTACTGTGCTCAGTTGTTTTGCTTTATAGTTCTGTTCCTAGCTTTTCGTTGTAATTTCTGGAGCTTGACAACTGTGACAGTTTATAAAAGAACAGCATTGTGCATGATTTACACAGAAGTTCATTCTGCTTGTGAGTGTCAAACAAGTAAATGTTAAAGCCCAGTCAGTGAGATGTTATTTTGGGTGCAGTGCAGGTGCCGATCGAGTAAATGTCATTTCCCAGCATAGTAGATCAGTATCGAGCGGCTAATTGACCCTTTGTTAATTATAAATAATTAGTTTAAGCTAATCTGATAATGTCCTTCATCGCTGGTTTTCTGATAAGCTATTGACAGGAGCTTCCCTTCCGCCCTGGACTACCCACCGATCTGCCAATATCAGTGACATCAGTTAGTGAAGACACTGCATGCAGAGTTTGGCTGAAGAACTTCCAGAGGGCAACTGTGTGATCAACATTGTCTAATAGTCTTGTAGCATCAATAGTAAAACTCATTTATACACCTTTAAAGAGCAACATGCAAAGAATGCTACATAGGGACGCTCCAAATAAAAGTAAGCACTGGAATATTCATGGACTTTAGCGAAGGGTAAAATCAATGGTTAAAGTATCAAACCAGGGCCATTCAGAACTGAACTGAGAATGCATTTAAATTGAGATTGAATGCAAGGAAGAAAACTTCTAAACTAAACTATATACATATATGTAATTTATATTTTTCATTGAGGCCTCACCACAGCCAATCATGCTGCATGCTGATTGGCTCACTGACTAGGGGGACCACCATCAAACAAACCAAATGTGGGACGATTATAAGTTTGTGTGGGACAATGTGGGACATGTTACCAATGCTAAAACATAACCTGAAACTGTTATATAATGTCTATCTAACTTAATAAAAACATTTGTATTCTGCCATTCAGCTGATAAAAATTATTTGTTCTTTAGTCCCTTCCAGAAAACACCACATCACAATGTAACATACATGTCTTTATTTTACATGTCATTTAAATTCAACATCACTGAGCCCAAAGAGCTCAGATATATCTATTTTTGAAACAGTTCTGACCAAATCCAACTAAAATCCAACAAAATAAACAATGAATAAATAAAATTACATTGACAGTCTTATATATTAAGAATATATTAAACCAAAAACGTTCATATTTTTAGACCACCACAATTAAATTTTATTTTATTATCCATTTGTTTTCTGACAGGGAACACATGGAACGAATCACCGGTCCACATTTTGATTGACAGCCGTCACAACCTACTAGTGACCGTGTTTACTCCTTTCTTCTCAACCATTGGATAGGATTTAAAAAATGGCTGTTGTATTTGTACTTCTGACGAAGCGCTGTTAAATTTAGGTGTGAAAAACTACGCCGCAAAAAGAATAAATAAAATACTTTCTTAAAAAGGCAAAAGAACGCATGAAGGTTTTCTTAATATGATAATTAAAAACCAACAGACTGATGAAAATGTGGGACATTTTCTCAATATGCGACGTGCGGGACAAGGGGTGAAAATGCTGTGCGGTACAACGCAAAGCGTGGTCACCCTATCACTGACGGTTGACGAGATTAACCCCTTAGGTATCGAAATTTGGTACCGAACTACAAGAGCTTTTTTGATACTCGATGGTAGAGGCAATTCGGTCAATGCCTAAAAAGTATCAAACTCGATACCCAGCCTTTTCATTTGAGCTATAACTAGGAGCATTTGCATCAGGATTAGATCCCTTTCACTTCATGAGTGTGAATTTGATTTATATTGGACACACACATCCATCCATCCATCCATCCATCTGTGTGCTTACAGACTTTCCAACTTCAAAGCTGTTTAAACTTTTTTTTTTTTTACTTTGTCAAGCCAACATTCAAAGTTTGTCGTTTCTTTTCTACTTAAAAACACTAGTTTAAGCCGGTTACGCCCAGACGCTCACACGTGTAGCTGTAGTGTGTAAGCGCATCCCGACCCACATAGATGTAAAAGATGTGGAAAATATCAAAAGTGTGGCTACATTTCACCAGACTCAATGCCAACAGCGTGCAATGCAATATTTGCTGATAATTGTCTCTCTATAAGCGTATGCGCACTTTCTCTATAATGCGAAGACGACGAGTCAGCAACGTCAAAACACTAGTTCATTAATAAACAATTAAAATGTGTCCTTACTATTTTTTCCCCGAAACACATTTATAATCATTAGACTACTTTTGCCAAACAAAGTCAACAAACTGAAAAAATAAAACCAAATTTTTTTTTTTAGGTAATATGTAATGTAATATTGTTAAAACGGATTTCATAAATTTGGTATCGGAAAAAGTATCGTTCATGAATCGGTATCGAAGTCAAGGTATCGGTATCGAAAAAATTTAATGATACCCAACCCAACAAATGAAACTAGTATAGTTTGTTCAAATCACTAACCCCTGCTATGAGAAACCGTAATAGTGTTGCCCACCCTAGCGTACTCCAGTAATGAAGAGCTCACTGCATGTTCTCCACATAAGCTGCATTCAAACAAGAGACAGTTTGTGTTTTTTTAGCTTATTCTTCATCAGACGTCCAAAGAATGAGACCTCAAATCAGGGCACAAAAGATCTCTCTAAATGGCGGCGCATCAGAGCTCAGATTTGGAGATCCATAAGCCGAGAAAGCTCTTTTGTTTGGGGCGTTAAAAGCATTTCAGTTTTTTAGACACATCCCTCTATTTTCTGCTTCGGAGTGGGCGGCAGGCGGGGGATAAACACCGTTTATGACAGAGAAGAGTGAATTTGGCCTTGTGACAGAACGCTCTCATCACAGGGTTTTGTCCATCTAAACGTCCTCTGAAAGATGGCTGTCGGTGCGGCTCCACATGTGTATTTTTGTGCTTTTGTATATTCACTGAATGGTGACAGGAAAGACATTTATGATGTTAAAAAATATTATTTTTTTCAGATAAATGTTCTTTTCAACTCTATATTCATCAAAGAATACTGAAAAAAAATGTGTAATTGTTTTCATGAAAATATTAAGCAGCGCAACTGTTTTCAGCATTGATAATAATGATAAATGTTGATCCTGAGCAGCAAATTATTATATTAGAAGGATCATGTGACACTGAAGACTGGAGTAATGATGCTGAAAATTCAGCTTTGCATCATATAACTAAATACATTAAAATATATGTTTAACACTTTTTACTTTTTACACACAATTTTACTTTTTTGATCAAATAAACACAGCCTTGGTGTAAGACTTCTTCCAACAACATTAAAAAAAAAAAAGTTTTTTTGACTGATAGTGTATCTTAGAAGCCATAATTATACTGTATACCTTTTGGAACAGCCTTCAAGTGCATCTGAAATCTAATTGGTTCCTGAGGAATAAAATTTCATCACATGGGTCTCAGCCAATCAGGATCCAGCTTCTCCAAAGCCTAGTGTTCAAAGTCACTATTCTTGCCTAGATTGTGTCTATACTCTATATAGATTACAATATAGCTTAAATAATATAGTAAACAAGTTACTTATTTTTAGGTGAACTAAAATTATTATTTACATTTCTTGCATTATTTTAAAGAAAACATTTTTAGATTTCATAATGTTTCATCCAAACCTTCTCCCCCTCTGAAATGACTTTTTTTTTCTAATGATGTAATCAATATCACATGGGAGGTGAAATATATTATGATAAGTAATAAATAAACAGCATCATGACCTACTTTTCAACATCCAATAAAATCCCTAAGGATAAAATCAAGTCATCATTTCCCACATACAACCTAAAGATGCAAATGCACAACGCCATGATCGTGTCAGTGAGACTGAGCTGTGTGAGCTCAGAAATGTCACATCACATTGAAAACACACCACACTAATTCACGTACAGTGTCATCTCCTCTCTGTTTGTGGTCATGCATTTTTACACATGCGGATACATGACACGTCCGCTTGCCTGCGACCTCTTGACAAACACACAGAGAAGCTACAGAGAGTGTGTGTGAGAGAGAAAGCTCTACTATTATATTGATTGTGCGTTCAAGCCCGCCTCACTCCAGCTTGTATATTTAAGAAAAGCAGGCCGAGCGTTGGGACCCCTGGGTCCCCCGTCACAGCAGCAGATCGAATGACTATTTTATTTACAGTCTTATGCTAATGCACTTGGCAGGAGCAGGACGAGGTCTGTGCACACATCTGCACTCAATAACCCAATCACATTAACCAAAATGAATACCCACAACAGACAGACAGACTAACAGCAGAGAGAATGGAGCGGACACACTCAACGCGTTCAGAAACAATGCAATATAATTCCTTAATCAGTATTATCTTGTTTTCCAGTAAAACATATCCCACAACATGCTTTTACTTGAGAAGCAATAGTGTATAAAATATTAAGACTTGTTTTCAGAGAATATATTTTGAAAAAGTTTATTATTTTTTAATATTATTAGCAAAAATATGTGTGTGTATTGTATTAAGCAGACTCCTGGCTTAATTTGCACAAATGTTTGGTTTCTATGTTTTATGGGGATATTTCATAGACATGTATATTATATCCCCTAACTTTCTGCATTTTTACATTTTCCTCATGGTGATTAATCGTGCGTGCATATGGGCCTATAACCCATGTATTATTGTAAGTCATATTTGTACCAGACCTCAAAAGTAACCCGGGCTTCCCTGATCCATGTAAATATGAATGGTAACGTGTTTTTTACATTTGTTATGCATTTGGCAGACGCTTTTATCTAAAGCGACTTACAATGCATTTCAAGTATACACATTTACATTATTATCAGTTCTTGCTTTCCCTGGGAATCGCACCCATGACTTTGGCGTTGCAAGCGCTGACGCTCTACTGTTTGAGCTACAGGAAAGCATTTAAGCATTTTATTGAATTTTTATTTATTATATGATTCAATTCATTTAATTGTATGAAAACAAGTATCGATATCTCATGCAATTTTGCTTCTCAAGCTAATTTAATTTGTTTTAAAGATAAATGTATTTTTTGCATTGTAGATAGATCACAAAGATCCAGAATGGAGGGGTCTCGAGACACAAGCTTTGTATCGTCAGATATGTAGGCTAGCTGGAAACAACAGTAAAACATTACAGATGCATCCATAAACATTAATATGCTCAAAATGCAACACATGCTTCCTATGATTGGTCTATAATTGTGAAATTTATGTTACAAATTATTTGCAACTTGATATACAGGTGAAAGTCGAAAAATTTGAATATTGTGCAAAAGTTAATTTATTTCAGTAATTAAACTTAAAAGGACAAACTAATATATTATATAGACTCATTACATGCAAAGTGAGATATTTCAAGCCTTTATTTGTTATAATTTTGATGATTATGGTTTACAGCTTATGAAAACCCCAAATTCAAAATTTGAATATTGTGAAAAGGTTTTCATAAGCTGTAAGCCATAATCATCAAAATTATAACAAATAAAGGCTTGAAATATCTCACTTTGCATGTAATGAGTCTATATAATATATTAGTTTCACCTTTTAAGTTGAATCACTGAAATAAATGAACTTTTGCACGATATTCAAATTTTTCGAGTTTCTAGCATCTTGCATGGTGTAAGAACCTGAAAAAACAACAACCAAAGATCTTACATTTGTACATTTACTTACAATAAAAACTTTAAACCGCTGCATAGTGCACATGCTTTTGTCTTCAAATTCAACCCACAAATGTTTCCTAAATCCTGTCCTGCACCTGTCATTGGTAAAAATGCCAAAAAACAACAACAATGAAATAAATCTAATAAAGCCCAGACCCGCGTGTAGAGCCCCGAACAGACTGAGAACACTTCCAGTCAAAGCTAATATCTCCGGCACACAACGACCGAAGGAGAAAGCGAGTGTGAGAGAAAGAGAAAATAAATGAGTGTGGAGCAATAAAGTGAGTTAGAAATGAAATCTCTTTACCTCCTCGACTCTCGCTGTCAGCTGGCTTCACCTGAATAGGCCGTGTCATCTGCGGGAGAGAGAGAGAGAGAGAGAGAGGGGAAGAAAGAAAGGTTAATGTGGAGGTGTAGGACAGAGACAGCCAGAGGAGCGCGCCGTCTCGCTCATGGATTCACAGCTGTCAGAGACACTGAAGCTCAGAGACGTCAACTCCCAGAAGCCCATGGGGCGCGAGAGACCGCAGCCACTCACATGAGTCACTTCAGCGCCAGGCTCGTATCCTCACTTCAGTGCATCTGCTGTGCTTTGAGTTACACGGAGCATGCGAGACCCTAAATCACAGATTTGAGAACTCTCCTGCTTCTGAGATGTTTCTCCTGAGTTTCAGAAGTCAGAGATCTCAAACATTTCTCATTAAACGACCCGAGTTGCTATCCGCCAGATCTTTGCTGTGTTTTCCACGGTGTCAAAAATCACAGTTTCGGGAGCAAGTCGGGTTTTGTACACGATCGTTTTGGGGACTCACTCCCACATTTAAAGTCGACATGAAATCAAAATTGACCCTACTTACTTTGCTAGCGCATATTACTAGTCTTGTGGTGAACAATTAATCCGTGCAAGTTAATACACAGAAAAAAATAGTTTGCCGTGGTTATCTTTAATCAAAATCTGAAAAGTTACTTCCGGTCTGGAATGGTGTTCCTTTTCTGATGACGTCAGTTTGACGGCTTGGGTTGAAAACGCTTAACCACTCGCCTCAAACCGTCAGTCTGCTATGAGCGAGAGATGGAGAGGATGAGCGCTAAGTAAAACCCTGTTCAATATTCCCTTTCACTTGGAAATACGTCACAACACTGGAGAAAAGTCATTTGCAACTTCTGGTTCACACGGACTTTAAATGCAGTTGCCATATTGTATTACATTCCCGTTGCTATGCATTTAACGTTTTAAACAATATATTGCACTGTAGCCTATACCAGGTCCAACATTCTTCATGTCATGTCATGTGATTGATTCTGTTTTTGATCAATTTACTACTTTTACTTCAATTGACTGTTCGCAAAAGACCCGCCCCCCTTAGTTACTGTTGCTATGTCCGACAAGCCACGCCGCTCTCACGCCACACTGTTCTCACGCAGTGAAAAATACATCGCGGAGCAGAGAGGACACTGACAACACACCGACCGACAGGACAGATCAGGTTACTTTTCATATTAAACAAAGTCTCAACTGTCAAGTTTGGTCATTTTTTAACGAAATGTAAACAATGAATACCGTTTTGTGGCTCTTTAATGTGTCTGACAGATCGCTGTAGAGCATCAGTTAAAGCTGCTCGTGAACCGATCATCTCTTCCTTCTAGTTCATGTATAGCATCAAATAAACATGAATGAACATCAGAAGGAATGTTGTTTTAACCGCGGAAAGGCGTCAGTACACTCCGCTTCTCAAGTTCAAATCCTCCCATGTTAATCTACTAACTCTCCTGACTGCTTTCTTGGACAAAAATGGCGGATGGCGGATTATGATTGGTCAGATCACCTGTCAATCAAACTCCCTGCGAATGGTCAATTAATACTGTTGTGTTTGTAAATTAGCTTTATATGCAATTGAAATGGAAAATCACCGTATTCCCCTCATTATTAATGTTGTCAGGTGGCACAACTGATATTCATTAGGTGGTGCAACCAAGAACCTTCCTAATTTAAACCAACAAATAATAGGTCAAAGTGAACAAATGGCTGAAAACTACATTTTGAATAGTTGTTGTATTGAATGCATTTATTTGTATACTTGTATGATTTTTTTTTTCTGTATTTAAAAATTAAGCTTTCCTGAGCTTTCCTGTAACTCAGTGGTAAGAGCATTGCGTTAACAACGCAAGGTTGTGGGTTCAATCCCAGGGGATTGCACATACATATGTATAAATGTATAGGATAATGCAATGTAAGTCGCTTTGGATAAAAGCGTCTGCCAAATGTATAAATGTAAATGTAAATGTAAAAATTAAATCGGATACTAAATACCTGGTCACTGGAATGCAATAAGTTAATATTAATAAAATGCACATACTCTTGAACTTTTCAAAGTGTCAAAGTGGTAGTTGCGTAGCTGTCAATGGAGGAACAGAAATCTCTCAGATTTCATCAAAAACATCTTCATTTGTGTTCCATATATGAACGAAAGTCTTATGAATTTGGAACGACATAAGGGTGAGTAATTAATGACAGAATTTTCATTTTTAGGTGAGCCATGTCTTTATTGTCTAACTATGTCTTAACTATGGCAGCCTTTGTCATACAATAATCCCACTAAGCTAAATCATGATTTCAGCTGATTTTAATTAATCAGGCCGCCATACTGGTTTGTCCATTGAATGTCCATTTGTCCATAAGAGAAACAAAGTTGACACTATAAAGAAACATATTTGTGAGAAATCTCTGAGCAATGAGATTTCTTCTGAGGTCAGATGAGGTAATTCTGTTTAACCCTGCTTGCTTTGTTCCATCACTTCATCTCTGCGTGCACTATTCGCTTCTTAATTTCCATCAAAACTTTTCTCTCTTCATAGCATTTTCTCTTCATTACGGTTCTCGCTTAAAGATGGATGTTTTTGAATCCGTTAGATGCCTTTTTCCCCGAGCACAGAGGCACAAATTCATTGTGTCTTTCATGAATACGAAGCGTGTGCTGTGATGCACAGAAAGGCCCAAACTCGCACATTTGCATTTGTTTAGTGTCTGATGTGAGGAGGAAGACGAGCGTGTGAAGACGACAAGAGAGAAAGACAGTCTTACACATCTAATAAGTCGACACTGAGATGTTTTGTGCGGAGCAGCTTTAAAATCTGTAATCTGATAAGAGTGAGAATGAAAGCTGATCAGATCACGACAGCATTATGCATCCTGTACGTGACTCTCCCCTCGACAACAGGAAATCACAGCACCTCCTCAATATCAAAGCCGACGGGCCATGGACCAGGAACACGGTATATTAAACCGGGCAAACAAGCAGAGAGACTGAATGACAGAAAGAGAGAAATAGAAGTATTAAACTTCAGTGCAAAACTCATCCAGCACCATTTGTGCTCCAGGCATGAATGACTTCTCAAAATCACATAGCTGGTTGAGACGAGGTGTGCTGTGAATTTACTAAGTGATGGGATTTATGCCCTAGCAACAAGTCAGAACACACTAGCAACCACAAAGCAACCCTATGGCAACCACCCAAAACAACCTAGTGATGCCCTAGCAACCCGTCAGAACACATGAACAACCACGCAGCAACTCCCTAGCAACCACACAGAATCGAAAACTACATAGCATAGCAATGCACTATAAAACACTTTAGAATTAGAAACCAGAATATTACAGCAATAATATATAAAGCAACACCGAGAACTCCCTAGTAATCACCTAGAACACCCACAGCAAACCGCATAGTAATGTACTATAAAACACTAAGAACACCATAGCAACCACGTGACAACCACCAAAATACCCCTAGCATAGGGGTAGCTAGAGAATCACATAGCTAGCTATACCACAGAACATCCTAGCGACTACATATCAACCATCCCAAACACCTTAGCAAAGATCTAGCAACCACCCAGAAAAACTAGCAACCGTATAGCAACATGGAATTACCTAGATAGACCACCTTTGACCACCCTGGAAACCACGTCAAACACATGAACAAATGCATTAGCAACACCCTGTTAACCACTTCAAACACATTAACAAATATATAACACCCTGGGAACCACCTAAGATACATGAACAAATGCATAGCAACACCCCACATGAACAAATGCATAGCAACACACTGGGAACCACCTCAAACACATGCACTAATGTATAGCAACACTCTGGGAACCCCCTCAAATATAAATTACCAAATTTACTGTATAGCAACACCCTGGGAACCACCTTAAGTACATGCACAAATGTATAGCAACACCCTGGGAACCACCTAAAACACATGCACAAATGCATAGCAACACCCTGGGAACCGCCTCAAACACATGCACAAATGTATAGCAACACCCTGGGAACCGCCTCAAACACATGCACAAATGTATAGCAACACCCTGGGAACCGCCTCAAACACATGCACAAATGTATAGCAACACCCTGGGAACCACATCAAACGAATGCATAGCAACACCCTGGGAACCACATCAAATACATGAACAAATGCATAGCAACGCCTTGGGAACCGCCTCAAACACATGCACAAATAGCAACACTCTAGTAACCACATGAACGAATCCATAGCAACACCCTGGGAACCACATAAACAAATGCATAGCAACAACCCTGCAAACCACCTAGCACTGTGGCAAACACCACATTTTCCTCAGTAAATCTAAACATGCATTTTTAATGTACAATTACTTAATTCAAACTTAACAAAACCCAATTACAACAACAGAAGAACACAAATAAACAATTATGAATAAAAACAATGAACATTTAACCTAACTTGCAAATAAAAAATATATATTATACAACATTAGTTGAATGTAAAAGCAATAGCAATTACTGGCAAGGAAAAAAGGGGAGGGCGAGGAGAGCAGGAGCGAGCTAAAGCTGTACAGTGAGAAAAATGAAGATGTACAGAGAGACGGGTACAGCAGGTGAGTTGTGTGGTTGCCCGTGGCGACAGCGCTGTGGCAGTGGTGATGAAAGACTCTCCTGTATGGAGTTGTCACGGCGACGGCACACAGGGGGGTGCGTGGCAACAGGAAGCAGCGGGTGAGACGGGCCACAGTCACGACAGGAAGTCAACATCGGCGCTAATGGGGACCTATCGCTCACTTAGGAGACGAGCCGTACAGGAGCGATGCACAATAAAACCCTGCACGCCTACACAGATCTCAATAAGGGTTTGATTCACACACACACACACACACAAAAAAAATCGGCATCCCAAAATTCAGGAATGCTTTCGTTTCATTTAGGGTCCAAAATACATTTTGTGGCACACTCGCCAATGGCAGGTGAATTGAGAAATTTGAGGCGTTCTTTTCCTTTCGATTTGCAGCACACAGCACAGGTTATGGTGTCAATGGCAGCGTCATATATTATGCAGGCAACATGTGCAAGGTCTTACTATCCACTTCTGAAGTCGCAATTAGGAGCATTTCACATTCAAGAGCTTTGTGCATGTTACACCGCTACAATGCATGCAGTCTAGTGAATACTAAATATTTCTGAGGGTGTTTACACGACGGCGATGTAACAAAAACAGAAACAGAAAGCGATCACGCTGTATTATGCTGTCAGGCCAGTAGATGGTGATGTCACAAGAAAAACAATGCGCCTACAGACTGAACACATAATAAGCATGTGCATGACGTCACCGTTTTCACGAAATTTTCACGTTTTTGTAGTTTACGCGGAGACGATAACGGTGTCAATTTCAAAACCTTGCACTTTGAAACCCGTTTTCAAAAGCTTGCGTTTTTTCAGGCCCCCAAAATGCCGTTGTCGTGTAAATGAACAGTTATTTTTTCACGGCCAGCCAATGAAGATCATAGGCTGCACATTTGTTACAAACGTAGGTTCAAGCTAGCCTGGCTCCGCCCTCCTACGTACATCCGCTCAATTTTCATTTCCCTTCAGAACTACGTCTGGGATTGTGGTGTATTCTTGGGTTTTCTCCAGTCATTTTTTTACCGGTCCAATCGGCGAACAGAGGGAGTGGCTGAGAACGATGACGTTGAGGTCGTGCGCTAGTTTGAGTCGTCATACGTCACGACCAAACGTTAGCGATTGGTTATGGCAGATCCGGAGTGGCTCTGGGCAGATCCAATAGTTTTAAACTTCAACAGAGTACCCGCCTTTAAGGAAGGTAACGCTTGTCAATGGAGAGAGGCCAGACTCTCTGTAAAAATGAAATGTAGAGAGTCTGGTAGAACCAGGCTAGGTTCAAGCTAGCCTGGGTTTCCCCATACTGCCTTTGCGCAGCGCGATTTTATTCACGCTGAAAGGCAGTCTGGATACCATGGACCAGATTTTCGCCTCATCTAGGGAACCAATCACAGAACGGGGAGGGAGCAGCAAGACGATGACGACATCTATGGGACACAACTAAGCAGTTTGTTTATATCCATATATACCTTCGACCCTCATGTTTATCTTGCACAAACGGCAATGGTCGCTGAACGTCATTGTTTACACAAAAATATCTTACCCATCGTCTTCTTCCTTGTCTGATTTCTGTCACTCTACATACGTCATCTGGTATAATGGAAACGATTGGCTATGAGCTACGTACAGGCGCATTTGATAGACATTCTTAGCACCCAATAAACGGCGCCGGGCATTCGTAAATTACGCCTCAAATACGAGAAAATGCACATGTGGTTCCCAGACCCAAGTCTCAACGAGAATTGGGTCTGGCCAGTGTTGGGGGTAACGAGTTACAAAATAACGGATTACAGTAACGATATTACTTTTTTGGGTAACGAAGTAAAGTAACGCATTACACTAAAAATATCAGTAACTATACTACTTTACTAGACTATAGGAACGCGCTTTCCTGCGTTACCCAAGCCGTGTTTTCATGTGTGTAAAGCTCTGATCTGTCGAAGTGGTGCGTGCACGCCTGTGTGTGTGTGCTTGCCTGGGCACCGTTGCCATAGAGATCGATTTGAGTGACGTAGCTGCTGGTGCGAAGGACAGAGAAGAATGGAGATGGAGACGGAGACGCGAGTTTCGGCCAGTGGCGATATTCACATTACTTTCAGTTTATTGCTCGAAAGGACAAAAATATTTGCCAGAAATTCACTCTATGCCCTGTGCAGGCAAGTACTGGCCATCGGGACTACCGGGAGATTCACGGCTTTTTGGGCCGATCCAATGCATCTAAAACTTTTTTGTTCGTTTGTCTTAACGGCTCATAAAACTCGTACATCGGCGGCCCATTCGTTTTGTTTTGCTTAATTGGCGGCGCTGGGTAAGTGCCGGTGTAATGCATTGGTTAAAAAAAGTCAGCGTTAGTTTTTTTTCTGACAGACCGGCCCATGAAACACGTAGATTGGCCCATTGGTTATTTTCTTGATTGACACTGGACTGGCCCAATCACATCTTTAAACGCCTCCCCCTTTGGGCTTTGAGCGAGCGTGCAGTGTCAGTGTATCTGTCAAAATCTCTTATATACGGTCTATGGTCAAAATACAGATGGAGAAGAAAGTTTCAGTTTTGCAGTTTCCGTCAAAATAAAATATAATGTTTATCTCTGTCCAGCCCTGATCATGTGTCTACCACCACGGACATAATCCTGTTGTTTGTAGATTTTACAGTGAGGCATATTTCTTTGTGCAGACAGGGATATTGTTATTTTAAATGGTTTTACATGCCATTTTTATCGGCTACATTTATAAACACTACGCGGACATGCAGGCTAAATGATGATAGGGCTATGATGTTTGTCCATGTATCTACACGGTAAATTAAGAAACGGGAAAGTAAAGTAATAAGTAGTGAGGTTACTTTTCAAATGCAGTAACTTGTAAAGTAATCTCATTACAATTTACAGAAGTAACTAGTAACTAGTAACTAGTTACTTTTTTTGAGTAACTACCCCAACACTGGGTCTGGCGTTAGCCAGGCTAGGTTCAAGCAGGAAGTAAGACTGGAATTACTGACGACTTGTCTTTTACATTCACAAACAGAATTACACACTGTAAGAATGGTAATATTCGGGAAAAATACATAATAGGGACACTTTAATGCTATAATTAACACTTTTTCATGATTAGTTCATTGCAACAGCTTGTTTACTGATTCAAAATTTAATGTGGTATCGATATAAGTCTTTCTGTTCTGTTTAACAATAAACTATATGACACTCTGTTTAGTAAAAAGAATATCATGATCAAAGAAACATATGTCCATAAATATGGCAATACTATGGTATTTTTTGTAAGAAAAGGGGTTTAATTGTTGTAAACAGAACAACATTTCAGAGAACTGCTCAATAAACCACAAACTGTCCATAAAGAAACAGCACTGAAGACTGCAATGTCTGAACCACAGACACCAATATCACAGAACAGAATCACACAGGGGACAGATTTGAACCCCACACCGCCAGACATCTTGTCTACGATTCATATCGTTTCACAATATATATTACGGTAACATTATCTTCAATGTACAGCCTGTTACCACCAAACTGCTCCCGCGTGAAGCTGCTCGACATTTTCACAGGCATGTCAGCGCTCAATTATGCTTTATGGTGCTCATTTTATAATAATAAATGTCATAAAAGTGCTGTCATAAAGACAAACGATCCACCTGTCTGCACACACACATGCTATAGTAAATACATAAATCTGGATGCATATTCTCATGTTCGACTGTACTTACAGCTGGCCTGTAGAAGTGATGACTGCAGCACATTTCTGGGCGAAACACTGACACCACATCATTTATACAGGACTTCCACTTTACGGAATCCCTGTTTACAAATGATTTTCCTGTGAGCGAGGGATGACACACACACACACACACACACAGACGCACGCACACACACACACACACACACACGCACGCACGCACGCACGCACGCACACACGCACGCACGCACGCACGCACGCACGCTCTCACACACAAAGGCACACACACGCATGCACGCGCTACTCCTAAACCTACTGTATATCACAGAAAACTTTGTGCAGTTTTACATTTTTAAAAAACCTTTAATTACTTTATTTTTATACCAGAATTACAAATGAGCATGTCCCTAAAGAGAGGTTTTTGAAGATTTTGGTCACTTCTGGATACAAGTTTGTTCCCAAAATATAGTTACACACATGCACGCACGCACGCACACACACACTTAATGTTTTTTATACAATACAAACTGCATATTCCATCACCTTACACCAACCCTACATCACAGAATACTTTTTTGCATTTACATTTTTAAAAAAAGCATCACTTAGTATGATTTATAAGCTTTTTTCTTCATAGGGACCAAAACATTTCCCCAAAAAGACAAGGATTTCATATATTGCCATGCGTTTAATGCGTTTACTGTACATTTAGTATAATTACTTTTAGTTTAATTTACTATGAATAATCTGAACACATTTGGGCAGAAATTCATAAACAGGCGATGATCTGAATAGATCAAATTATTGATGACAATGACGCAATCGTCACTAAACTCCCCGCCTTCGGTTATATAAAGAGATGTAGCACATTAGAGCACACACACTTGGATGCGCATGTACACACACTCTGGTGTGAGGATGCACAGGTGAGAGTGAGCTGCGGGTCACGGCGTGGGCCGCTCATCATCGAGGGACGTCCTGTGAGCACTGACCCCTCACGCCTGCTAGGAAACCACTCATTTTAATGTCTCTAGAGAAGGATGATAACCTATTAGCATTTCACTGCTTACACTTTCAGAACAACACACACACTCACACAGGATCCAGCAGGATGCTAAAATGTAATGTGGCAGTGCCATGGTACAGTGACCATCAGTATATGACTTAAGTAAACCCTTATAAGCTGAATATAATCAAATAATGTATGTCCTTTAAGCAATTAATCTCTCAAAAATCTGATAAAATTGACAAAATATGGTTAATTTAACAATTTGTTTTATTGTTAACTAGTTGCAAGTGGCCGTGTAACTAAAATGGTCTTGCTCTCCATCAATCATTTCAACTGAAGAACTGTGACTGGGCAGCAGGTTTTCAGCTTCTAGCAAAGTTTAATGTTGGAAAGATAATAAAATGAAGTATATTAACAACACAATACAGACTACTAATTCAATCCCAAATAAATGTTTGAACTTTCTATTTATCAAAGAATTAATAAAAAGAATGGGATTTCTGAAGGATCATGTGACACTAGCTAAGTTTCCATCCACTTGTCAATCGAATGATCTGAAGTTCGGTAAAAAAAAACCTCATGCGAATAAAGCTGGTGAAAGTGTGTTTCCATCCAACGGCTTTAAAGCGGATAAAAACCTGTGCGTAATGACGTCACTGCTGTTTTGCGATCAAATTGGTATATCGAATTGATTTGAGACATTTTAAGGTGTTTCCGTTCATTTTCGCAAAACATTCAAGCCAACATTTGCGAACAAAGTTTTGCTAGACAAAATGCAATTCATTATTTTTTCTGAAATAACGTATCCATCAGCGTTTATCGCATAAGCCGTATATCGATCAAGATAAAATCTGATGAGACCGAACGCATTTCATTTGAGTCGATATTCATGAAATTCAATCGAATTTTACTGTTTCCATAAGGCATTTTTCATTCGATATCACTTAATTCGGATAAAACCGTGTGGATGGAAACATAGCTACTGATGTGATCACAGGAATAAATTACATTTTAAAATATATTCAAATATAAAACAGTTATTCACAATATTACTGTCTTTACAGTATTTTTGATCAAATAAATGAGGCCTTGGTGAGCAGAAGAGACTTCTTTCATTAAAGAAATTAACTGTATAATATTAACTGACTAGTATGCAGTGTGCAATGATAAACATTTCATAAAATCTTACCAAACCATGTTTTTGAAGTACAGCATAGTATCCAAAACACTCAAGTGGATGTTCAGTGAAGAGATGCATTATCTTGTTATTTAGAGAGTGTAATGAAGAACGCTATGAGGAATAAACAACTCGCCATCTGTCACACGTATACACGCAACCTGAATATTCACACACACACACACACACACACACACACTCTTATAGCCGACAGCCAGCATCTGTGGACTATGGTTGACCACAGACAATAAAGAGAAATGCATTTTACAGTGGAAATCAAGCAGACGAGTAGACAAAGCAGAAATGTGCAGCTCGTATTTATGTTAATGGATTATTCAGTAAAAACTGTGTTATTTGGGCTGTTAAACCACCTTGAAATCAAAACGGTCAATTCTTGTTTCTTTATGGAATATTGCTGTAACGATTTCTCCATGCATCTTTATTATTATAGTTTTTTATTACATGGTTTGGTTGAATTCTAATGTAGAATGCGGTCTGTTATTTCTTGATAACAACCGCTGCTAAGGATAACACACCGTTGCCATGAAAAACAGAGCGTTGCCATGGACACGGTGTTCTTTAGCGGAAGCAATACGACAATTCATAATGACGTCACAACAGTAATAGACGTTCTTCCGGGTGGCAAAAGCCGAAGCGTTCCTATGGCAACGCTAAGTTGCTTGGAAGGGAGACCCACCGTCGGCAGAAAAAATGTAATAGAAATAAAACATTTAATTAAATATAATGCGTTTTTTATCATAATAACAACTGTATTTAATGATATAAGTAAAAAAAAAAAAAAATTAATATAGAAGGTCTACACATAATTAACTAAATACTCTCTATAGCTCTTTTTTCTAGCCAAAATAATGTGCTATATATCATGTTCATTAAATGGCTTTCCTGAGGTAAATGTTATGTGACATAATTATTCTCCAGCTGTTATATTGACCTCTTTATGCGGTTGAAAAACACTGATTGGTTGATATTATGTATGAGGAATATACATTTCGGTAAGTTGCGTGAGAAAATGGATGTGTGGCGTGAGAGCGTGTGAAAAGTGAGTCTCACGGTCAATGCGTGAGAGTTGGCAGCCCTCTTTTACTTCAGGCAGTGACTGGCAATGAGTCGGATCTTCAAAAGAGACAAGTTTACTAATATTAGTCTCGAATTTCCCCGGCTGAAGATAAATGCTCTGCTATGATCTATGGACCGTTTTGAGAATACACGAAGCAGAGTTGAAGGGCAAGCAGGGTTGGCAGCAGAAAGGTAAACGTTTGATGAATCATATATTTTAGGGGATCATTAAGATGTCCTACTTTTAGCACTACTTTTGACGACACGACGTCCACTCGTTATAACCTTCTCACCCACAGGATATCGATAAAACCCTACACCTTCTGCTGTATATCTGGCAGCACAACCCCAAACACAACATGTTTCCATCATCGTTTCAACTTTGATCAACAACAATGTTTTTAACTATGTAACTGTTCCAGTGGCCGGCTAGATCTCTTCAGTTAGTCAGTCGAAGCCGCTCGCGTTCTGCCACCCGGAAGTATCTTGGTAGCCTGGTAATACCAAACTCTGCTACTTCGCTTTGCTTCATAGACAGAGTCTGGCATGTCATCATTGAAAAGTGTTTTCTTTATCGTGCTCGTCTGAAGTATAAAATCATTGGTTACCCGTAAGCCAATCACATAACGTTTGGTTATGCGCCAGCTCAGCAGCATCGAACTGCCACTGTAAACACATTATAAATAATGCGAAAACGAAACCATCGAGCGAGTGAATATGGCTGTCAACGACTTTTGTAGATTATGTGATGTAAATCTACGCATCCACGGCACAATCGGGGCCTCTAAACTATTATTTGACAGTAAAGAGAAACAGGAAAATATTTGCAGCCAACTGTCAAAGTTAGGATTAGTTATGTCAAACACAGCTCTTTGTTCATTTCGAGTCTGTCGGAAATGCTGCAACTTAATTGCAAGATTACAGCATGACATGGCAATATTTACGAACTGGAAAAAAAAGGAGACACTGACCTGTCAAAAGGGTGCCAGTTCGAGCTCGACAGATAAAAGAGACCTAGATATCACATATCGACATCACCTCCATTCAAAATGTTTACCAAACACTCTTCTTGTTCGTCCTTCAGTTTGGAAATGCCGGGAATATTCTCCACAACAGAGCGAATTTCATCCCTTGTCTCCATATCCGCGGTCGTTTTCGATTTCCCCAATCTCAAACTCGGCGCTTAGCGTCTACGTCACAGCTCTCAGCGGAAGTACGAAGTCTGACATAGTCAGGCTAGTATCTTGGTGCCTATTGATTACAAACATTCTGAAATGTCGAATACAATCATTTTTAAATCAATAAACTCCTTTTTAAATCAATATTTTGTGTCAAATTATTGATTTATTTCGTAGGTAGCCATGTAATAAGCGGGATAATGTAACGCTTCGCATCGGGGTCCTGATCAGCCTGTCGGGATTGTGTTCGCTATTGCAACCGTCTCGCTCTACATTATCCCTTACTTAATCCATGTGCCTCGTAATCTTTAATCCAAATATCTTCCCCTCTTCTCTTCTCTGATGATGAGGGCGGGGCAACCTGTCAATCAAATCAGATCCACCAATAGCAAACCACAACCATTCAATCAAATCCACATGGATAAAATCAAGTCCCGTACATATTTTGTTGTTCCAGAAGCCATTTCACTCGCAAATACGTCACAACACGGAAGAAAAAAACTATCGCAACTTCCATTTCATGCCGATATTAAATCATTCTTCTGCATGGATACCATGATCATGTAAAGTTTTCCATTCATTTTATCAATTGAAGAACAAGTCGAAATGTCTTTTTGGAAAAATACACAAGGACGAGTACATAATGACCAAAATTTCATTTTTGGTGAACTATCGCTTTAAGCCATCCATTGCAAAGTGCTGCGTCCCCCTCACTCATCTGTCATGAATACAGCGGATCAATGCGAGGGTCTTGGCTTCAAAAGGTCAGCCATTCAATCGCACCTGCTATTGTGTGGCCTCCAGCCCCTGGTTGTAGCGCACTGCGCCGCTAAGTAGAATTAATGGACGTATTGATTGCGCTCCACACAACTCAGATTGAACAGGGTGAGAGGAGCTCTCGGTGAGCCGGCGGCCACTGAAAGACGTCCGAGACCTCAAACTCACTCAGTGAAAAGACTTTATTTAGATAACACCGCAGCACCATTGATTAAAGCCGATGGTTGGAAGCAAAGGTGAGCCTGTTGTGTGGGTTAGTCAAGGATTGAGGAATGACGCAAAGAAAAAAAAAAGAGCTAATCTGAAATCATGAGGGTCTGAAAGTCTTCCAGAATGAAGCATTTACTTTCAAACTGCGCTCGATCATATTTGATCAGGGATTAATCATTATTAATCATTAGAAGCAAGTTGTCGGTGTTGTATCAAATCCTGTCAAATTATCTGGTGTTAGTATAATATTACTTGGAATACTGGATTCTGATTGGTCAATTAATTTTGATTAATGACCATAGAAAAACTTCATAGGGAAATTGATTTTAAACAATAACTTATAAACTTTAAAGGCAGACATACTGTGAGCTACGAGGTTGTTAATGGATGGTATTTGCTTCTGTTGAAGCCGTCAGCCCGCATTATTTCAGGTTAGTTTTAAAAATAATAATGTTTAACAGTGGAATTCCTGGTGAAAAACTACATTACCCATGATGCTCTACAGAAAATTCCACCAATCAGAGTAAAAAAAAGCAACATGTGCCAAAATAGCTCTTTAGCTCCGCCCACTCCCATGAAGCACTGGGAATCACGTAATCGAGTCAATCTCTCTATACATATATGCATATTTTGCAATAAACTTATAATATATTGTTTTATAGTCAACATTTGTAAAGGAGTAGTTTTATATTTCTCAATCGTTTTTAATTTGATTATTCTGTAATGCTTCATGGGATAGTTCTTTCCCTCACTAAAGCCGTTTTGTCTTTTTGTCCGATTTTCAAAAACATTTTTGCTCCAAATCAAAGTTTGCAGTGTTGTGATTCACCTCGTAGCTGATTGGCTTGGTTTGTGGCTTATAACTGTTTAACAAAGACGTAAAAAAAAAAAAAAAACTCTTGGAAAAATGAATGAAAAACATACCAGCGCCGCACTAATGCACTCTATTAAACTGTATAGCTGACCATTGTCCTGGAAACTGACTTTCTTCATAGCTATCATACAAGTTTCAAGTCTCTCGTATCACTTCACACTCTCGTTCTTCACATATAATTAAATCATTTACACTCACATCAATATTCCATCTCCATTCCTTTATTTATCAGGCGAATAGCCGCTTTGTGTCGGCGTCCTGATTACTCTAAAACCACATTGAGCATACTAACTGTAAATTAACTGAACACACAGAAAATGTTTAATTGGACAATATATCAGATTCAGAAAGAGTCGGTGTAATTGTGCTCATTTGTGTAACGGTTTGCCTTTATTTGCAATATAGATCAACGAAAAATGTAATTACCACATTTTGATTTTGTTTTGACTATAGATAATCCAGATAAAGCACCATGCTGGAAATGCCATAATGTACTTTAAAGAACCATTTAAATACCATGGTATTTGACTATTGTGATCATGCAGTATATTGACAGCAGCATTGCATGATGGTACTGTACCACCAGAGTATATTTTGTGTTCAATTTATGAATACGAATCACATAAGCTGAATTGGTCCATTCCCTTGTTCCATTAAGATTTATACAAAATGTATTATTAAGCTCTATTTTTTTTAAAACTCATTTAAAAACAATTTATCCATCATATGTCCATCATAATTTGATGGTATTTTACTATACAATTGAAATTGTACTCCAGTCTTCAGTGTCACATGATCCTTCAGAAATCATTCTAATATGATGATTTTTTTTGATGCTCAAGAAACATTTCTGATTATTATCAATGTTAAAAACAGTTGCATTGAATTATATTTTTGTGGAAAACGTAATGCATTTTTTTTCAGGACTCCATGATAAATAGAAAGTTGAAAAGAACATTATTTGAAATTGTCTTTACTGCCAAGTATATAAAAGTATTAAACGAAATAACGAGACCCTAACCTTTTGAATGGCATTATATAAGCACTTTGGTTTCAGGAGCTCATCATGGGTGTTAGTGACAGCGCTGGACTCACAGTAATAGACAGGTGTGTGTGTATTTTCATGTTCATGTGATCTGCTGACATCAACACCAACACTGGCTGTAGGCGAGAGAGTCGCTCTCTAGATTTCTTCTTCTCTCATTCTCTGTCTCTGTGTTTCTCCCTCAAGGCTCAGCTAAAACACATCCTGCTCTGCTCCAAAATAAAATCAATACAACAGAAGCGCACACACACACACACACGGCTGTATACAGACACACAGAAGATGACTGCAGGCAACAACAACATACTCCTCTAATCCAGGTCACACACTCCGAAGGAGAGAGTTAATGAAGAGAAAGACAGCCCATAGGAGGAATACACATAAAAGTCGTTTTCAGATTATATTATTTATTTTCTCTCATATCTCGATTGTATCTCCTAGAAAATGATAATAAAAACTGATTCGCAGATTTTGCTCCTCAGAAAAACATCCCATTATTCACCCAAATGTGGAGTTTCAGAAGTGGCTCAGATTTGCCAAGATACAAACAAAGATCTCAATGTGAACTCAACAAATTGTCTCATTTTAGTTCTTTAAAGGAATTTTAAGAGAAACATCAGAGGTAAAGATTATACTTAAAAAAGAAAAATAATGGAAGCTATGAAAGAGCAACATCTAAGCAAACCAATTCTCCTCTGCAAGTGTGCGAGAGAGACAGAGAGAGAGAACGACACACTGAGACTGAGGTAGAGCGAAATCAAGGAAAACTGGCGGGATTGAAGGAGGGAAGAGGAAATGAGAAGGGACGAGAGACTAGATAGTAGTTTGAGGCGGATAGCGAGCGGAGGCCAGCTCCTACACAATGAAAAGTGTTTTACACCAGATTTGATATTCACACTTCTGTAAGACTCAGCACAGAGAAATGTCTACATAGCAGAATGGAGAATAGCCCGGGGAAGAGCTTCTGCTGCGCTGCAGATCTGCTTGTTTGTACTCTCACCGTGTTAATTCGCCTTTGCTCTGCGCACAGCTTCCTCCTCGGCTCGTGTGCAAGTCAAACAGGGCCGTGAATGCGTGAGACATTATGAGTGTGTGTTTAAACTGTGGAAGATAGAGATGAGGAGGCAACACTGGAGGGATAGCTCACCCAAAAATTACTATTCTGTCTTCATTTACGCACCCTCATGCTGGTCGAAACCCATGTGGATGGACGGATGGAATGACAGACAGATGGATGGATGGATGGATGGATGGATGGATAAATGGATGAATGGATGGATGGATGGATGGAAAGAACGACAGACAGACAGATGGATGGATGGATATATGGATGGATGGATAAATGGATGGATGGATGGATGGAAAGAATGACAGACAGATGGATAGACGGATGGATGGATGGATGGATGGATGGATGGATGGATGGATGGATGGATGGATGGATGGATGGAATGACAGACAGATGGATGGATGGATGGATGGATGGATGGATGGATGGATGGATGGATGGATGGATGGAATGACAGACAGACAGACAGATGGATGGATGGATGGATGGATGGAATGACAGACAGACAGATGGATGGATGGATGGATGGAATGACAGACAGACAGATGGATGGATGGATGGATGGAATGACAGACAGACAGATGGATGGAATGACAGACAGATGGATGGATGGATGGATGGATGGATGGATGGAAAGAATGACAGACAGATGGATAAATGGATGGATGGATGGACTGACAGATAGATAGATGGATGGATGGATGCATGAATGGATGGATGTATGAATGAAAAGAATGACAGATGGATGGATGGATGGATGGATGGATGGATGGATGGATGGATGGATGGACGGATGGATAGATTAATAGATGGATGGATGGAAAGAATGACAGATGGGTGATAGATAGATGGATGGACTGACCGATAGATGGATGGATGGAAAGAATGACAGATGGGTGATAGATAGATGGATGGACTGACCGATAGATGGATGGAATGACAGACAGATGGATGGATGGATGGATGGAAAGAATGACAGACGGATGGATAGACGGATGGATAGATAGATGATCGACTGACAGACAGATGGATGGATGGATGGATGGATGGATGGATGGATGGAAAGAATGACAGACGGATGGATAGATGATGGACTAACAACTAGATAGATGGATGGACTGACTGACAGATAGATAGATGGATGGAAAGAATGATAGATAGATAGATAGATAGATAGATAGATAGATAGATAGATAGATAGATAGATAGATAGATAGATAGATAGATAGATAGATAGATAGATAGATAGATAGATAGATAGATAGATAGATAGAATAACGGATGTAATGACGGATGAATGGACGCAGCTTCCTTGGGCTTCAGTGACAGAGCGCATGCTTTGGCTTCAGGCTTATGCATATGTGTTTGCATTTAAACAGCACAGCTGTCACTGAGAATTACATCCCCTCACCGAGATATGACAGCTGTGATGTGAGAGGACGAGTCGAATCGAGAGAGAGAGAGAGAGAGGAGGAAAGACAAGATTACACTCATTCACACTCACTCCTGTTTACACCCGTGACGAGAACTAGAGCAGAACGCACTCCCTGACATCTATCTGCTGATAATAAAAACTGATTGTTTATTAATAACCAGACCTGCATTTCCTGAAAGATGTACAAGACCAATCACTATTCTCTTTCAAATAGTGAAAAAGAACAACTGCAATATCTGTATGCAAATATTGCAATAATGACATCACTTTAATATACAGTTAGCATGCTGCACGTTCCATGTGTGAATGAGAAGTGAATGAGGCACTTTCAAAATGTTACATTTAAAGCAAGACACTACAGGTGAATAGGTTTTAACTATTAGCAATCACCATACTTCCCACGTTGATTCATCACAGTGCACTAATACAATTGTATTGCAAGTTTTCTGAAATGTCAAATATGCAAACCAATTGTCTAGGAATAGTTCACTTCAAAATGAAAATTCTGTCATCATTTACTCATCCTCAAGTTGTTTCACACTTGTATGACTTCCTTTCTTGTGCTGAACACAAAAGAAGATATTCTGAAGGATTTCGGTAACCAAAGTTGATGATAGATATATGCATTTTATACACCGGTATATATATATTTTTTTTTTTCCTACTATGGAAGTCAATGGGGTCCATCAACTGTCTGGTAACCGACATTCTTCAAAATATCTTCCTTTGTGTTCAGCAGAAGAAAGAAACTCATACAGGTTTGAAACAACTTGAGTAAATTAGGACAGAATTTAAATTTTTAAGTGAACTACTCCTTTAAATATGCATTAATTAGATAAACCTGAACATTGGATAAAGCCAGGTGCAAAATTCTTGTTTAATTTTGCTATAGAGGTGAAGATTTTTACAGAGGGGATTTTAGATATATCTCCAGTTATCACCAAATATCTGACAAACTGGTGTTGGCCCCAGATTCTCACATCAGAGATTCCTCTAGTGACACACTTCTCACGCACCAGTGCTTCTGACCAAAACACAGGCACACATTACACACACACACTTCCCACTTAAATGTTACACTGATTGGTGCCAAGCTATAATGCGGCAGACGCCAAATGCCAATGACCTGCTCTTTGCACCCCTGACTTCCTGTCAGGCAGGAAACGCATCACAAATGAGTGCTGGGTGCTGGAGGGCGAGTGCATGGGTTTAATTCCAGCGCCACTGGCACCTGCCGCACCCAGAGTGTCTGACCAGCAGAACGAATGGGGTCATAGCACATGTGATCAGCAAACTCTCATTTATATGTAAATGATGCTAGCTCTACCTCCACACACACTTCAACACCCGCTTACTCACACACACACACACACACACACACACACACACACACACACACACACACACACACACACACACACACACACACACACACACACACACACACACACACACACACACACACAAGCCCTAATGAGCTGTCTCACTACATAGTCTACAAAGACGGATGCCTACTAAGGGTGCTAGATGCAGCGGATCAGATTAGAAGAAGGGTTCAGGAGCTTTTAAAAGTTGAACTTCTTGAAACCAAGCAAGAAAAGGTCCATCTAGTTTACATAAAGCCCATTTCACACAGAGATTCCGGAAAATACACAGATAATGTGTCCCGGGATCGTTTGATTTTGGTTTATTCACACTGCCAGTGATTTTCCGGGATCTGTGAGAGCGTTCACACACATCCCGTAAAGATCCCGTAAAGACACGTGACGTCAGGATGTGTTGTAGAAAGGCCAGTCTAATCTTCCGCTACCGCTCTTTCCATTGCAGTCGAGCACTTGGTGGATTTTTTTACGCAGCGTCTTAAAGGGATACTCCACCGTTTTTTCATATTAAACTATGTTATTCCCTTAACTAAGACGAGTTGATACATACCTCTCTCGTCTCAGTGCATGCACTAAATCTCGTCTTTAGATAAATCTAGATCTTCACAGAGCGAGCGGGGGCCGGTGAGAGGATTTTTCACGAGTGAAGATATTACTGCGACCTATTACTAAGTCGATGTGCTCCCAAGCACTTGCTATGGTATTCCGCCATACAATATAGTTATCCATTTTACACGCTTAGAAAAGCGCAACGTTTTGTTTTCTGTCACCGTCCTAGGTCGAATTACACTACTCGAGTAACTAACTAAGACGAGTTGATACATACCTCTCTCGTCTCAGTGCGTGCACTAAATCGCTCTGTCTTGCGGCAAAACTTTTTTAGCACTTAGTTTAGCCCAGTTCATTCAATAGGGGCCAAGCAGAGAAGCTACCAAACACCTCCACGTTTTCCCTATTTAAATACAGTTACTCGAGTAGTGTAATTCGACCTAGGACGGTGACACAAAACAAAACGTTGCGCTTTTCTAAGCGTGTAAAATGGATAACTATATTGTATGGCGGAATACCATAGCAAGTGCTTGGGAGCACATCGACTTAGTGCAGTAATATCTTCTGGGAGAGCGAGCGGGGGCCGGTGAGAGGATTTTTCACGAGTGAAGATATTACTGCACCAAGTCGATGTGCTCCCAAGCACTTGCTATGGTATTCCGCCATACAATATAGTTATCCATTTTACACGCTTAGAAAAGCGCAACGTTTTGTTTTGTGTCACCGTCCTAGGTCGAGTTACACTACTTTTTAAAAAAAGTTTCGCCGCAAGACAGATCGATTTAGTGCACGCACTGAGACGAGAGAGGTATGTATCAACTCGTCTTAGTTAAGGGAATAACATAGTTTAATATGAAAAAACGGTGGAGTATCCCTTTAAGTTTACTAATGATCTGCGCTTTAGATCTCGAGAAAACTGCTTGAGCATTTTTCTCTGGATTCGGTAATACACTAACCACTAACGCATTGCTCCACAAAGCTGGCGAGCACTCTCAGCTTCAGCGCGGATAGTAAGGAGCTCCTGGTCTCTGCTTCATTCTATTTTGCAGACATTCTTTCGTTCTTTCTTAGTTGATGACGAACACAAACTTTCTTCTAAGAGCAACAAAATACCCGTTTACTCCATTGGTCCTGGCTTTTGTTCACACAGGACGCGTTCCGGGACTGATCCCGGGCAATGTTACTCGGTCCCCATCCCGGCATCGATCCCGGCATCAATCCGGCGATGTGTTTGCGTTCACACAGAAGGCACTCTTGCAATTTTACGGCAATTTCCTGGGATCAACGCGCTGTGTGAAAGGGGCTACTGAGAATAATGGGAAAGCAGCGCAGTGGAATGCAAAAACGCATTTTGTGGAAACGGTCCCATACCGTTTCTCCAGTTTTGTTGTTGCTGGAGTATCTGAGGCACGAGCTGTAAAGGCACAGCCCTCTTCTGGAAAGGGGGTGGGGAGCAGCCGCTCATTTGCATTTAAAGAAACACAAACGAAAACAGTGTTTTTTATTCCACTCAAAAAGGGTCAATATATAAATTATCTATATTATATAGACTCATTACATGCAAAGTGAGATATTTCAAGCCTTTATTTGTTATAATTTTGATGATTATGGCTTGAAGCTTATGAAAACCCCAAATTCAAAATTAGAATATTGTGAAAAGGTTTTCATAAGCTGTAAGCCATAATCATCAAAATTATAACAAATAAAGGCTTGAAATATCTCACTTTGCATGTAATGAGTCTATATAATATATTAGTTTCACCCTTTAAAGGTAGGGTAGGTCAGAATTGTCTAAAAAAAACTTTTATTCAAATTTGTTTAAACTGTCTTTATATACCAATGCATAATTAAAATGCAAGTACTCTGAAATAGCGAGTATAAAAAACCGAGTCGCTCTAGTGTATTTAATCTTCAATAAACACAGCTCATTAATTCCATTCACTCCCACCTAAAAACGGGTGCGCGACTGCGCGCACGTGGGCAGAGCCAGTAATAGCGGCGGTAGTCATGGCGACGGAGAGTGACAGTCGCGCAAGCCAATCCTGTGATTCGTCCCGAATGGAAATAATGAGATGTGTTTAATGAAGATTAAACGGTCTAGAGTCACTCGATTTTTATACTCTTTTTATCAGAGTACTTACATTTTAATTATGCATTGATATATAGAGAAAGTTTAATCAAATTTGGTAAAAAGTTTTTATATAAATCCTACCTACCCTACCTTTAAGTTGAATTACTAAAAATAAATGAACTTTTGCACCATATTCTAATTTTTCGAGTTTCACACCCTTTAAAATCCTTGATGCCTAGAAAGACAAGTTTAGAGGACAGCAAAACAAAAACTCAATGACTCCCACTTTAACAACAAAGAAACAAGCAAATGGGTGAAGAAAACCTCTCAGATGAACTCATGAGGGATGTGAACTATCAGTCTAACAGGGAAAGATTGCTTGATATTCCCCGGACACATCAGAAGTGTGTTTAATCAGACACAGATCTACAGTGCACTGCTGCATCTTAACAGCCTGTGTATTCAGGCCCAGAATCCAGTAAACACATCCACGGATCCTTTAAAACGCGCTGGGCTCTTGATGCTGCAGATTTAAGATCGGTAAATAATGAATGCGCTATGATCTTCAAGTCCACACCATTACTGGACCGCTCTCCACTGCAGGGAAATCATTTGTTGAAAGAGAGAGATGGATTCTTTTACTGAAAATTATGACATGGATCTGAGTATGTAAAATATGCATATGGTGTCATGTGGCTGGAACGAAGTCTAGGCCACATTCTGTGCTTCCCTGAAGTCCATTTATAACGTTAGTCAAAAACACTCGTGATATACAGTAGATTTACATGACCACTTTCAGCCCTCTATGATCTTTAAGGCAAGCCAATGTTATTCAGCACATGTCATTATAATAGAAAGTGCTTTACATTGACATAATAAAGAACAAAACAAATATGAAGTGATAAATATAAATCATATAAATATTGATGGATCCAATAAAAATGTAAATATATTAATTAATTGTAAAATGGATTAAAAAATAAAAAATAACGAATGAATATGAAAGAAAGAAAGAAAGAAAACATATATATAAATGAAAACAAATGTAGAGGCTGTTTTGGCTACTGTAACTCAGAATTATATATACAAATCATTAAAATACATAAAAAGTCAGGTTTATACTTTAAATATAATAAAAACAATAATTATATAATATGGAAACAAATTATATTAGACATATAATAAGAGTAAATAATAGTGGAATTCCTATTGAATAATTTATTAATATGTAATGTATTAAGTAATTTTATAATATTTTCATATGTAAATAGAAATAATGGACATACTAAGGAAAAATAAAAATATAGTCAAACATAAAAATCTAAATCATACAAATCATAAAATAAAAAATAAATAAAAAGTCAGATTAACATGTTAACCAAAACGGATTAAAAAGAATAAATATATATATAAAACCCAAAAATAATAGTCAAATTATTATTCAAGCAAAATTAAAACCTGTTACAAACATAATAAACATAAAAATCTAAATCTATAAATCATAAAAAACATATTTTAGCTATATATTAATTTAAAATGGAATTAAAAAGAATGAATAGTGAATATAAAAAATATACAAGCAATCAAGTAGATTTTTAACATGTGTTTACTACCGTAGCTTTAAAAAGTCCATATGTAAATGACCTCTGTTATGGCGTAGTTCATGCTCTCGTGCATCAGGACAGGTCAGGTTGTTGAATAATGAATAAGATGTGTAAATGTGGCTGGTCAAATGAAAATGATCACATGTCTTTAAAATCAACACAGTGACATAAATGGGTGCAGCTTTGCGCAAAAATTACATTTGCATGTAAAAACTGTATTGAAATCTCATGGAAAAAACATGGTCAAGTCAAGTCAAGTGATCAAGTCAAGTCAAGTCAAGTCAAGTGATCAAGTCATGTCAAGTCAAGTCAAGTCAAGTGATCAAGTCAAGTCAAGTCAAGTCAAGTCAAGTCAAGTCAAGTCAAGTCAAGTCAAGTCAAGTCAAGTCAAGTCAAGTGATCAAGTCAAGTCAAGTCAAGTGATCAAGTCAAGTCAAGTCAAGTCAAGTCAAGTGATCAAGTCAAGTCAAGTCAAGTCAAGTCAAGTCAAGTCAAGTGATCAAGTCAAGTCAAGTCAAGTCAAGTCAAGTCAAGTGATCAAGTCAAGTCAAGTGATCAAGTCAAGTCAAGTCAAGTCAAGTCAAGTGATCAAGTCAAGTCAAGTCAAGTGATCAAGTCAAGTCAAGTCAAGTCAAGTCAAGTCAAGTCAAGTCAAGTCAAGTCAAGTCAAGTCAAGTGATCAAGTCAAGTGATCAAGTCAAGTCAAGTCAAGTCAAGTGATCAAGTCAAGTCAAGTCAAGTCAAGTCAAGTCAAGTGATCAAGTCAAGTCAAGTCAAGTCAAGTGATCAAGTCAAGTCAAGTCAAGTCAAGTGATCAAGTCAAGTCAAGTCAAGTCAAGTGATCAAGTCAAGTCAAGTCAAGTCAAGTGATCAAGTCAAGTCAAGTCAAGTCAAGTGATCAAGTCAAGTCAAGTCAAGTCAAGTCAAGTGATCAAGTCAAGTCAAGTCAAGTCAAGTCAAGTGATCAAGTCAAGTCATGTCAAGTCAAGTCAAGTGATCAAGTCAAGTCAAGTGATCAAGTCAAGTCAAGTCAAGTCAAGTCAAGGTCAAGTCAAGTCAAGTGATCAAGTCAAGTCAAGTCAAGTCAAGTGATCAAGTCAAGTCAAGTCAAGTCAAGTCAAGTGATCAAGTCAAGTCAAGTCAAGTCAAGTGATCAAGTCAAGTCAAGTCAAGTGATCAAGTCAAGTCAAGTCAAGTCAAGTGATCAAGTCAAGTCATGTCAAGTCAAGTCAAGTCAAGTCATGTCAAGTCAAGTCAAGTCAAGTCAAGTCAAGTCAAGTGATCAAGTCAAGTCAAGTCAAGTCAAGTCAAGTCAAGTCAAGTCAAGTCAAGTCAAGTCAAGTCAAGTCAAGTCAAGTCAAGTGATCAAGTCAAGTCAAGTCAAGTCAAGTAATCAAGTCAAGTCAAGTCAAGTCAAGTGATCAAGTCAAGTCAAGTCAAGTCAAGTGATCAAGTCAAGTCATGTCAAGTCAAGTCAAGTGATCAAGTCAAGTCAAGTCAAGTCAAGTCAAGTCAAGTCAAGTCAAGTCAAGTCAAGTCAAGTCAAGTCAAGTCAAGTGATCAAGTCAAGTCAAGTGATCAAGTCAAGTCAAGTCAAGTCAAGAAGGAAGAGTCATGGAAAGAACAACTGACCCTTAAAAGACAGTGACATATGAACAAACACACTATCACAGCACACACCAATTTCTGAGGGAATCTGAGGGAGTCTGTCAGTCAGGACAGTGTCGTTACTTTCCCTTTAACGTTATAGTTAATGGGCCTTTAGGCTAACAAACTATTCTATTCAATAAAATAACACTTTATCGTGATTATTATAATGTGTCTGCAACTAAAGCTCATCATCACGATCTTCATCAGCATCATTAGTGTTGCTTTCACCTCGACATGGCAGCGCGTCTAACCTCTCTCTCACACCTATAATTACACCATTTCAGCCAAACAATGGCAATCTTTTTAATAAGGAGCTTATTTTCTTTATGATTCCCTAAAATTGAGGGTAAATAAACTCCCAGGACTATATCTTGCCCTGCTGACTCCATGAGCGGTGTAATTATGTTCAGGAGAAAGCGCCGGCCGCCTATTGATACAGCAGAAAGGCAGGGGAAGCATCTAGAAGTGTGGCGTTAATGAGGAGAGGGAGGGTGGATCTCCGGAGGGTTCTGCTTATCTTCCGTCCCGAGGGCAGAAACCCAGCGCCGCCTGTGTGCATTTAAACCCTTTACAAACGCTGTAATCACCTGAACCAGGGGCTTTAATGGACCCTCTGCCGCTCAGATAAAACCACCGCTACCACAGACCTGACAGCGTGAAAGACAGCGAGACAAAGAGAGACGTGAGCCGTCAGGAGGAAGACTTGCACTTCAATCCTAGTGATCTGTCGACTGTCTACATAGGCTGCTGGCTTCTAAGGGTGTGTCACACTTGGCATGTTTGGTTGGATTAAAACGAACCCTGGTGCGATTGCTCTGTTAGTGCGGTTCATTTGAATAACAATCTGAACCCTGGTGACACCAAACAAGCTGAAGAGATGAGTCTCGGTCCGCTTCAAAACTAACTATACTGCGGTTTGAATGATAAATGAACGCAACACGGACCAAAGACATGTAAACAAACCAAAAACAGGACATGATGTCGCAAGATGTGACACTGAAAAGCACACAATGCTCAAGCTGTCATAGTCGTGATGTTGCTCATCACAGTTCAGTTCAGGCATCAGAACCGCGTCTCCTCACAGCAGATCTCTGTGTGTGTGTGTGTGTGTGTGTGTGTGTGTGTGTGTGTGTGTGTGTGTGTGTGTGTGTGTGTGTGTGTGTGTGTGTGTGTGTGTGTGTGTGTGTGTGTGTGTGTGTGTAGGCGTGCGTGTGTGATGGAAGGATTCCTGACGCTGTTTTGACTCCTTTACACATTTATAAGCTCTTCACGAGTTCTCAGCTGGTCAGAATACCATCATATAATATAATATAATATAATATAATATAATATAATATAATATAATATAATATAATATAATATAATATAATATAATATAATATAATATAATATAATATAATAGAATAGAATAGAATATAATAGAATATAATAGAATATAATAGAATATAATAGAAAAACTTTATTGATCCCCAAGGGGAAATTGCGGTGTTGCAGCAGCAAAATTGACACAGAATACAGACCAGACATATTACATAAACTAACATATAATGTAAAAATGTCCTAAATAAATAAATAAAATATATTTACAATATAAAATGTATACACAAGTGCAACAGTGCGCAAGGATGTGCAGTTAAGTATCACATGCAAATATTAAAAGTGTTGAGTATAATGTTAACAATAATGTGATGTCCTTTATCATTCACATGCACATATGCAGCTACACACACAACGAGCGCATTTATCCCAGAACACAGCATTGATTTAATTGTTCGGTAAGTTCTGTAGCGAAATATACATAATCCGTAAATATACAAAAGCCGACCAATCAGATTGTGAACGTATCTCTATGCCGGTATGTTCGGTATCTTTAGGTTCAGTGTGAAAAATGCAAATGTGAACGCTAAGGACCAGGAGTAAATATACGTTTTTGATTTGTTTTGTTTTTGTTCCGGACCAAACGCACCAAGCAAACCAAATTAGGAACACACACAAAGAAAACCGCTCAGTACCATTCAAAAGTTTGGGGTCGATACGATTTTGTTGCTTATGCTCACAAAGGCTGCATTTATTAGATCGATGCTTGATTCCTTTCATTTGCACATGTCTGAGTCCAGCTGTTATTTAATGGTTCAGAATGGTGCTCATGAGTTATCCACATGTAGCCTATAGATGCAAGATATAACCGTTACAAGTAAGCCAGACTAAGGGTTCACACTTGGCATGATTGGTTGGATTAAAACAAACTCTTGTGCGTTTGCTCCGTTAATCCGATTCATTTGAATAAGTGTGAACGCTGCCGTCCGTCCAAATCACATGAGATCGACCAATAGCAAGCCACGACCTTCCAATCATCTAAATAATTCCAGACGAACAAAAGTCCCGCCCTACATTTTTCCTGGTTCAGGAACCAGTTCACTCGGATATAGGTCACAACAGGGAAGAAAAGAGTAACGCAACTTTCTTTTCATGCTGGGTTTTTCTTTTCCTTTTATTGAATCTACAAAAAGAAAAATTGATAGAGGTCACAGATGTTTGATGTATATGAACTATAGGAGAAGAGGACACACACACAGAGAGTGAGAGACAGATGAAGAGTGACAGCTCCGTGATGATCAGGCCTGAGGATCTGCTCTTCAGAAATACTTCAATCTGTCTGACCACACACACACACACACACACACACACAGAGAGAGCTGCCATGTCTGATAACCACAGCGATGAGCACATTTTACATCTGACACCTTCAAGATGGACAGACAGAGAGAGGTAAACATCGCTCAGATGAAGGTGGGATCAAAGCCGGTGTTAAATGCAGTTTGAGAACGACAGCATCGTTCAGAAAAGCAGTCTCCTCCCCTCAGGCGCTTTAGCCAATCAGAACGTCAAACTCCTGCGCCGTTCATCAGCACTTAGCCTGAGGTGGCCAATGACGGGAGCTTTTGATGGATGGCGTATCTATAGATTGAGAATCCGGGCTGACTGACAGCTCTCATAACCCGGATCACTGAAACTGACAGATAATCGTTGATCATCTAGCGGCTCGTGGCGGTACAAAACCTTCCTAATTTTTCTCATCTAGATTGAGACGCATTTGTATGGAAGCCTGTTTCCGCCACAGAATAAAACATTTTAAAAGATAATTGCAACTTTTTATCTCACAATTGCAAGTTTACATCTTGCCATTCAGACTTTATTTCTCAGAATTGTGAGAAATAATCAAGAAATAATATTGTATTTATTCAGGTCATCAGACTTTTGCATAACATTCACCACGTATGTTACAGAGACCTCTGTGAATCATCTGAAAATAATTACATTCTATTTAAATGGTCATATTTGTGTACAAAGATCTGATAAATGTTCAAAGATAGCGGATTTACACATAAACATCTTATAAACATCTGATTATCACTCTAAACGAGCATGCCAACATTCCTGGTAGTAACAACTATAAATGTTTTAGCAATTTAAAATCTCTTTCTAAAAATATAAACGAAAGAAAGAAAGAAAGAAAGAAAGAAAGAAAGAAAGAACTAACTAACTAACTAACTAACTAACTAACTAACTAACTAACTAACTAACTAACTAACTAACTAACTAACTAACTAACTTTCCCATGAAAACACTAACTAGCTAGCTAGCTAACCAACCAACCAATCAACCAACTAACTAACTAACTAACTAACTAACTAACTAACTAACTAACTAACTAACTAACTAACTAACTAACTAACTAACTAACTAACTAACTAACTAACTAACTAACTAACTAACTAACTAACTAACTAACTAACTAACTAACTAACCAACCAACCAACCAACCAACCAACTAACTAACTAACTAACTAACTAACTAACTAACTAACTAACTAACTAACTAACTAACTAACTAACTAACTAACTAACCTATAGCCCCAGGAAAACAATCTCTTTTTGGCAATGTACATATGCAATCAGGAAAGTTAAAAAACATTAATAAATGGATTTTCTTCTTCTTTTTGTTGTTGCTATAATAGTTGACATGAAACAAGAATGGTTTAATATGAGGAGAATGAAAGTGAGTGAACTTTGAAGGATTTGTGTTCAACATCAAGTCAACGAAACATTACGAAACTGGCTGTGAAAATCAGACATGACCATGGAGACGGACTGCCCTTGAATCCCTCACTGGTCTTCATTCCCATCATATGAAACACAGCCTCTGGCTTGTCTAGCATCAGTTGTGTTGAGCGAGAGGTTTGGTGGAGTTGATTTTCCACCGGCGTGAAGCAGAACGAGCCGAAGCCGTCGTACACAGGCACGGTGAGATATTTCCTGATATTGACCCTGCTGTCAGGACGTTCCTGTATCTGCAAAATAAGTGTCTTTGATAAAGCAGGTTAACATTGATTAATCCTTGAGAACTCTGGGCTTCAGAAAAGAAATTAACGAGCAGCGTTTTCCTGCCGTGTCCCTCAGGAGAAGGAAGTCTGAACACAACACAGCCACTCATCTCATTACAGAGCCACAGACAACAGTGTGTCCACGCGCTAGCCTGTTAGCGCTCCGCCAGCGTGTTCGTTTGGGAGGGAACCAGAACAATCGATGCAATGCTGATTTGTCCCAGTAAGGAGTTTACAAAACACACTTTCTTTCTCTTTCTTTCTTTCTTTCTTTCTTTCTTTCTTTCTTTCTTTCTTTCTTTCTTTCTTTCTTTCTTTCTTTCTTTCTTTCTTTCTTTCTTTCTCCAATGTTTACAACAACATTATATCTTTTTTTATCCTTTCTATACCCTACTACAACATTCCTGCCAACGATCTAAATAAATAAATAACAATGTTTTATTTTTTATACTTGTCATACCCCACTCCAATATTCCTGCCAGGAATAAACAAATAAAAACAAATAAACATAATATATATATATATATATATATATATATATATATATATATATATATATATATATATATATATATATATATATTTTTTTTTTTTTTTTTTTTTTTTTTATTCCTATATTTTTTTTTTTTTTTACAATGTTCTTTTTATAATTAATGTCCCTTTTCTAATTTTAAAATATAGAAATAAAGAAATGTTTAGAACAACAATGTTTAACCTTTTTGTCCTATTTACCTTATTTTATTTAAATAAATAAATACAATTTATTTCATTAACTGCATATCTATCACAATTATTAATCAGCATTATTTATTTCAGGCATCATTTTTTTAATCATTATTTAAGTACATTATTTAAGTGCTGATCCTGCAGCCAATGATATTGCTTGCTCAACATTTAAATAGTCTGGTTCAGTGTTTGGTGTAAGTGCATTATCAGAGTTCCTCTGAAACCCTCCACCTCCCCCAGCTCCACCTGCTTAGATCTGCAATGGGATTTATGGATGTCTATTTATGCAGCAGCAGCATAACTTTGCCATTTAAATTGCCATATTCAACAACACGCTAAAACTATTCGTGAGTTGTCATGATATATATATATATATCATCGTATATATATATATATATATATATATCGTCTCAGGAACTCAATGACTAACTTGACTAAATAACAAAACAAGGTTGGAGAATATATAATAAATAATAAATACAAGAAAACGTAATGATGAAAATAGTAAACCATCAGCATGGTTGAATACTTTAACATTTGAACATCCCAAGTTTATGGTCTAAATGCACCATCATTCACACACACACACAGGCAGACACACATGCAGACACAGACACAGACACACACACACAAACACACACACACACGCACACACGCACACACACACACACACGCACGCACACACACACACACACACACACACACACACACACACACACACACGCGCGCGCGCGCACGCACGCACGCACACGCATGCACACACACACACTAGGGTGGCCAACTCCACGAATACAGAAATGTCCTACTGAAAACAAACAAACAAAAACCTTTCCAAAAGAGAAATAGAGTTTGTTCCACAGAACGACTCGAGTGCATATTCATCAGAAGCTGCCAGAGGAAAAGATGCTGAAACGCAGCTATCCGACTTTAATAGAGTTGCATCCTTATATAACATATAATCCACTGAAAAGGTATGTGTGCGTGAACCCACCATCCGTCTAGACGTCAAATTACGCGGAACTACAGGAGAGGAAGATCTGGCGTAGCGGCATGTTAATTCAATATAATGAGATTCTAGAAATCCGCTGCTCGGGACGCGTCTCGCCTTCTGCAGGGACACGTCTGAGTGTGTACTCGTGTAAAGCAGCATTCAGGGGCTCATCGAGTTACGTGTACACCAGCACCCTGCGCAACTTTTAATTCAGTTTGCAAATTTAGTTGTGCAAGTTTTGTTGGAAGCTTCCACTGCTGATTGGATCTTATTAGCAAGTGTTTCTGGCCGGATTTCTTTCACACATAGCCTACATTTTATAATAGAAGCTAATTTCAATGGATGCCTCCCAATCATATACGTCGTCTACTCTCTAAAAATATGTATTTTGCCAGTGATGAGAAAGAACATGTTTTAGATTTCAAATGACTTTGGATTTATTTTTATATATAAATGTGTTTTTGTATTAAATTTCATATTTCTTTCTTTCTTTCTTTCTAAAAAAACAAAATGCAACAAAATGAATAAACAAATGCATTTATTTAAATGGCAAATTAAAGTGGCAAAGACAACCACCAGAGACACCGTGACCTCCTCTTCTGTTGTGCAATGAATTGTGGGTAATAAAACGTGCAACGCAATACAAAAAGCAACAAAGAAAATACAATAAAACATTAGCCCAAAAACACATACTCTTGCATATTTTAAATATAGTCTAAAAATAATATGCATTCAGGGAATTTTTCTTTCTTCCTTTGAACATGCAGACAACGGTCCAAGTTTACAACAATGTTCTACCATTCACTCTAAAAAATGCTGGGTTGTTTCAATCCAATTTTGGGTCAAATATGGACAAACCTAGCCTGGGAAAACCCAGACCACTTCCGGCAAATTTAGATTTGCTCTGCAAGTGGGTCTGGCAAAGAGCCCATTGAAACCCATTTCCAATCCGCCGAAATCGCGGCACCAATCAGAAACGTTTTACACGATGACGACAGAGCAGTGACGGTGACGCAGATTTTGTACATTACAGAGATGGATGCCGCCCTGATGCCGCCGTGGAGCATCACAACATCACTCGTTCGAATCAGCTATCGCGTCTGTTTCAAGCGATTTAAAATTGTCATTTTCGTTAACACAAACAGAGAATTGCTGAGAGTCTCGAGATGTTTCTCCGTCGCTCTGCATACGTCATGTCATTCATCGCTCTGATTGGTTTTAGATCTTTCCGACGTCCGTTGGTGACGCCCCTGTGGAAATGAATTGTCTATGGAGCTTTGCCAGACCCTTACTCAGTTACAACTGAGAGGGTCTGGGTTTTCCCAGGCTAGGACAAACCCAAACGTTGGGTAAAAAATGTAATTAACAAATTTAACCCAACGGCTGAGTATTTGACCCAATTTTAGGGTTTTTCCATATTTGACCCAAAATTGCATTTTTTAGACCCAGCATTTTTTAGAGTGAGTGTGTGTGTGTGTGTGTGTGTGTGTGTGTGTGTGTGTGTGTGTGTGTGTGTGTGTGTATGTGTGTGTGTGTGTGTGTGTGTGTGTGTGAGAGTGAGTGTGTGTGTGTGTGTGTGTGTGTGTGTGTGTATAGGAGGGACAGTACATGAACTGGGACACATCCTAACAGGTCAATCAATCGTTCAGGACAGAAGACAGGTGGACAATGCTCAAACACCCTGAGGTGAAACACTGAGACAATAACACAGTAACCCTGGGCAAACACAGACACTCTATCAGTGTCAGCTGACCTTTCATGATCTCTAAAAATATATGACACGACCCTAAACAATCAATGTTTGATCCAAACGCAAGATCAATAACCCCAACGGCAGCATTCAAAACCTCAATAAAGACTCGAACGCACTTGTATTCTCATAGGCATACGAGTCAGCTCAACTATGAGAATGTGTCCAGAAATGTGGACTCAAAATGAGACTTCGAATCTTCGACTTTAACAACAGACAGAAATGACCCTGTCCGTCCGTCCGGTCATTTCTAGCATGAGCTGATTGGTCATTCAACTATTTTGTGTTTAATAATTCCA
>NC_136880.1:40506993-40519493 GCF_949152265.1 Phoxinus phoxinus | reverse complement strand
GTAATCAGGACGCCTGTGTTCTGTAGGAAAGATTCTGGGCGTACAGAATGACCGTACTACAATAAACTGCTGTACCATTTTAACAATTTGCAGTAGTGTATGTAGACTGCACACAGTATGTGAAAAATACAGTAAAAACAGTCGTATTGTGAAATGTTATTACAGTTTAAAATAACTGCTTTCTATTTGAGTATATTTTAAAACATAATTTATACTCCAGTCTTCAGTGTCACATGATCCTTCAGAAAGCATTTTAATATGCGGATTTACTGCCCAAGAAACATTTCTAATGATTTGTGTAATATATCATATATAAAGGGGAAATATACAGTCGTGGTCAAAGGTTTACAGACACCTCGCAGAATCTGATAAGAGGGATCATACAAAATGCATGCTATTTTTTATTTAGTATTTTCACATGTAAACATTGATCAAACGTGATGCGTTACACAAGAATGATCCTCATTGGTTCTTTCAAAAGCTCAAAGTGATGCGTAACATGAGAATGGTCCTCATTGGTTCTTGCTGAAGCTCAAAGTGAAGCGTAACACAAGAATGAACCTCATTGGTTCTTGTAAAGCTCACAGTGATGCGTAACACGAGAATTAACCTCATTGGTTCTTGTAAAGCTCACAGTGATGCGTAACACGAGAATGAACCTCATTGGCTCTTGCTGAAGCTCAAACGTGCTGCGTAACATGAGAATGATTATCATTGGTTCTCGTACATTAAGCGAACATGCTTGAGCTTTCATTTCCTACAACTGATGTTAATGAATGTTTATATGTAAATAAAAGCCAAAATTTAAAAAAAAAAAAATTTTTTTAATCTGTTCATCATATAAAGCGAATATTTTTACTAAGCCACTCAATTTATATGGATTATTTTTACGATCTCTTTATGAACTTTTTGAAGCATCAAAAGTGGTAGTTGCGTAGCGGTCAATGGAGGAACAGAAATCTCTCAGATTTCATCAGAAAGATCTTCATTTGTGTTTCGAAGATGCAGAAAGTCTTACGGGTTTGGAACGACATGAGGGTGAGGTATACAGCACAGTGAGCCGTAAGTAGTATGCTAGTTCATTTCAAACACAGCCTCAGATTTGTGCATTTATGAATGCAATCCATAGGTGAACACTGTTATGTGTGTGTGAATCTGGAAAGGCTGTCTAATTTCTGCCATATAATATTGATGTCTTCACTTTGAGCACACAGACGGGGCATGATCTTGTGTTTATAATTCATGTGTGAGATTCTCACACAGACTCTCCTCTCCCCATTATGAGCCTCTCATCAATATTTCACCGCTGGAGAGGGTTAAAAGACGTGTGTGAGTGTGTTTGTGGAAGGATCCATTTGAATGCACAGTCACAAGGCCTCTGCGGAGTGTTTCAGCACCACATGTGCCGGACAGCTCCCCTGCGACGCCACTACAGCCTTGATTTACTGGGCCAGAAGAACTCCTGAAGAGTGCTGTGTGTGTGTGTGTGTGTGTGTGTGTGTGTGTGTGTGTGTGTGTGTGTGTGTGTGTGTGTGTGTGTGTGTGTGTGTGTGTGTGTGTACAACCATCTTTGTGAGAACCAGTTTGAGTTTTAAACCATTGGAGTGAGGACAAAGAGAGTAAAGTAAGGACATTTTGGCCGGTTCTCACTTTCTGAGACCCCTTTAAAGGTCTGTTTGAAGGTCAAGACTTGGTTTTAGAGAAAAAGGTTATAATTAGGTTCGGGGTAGGTTTAGGGTAAGGGTTCGGGTTAGGCACTTACCATACCCATTGTGATGGGTAAGGTTAGGGTAAACTGCTAGAGATTGCATTGTGTCAATGAATGTCCTCATAATTGTGTGTGTGTGTGTGTGTGTGTGTGCATGCGTGTGTGTGAGAGAGTGTGAGAGTGTGTGTGTGTGTGTGTGTGTGTGTGTGTGTGTGTGTGTGTGTGCGTGCGTGTGTGCGTGCGTGTGTGTCCGAGCACGTGTTCTTGAGTACATATGAACGTGTGCATGCTCTTTAGGTTAATTTTGCTAATTGAAAATCATTGAGTAAGCTCTATTACGGTAATATGCAGAAGCTAAATGTTGTAGAGTCAGAGATGGTCTCAGCAGAATGAAGGGAAACCGTTCAAAAGTCTGTTTGCTAATCTAAAAATGTAAATGAATGCTGGTAGCATTGTACATAAATGTATAGTTGGTTCTGACTGATTAATCATGGCATTCTGTGGTCAAATATATTATTTAATGGCCACTATACATAATTAAACAAAGTATAATTGTTCCAGGCAACTGTTTGCCCCATAGCTGCGCTACTGTAGTTTCATGTCTCTCATATCACGCCACACTCTCATAATGTAATTTCAACTCAAACCAATATTTAATGTCCATTCATTTATTTGGTAAGATCTGCATAAGAAGCAAGATGATGTACAGCCACCCAGTCATCATCACAAAACAATTATTTAATTTGTCTGACAATGCCCAAGAGTGGATATATGTGTATCGGAGGAGAATTATGTCATTTGCCAAGAACATTTTCAACAAAATTACAGCTTGACTGGAAATTACTTTTGTTTGTGTAGTGAAAAATAGTGCCAATACTTATACCAATAGCATCATTTCAACCACAACGAACAAAACTCTGATCCAAACTGACTATTATTTTGTACATTTATGCTAAAATGTAAAAAATATTATTTAAATTTAAATTGAATTGTATTTAATATATACATATACATAAATTGTTAGCTACGAAATTACATTTTATTCTCAAAAAGTTTACAATATTTCCATTTCAGAATGCTATTAAATACAATACCATTTGAGATATGGTAAAAATGATTATGATGTTTCATAAGAAAAAAATGCTGGTACTATACGGTTACCCGGACCACACGATGGCCTACCCCTAACCCCGCCCCTAAAGCTACCCGTCACTGGGGTTAAGACCAATCATACGATGGCCTACCCCTAACCCCGCCCCTAAACCTACCCGTCACTGGGGTTAAGACCAATCATACGATGGCCTACCCCTAACCCCAGCCCTAAACCTATCCGTCACTGGGGTTAAGACCAATCATACGATGGCCTACCCCTAACCCCGCCCCTAAACCTACCCGTCACTGGGGTTAAGACCAATCATACGATGGCCTACCCCTAACCCCACCCCTAAAGCTACCCGTCACTGGGGTTAAGACCAATCATACGATGGCCTACCCCTAACCCCAGCCCTAAACCTATCCGTCACTGGGGTTAAGACCAATCATACGATGGCCTACCCCTAACCCCGCCCCTAAACCTACCCGTTACTGGGGTTAAGACCAATCATACGATGGCCTACCCCTAACCCCACCCCTAAACCTATCCGTCACTGGGGTTAAGACCAATCATACGATGGCCTACCCCTAACCCCGCCCCTAAACCTACCCGTCACTGGGGTTAAGAACAATCATACGATGGCCTACCCATAACCCCACCCCTAAACCTATCCGTCACTGGGGTTAAGACCAATCATACGATGGCCTACCCCTAACCCCGCCCCTAAACCTACCCGTCACTGGGATTGAGACCAATCAGGGATGACTATACGGACTGTACGGGACTTAAAGACACACGTGTGGTCCGGATAACCGTACAGTTCCAAAATGCTAAAATTAAATTGAGTATATTTAATTTGAATATAAAAAGCTAGTTATGAAATTAGCCTTACATTAGCAAGCCAAAATACATTATATTTTAAACTCATAAACTATCCACTAGTGAATGCTATTTTTACAACAAGTCATTTGAGATATGGTGAAAATTATCATAATTAAAAAAAAAAAGTAAGACAAATATGCTTATGAATATATGTCCACTGTTGAACACTGTTGCCAAAACGACCTACAGTTGAGGAAACACACATACGGTGTAACATAATCTAGCGAAATGTAATGGTGTGTATGATTTTTACTCAAAATTTACTCAAAAATATTGTAAAACTAGAAACAGAAACTGTGCATTATCAACTGAAAAAAAACATTCTGCATTGACTCCAGTCACAAACACACACACACACACACACACACACAGGTCTGTTGCAGTATAACAGGGCGGTGGCCGTGCTGAAGTGAACCCTGATTGGTTCTGATTGGATCTGATTGTTTTCCACATGATAACCGAGTCGCAGCTTCGGATAAAATGGCAGGCATGACAGTGGATGAGGCGTGACATTATAATCAGGAGCTATAGAACAGAGCAAACCCCTCTTCACATGTCTTTCTCCCTCGCTTCTTTTCTCTTTGACACGTTAATCACTGCAGAATGTCACGCTCCCCTTTCAGACAAAGGACAATCATTGCTGTGATAATTTGACCTCTCCTTCAATCAGTTTCACTGTAATTGCATCAGCCTTCGTCCCTGTGTCATATCTCTCCACGGCACTAATGAGAGACCGAGACAGAAAGAATACGGGAATAAGTTCGACTTCTGGCCCCCGAGGAGTTTCACTCGCATCATCTATTGTTCGTCTAATAAAGGACCATGAAAGGGTCAAAGGAACCACTTTTCATTCTTCGCCATCTTAAAAATAAAGTTTTTTTTTTTTTTTGGCATTGATGGTTCCATGAAGAATCTTCAACATCCATGGAACCTTCCCATATTCCACAAAAGATTGAAAAAGGTTCTTTAAGAACTGTTTACTAAAAGGTTCTTTGTGAAACCAAAAATGGTTCCTCTTTGGCATTGCTACAAAAAACTAATTTGGAACCTATTTTTAAGTACGTCGATTATTTAGGAAACCATATACTGGTGTTTTAAAGCATTTGAAAACCAAACCACTGATCTGGTGATCTTTAAGGGTGCTTTCATACCTGCCTCATTTAGTTCGGTTGAACGGCACTAGAGTTAGTTGTCCTCCTTGGTGCGCACCAAAAGCGGACCAAACAAGCGTACAGAGACCTCCTCGGAGAGCTGGTCTCGGTGCGCTTTCAAATGAACTCTGGAGCGGTTAGTTTGTGGTGAGAACGTGATCCGACCTCGAACAGACCCAACTGCCAAATAACTGCGCATTTTTTGGGCTAAACCAGCTGCCGTAGTCAGCGGCGCTGTGCATTATGTCACTGTTTAGCAACATTAATGCACGCGTCGCCTCCTCCTGAAGTGACTCGCCGCGTGCAGTGCATAAAACATTATTTTCAAGCCGCATCCTCGCTTCATTCTCAAATGTTATTGTTTGTCTAAAGTGGTGTAGACAAATAATAAACTATGACCAGAGATACAATCAGCCCAGGAAGTCGTTTCTCCATAGTAAAAATCGGCGTGTTGTCTGCCGGATTTTCCTCCTCTTTGTTTACTTCCAAGAGTTCTGTTGGAATTTTCCCGCATGTCAATTCTGACCAATCAAAATGCAGTTAACGAAATACGTTCAAGACCCATCTCGCCAACGAGTGATGTGGATGTTGTCACGTGACTGCCTTTTGGTTCGTTTCATCAACTCTCATCTGTCATCTGATACGGGCCAGAGCAATATCAGTGTGGTGTGAAAAGGAACCAAAACCCCTGAAAATGCTACAAAGTATACTACAGATGTGAAAGCACCCTGAAAAGGCGCTTTTAGAGAGTCTTGATTTTGTTTTGGGGTTTACTAGAATAGGTTTTCAAGCTTGAATGTTAAAAAAACATTATTTTTTACATATTTGCAGTATAATGGGGCAGAGTCTTCCCAGTCTGTCAGTAACGCTCTGGGGTGTGTTTCCCGTACAACTACGTAACTCGCTGCTTCACTGCCATAGTGCCATAGAGAAATCAACTAGCTAGTCACGAATGTTTCCCGAAACCAAGTTGTCGCAAAGTGGTCAACTACAGATGTGTTGACCACTCCACCAAACGAACCGTGGTGGAGTAATAACTTATTTTAAATGAAACTGTTTGAGATCGAATTAACGCTAGATGATATAAATTACAGACATGGCATCTGAGGACTATTTCTCATTTATCTCAGTTATTTTGCTTTATTTCCAAATTCAATCATAGGCTCGTTCTTACGTACTAGAGCTCGTTCGCACATGCGCACTCTTCAAAAAACGCGCTTTAAATCTCTTGACGAACTAAAAGACGTAAATTATATTTGTATGTATTCTAAATAAAATATACAGATTGTCCTGAATGTCAGATTGCTTATTTGGCTCAAGATCAGGATTTATTAAGTCCACATCTCATGTAAACTAGAAACTCTGCTTCTAACCACAGGTCGAGAGCTGTCGTTCCAAACACACAAGTTTGCGATGCTGTTTGTGAATGTTCGTTGGAACGATGGTTTCGGGAAACACCGACTCATTGAACTATGCTTATAACGACTTAACTTACGACCATAGTTGGCTAACGATGCTTTTGGGAAACGCACCCTGCTTAGTTCCTGTCTCTATGAAGCCCCTCCTTCTGAAAAGCACACTGTGCTCTGATTGGTCGGTTGAACTATTGTGTTGTGATTGGTCAACCGCTTGTCCCGCCCCTTCCCATAACTGTGAGTTTCAACACACTGCTAACTAACTCTACCAGGCCCCGCCCCTTTATTCCGCGCATTAATTATTTAAATGAGGAATATTGTGACGTGTTCGTTCCCGGAAGAAAACTCAAGACTACAATGGAGGCGTTTCAGGAGTTCAGAAACAGTGACACTGATATAGAGAAGAACTGGAGGGACTTTATAACTTGGCATTGCTTTAAAGAAAGCTGAACATGTAAAAAAAAAGAAAAGAAAAAAAAAAGAAGCATAATATGTCTTCTTTAACCTACAAAGAACAATATAGCAACTCAGGAAGATACCCTTATATGGCCCAAAGTGGCTTCTGATAGTTAGAAACGTGTTCTTTGCCAAAGCTAGCAGCCACTGAACTCTCAGTTTAAACACTGTGTTTGCATTCAGAATATATACATAAAAACAGCAGAAATAACCCAGAGTGAGAGAGACAGAGAGAGACGGGACGTTTCATCCACGCGGCTCCTGCTGTGCCACACCGGACACACAGATCAATTTAAATGATCTATGGGAGATATTAGTAATGACATTTATGAATACTTTATGGAATGTAGAAAATGTCATCATAAATTTTTATTCGGGCAAATGAGGCTGCGGGTAAAAGCAAACAGCATCAATGTTTGAGTACAGACACAAAGAGGAAAAGGAGAGAAACCAAGAGGAACACACACACACACGCACACACACGTCATTTGTGGTTTCGCTTTTTATACATGCTTTCTGCAACAGTAATATGATTAAAAAAACATAAATGCTCAAGAAATATCCAGATTAATTTATGATAACCATGGCAATAAGCTATTTTCCCATTAAAAAATAAAGATAATTTCCCTAGCTGTAGGAGTTTTATTGGTTTATAGCACCTTGCTGCATTAATATAGTCACAGATCTGCATTTCAGTGCGGATTGTTCAATCAGATTTTACAGACAAAACTATTAATTTCATATGTAATGCATAATGTTCAGGCAGCCAGTCATTATAAAAGAAAGTCTTGTACCACAGCTGACTGTATCTTGTTTATGGCGTGACTACTCACCAAATAAATAAATAAATGGATGTGTGAAATATTGATTTCAGCTCAAATTATTTGACAATGTGAGAACAAACAAACTGCAAAACAATAATAAATAAAAAAAGACATGGAATTAGTGCAGCGATGTAGGAAATCAGTTGCTTGGGACAAATGTTTATCCAATCAGATTTTACAGGCAAAACTTTACATTTTTATAAGTAACGGATAATGTCAGCCAGTCATTAATGTAAAAAACAAATGCATTTGAGTCTTCAATCACAGCTGACTGTATAATATCTTGTTAACTTCATCTAATACATAATTTAAAAATTTGAGAACAAAGCCACAAAGCAAATCAAAACACAACTAGTGCAACTATAAATCATTTGCCGACAGATTAAAATCATTATACACAAATATGTGACTATAATGCTGCAATTGACCAATCAGAATCCAGTATTTCAGAGCGCATAATTAGATGCAAAACCCTTTTGCTTCAATGTCCAAAATGTTCATGTTCCTGTATTCCCATAAACAAGCACATGGAAAACACACACACACACACACACACACACACACACACACGCACACACACACACACACACACGTGTGCCCTGAATTCAGCACAGCAGGGAAGGTGGAGGAGTCGGATTTCTCCTGTACATCTGTGGGTCGGGTTTTGACTACATTGTGGGGCCCAAATGTTCCCATAAGGACAGTAAAATCTGGAATCAACCACATGGTGAGAAGCAACAATGGTCCCCATGAGGAGAATGGCTTAAATGCACATAAATAATGAAAATCTATAAATGCAGAAAGGTTTGTGTGAAGGTTAGTTTTAGTGTTAGGGGATAGAAATGATCATTAGCCCAGGACAAAATCAATACAAAATCAAGTCAATGCAAAATCAATACAAAATCCCCGTCATGGTGGAAAATGTCAGCACATTTCATACAGAATGACACCTTTTTTAAGTCAATTTGTTTTGCGTTTTTGTAATTTGTATTAGTTTAAATATATATATATGTCTATAGCTTTTATTTATTTTAAATTAAGTTTCAGTATCGAGCAAAAACTAACTGGAAATGAAAAATGTTGCTTTGGGAACTAGCTGAAATAAAATACGTTCATTTTTATTATGATTATTATTATATTTCAGTTAACGTTTATTTTATTCCAAGTAAAACATTTTGTTTTTTTTTATGATTTTAGTTTTAGTTTTAGTGAATTTAAGAAACCAAGTGAAACAAATAATCAGAAATATGATGTTGTGGATGAGGGAAACTGCACTGTTGCCTGTTGTTTCACACTGGGTTTCCGTGGCAACCCTAAGCTGGATTCAGCCTTCCTTCATACCCTTCCCACAGGAGCTAAAAACTTGCCAAGAACCAAATGCATGAAAAAGTGGCTTTGGTAAAAAAAAAGACCAATTACCTGCAACTCTAAAAAATGCTGGGTTGTTTTAACCCAATTTTGGGTCAAATATGGTCAAACCCAAATGTTGGGTTAAAAATGTAGTAATAAAATGTAACCCAACGGCTGAGTTTGTCCATATTTGGCCCAAAGTTGGGTTAAAACAACCCAACATTTTTTTAGAGTGACAATGCATTCTAACCACACATAACATATCTGAAATTATATATATGCCCTTATTAATAATAATAGTTTATTATACTCTGTAACCAACAATACTAATCTAAAATCAGTCCTCATTCCAAAAATTGGAGGCGGTGCTTGGTGTTTGGTTCAAAGCTTATTTGAAAATGTGACTTAAAGGGTGGATTATTATTATTAAAGGGTTCACCCCAAAATAAAAATCATCCCATAATGTACTCACCCTCAAGCCATCCTGTGTGTATATGACTTTCATCTTTCAGCCAAACACAGTCAGGAGTTATATTAAAGAATATCCTGGCTCTTCACAGCTTAATAATGGGAGTGAATTGATTTTGAAACCCCCCAAAAAAGTGCATCCATCCATCATAAAAGTAATCCATATGACTCCAGGGGGTTAATAAAGGTCTTCTGAAGCGAAGCGATGCGTTTTTGTAAGAAAAATATCCATATTTAAGACTTTATAAACTATAATCACTGGCTTCCGGGAAACGTGAGTACGCGAGTCTTGTTCCGGCGGAGGATGGCTTGAGGCGGGTGAGTAAATTATGGGGGGAACTATTCATTTAACTATGACTTTTGCTTCAATAAACTCCCAATTTACTGCTTATTAATAGTTAGTAAGGTGTTCAATTTAGGTATTGGGTGGATTAGGGGATGTTTAATATGGTCATGCAGAATAAGGCATTAATATGTGCTTTATAAGTATAAGTATTAATAAACAGCCACTATGCTAGTAATATGCAAGGTAATAAGCAACTAGTCAACAGTGAGAAATGGTCCCCAAACTAAAGTGTTACCCGAAAACTTAAACTTATTTTACAATGTGCAATGTGAAAATCAAAGAGAAACCAAAAGCACAACTACACTCTAAAAAATGCTGGGTTGTTTCAACCCAATTTTGGGTCAAATATGGACAAACCCAAACGTTGGATTAAAAATGTAACCCAACTGCTGGGTTTGTCCATATTTGACCCAAAATTGGGTTGAAACAACCCAGCATTTTTTAGAGTGTAATGTGCTCAAGCAATGACATGAAAAAAGTAATGCATGTCCAGTACAACTATTTATAGCATGTACATTTCGTCAATAGCACACACACACACTTCATATCAGCATCCATGCATTTATAGATCGTAGAACTGAGCTAAATGAGAAGTTGATATCGATCATCTCCGTGTCTCTGGTTCTTCAGCGAGCGTCTCTCCCTCGGGTCTGTGTGTATTCTAGACTGGAATATTCCTCCGAGGCCTGTTTGCATGGCGAGACATCGATGATTGGTGTTAAGGATGTAATTATGCAAAATGAATAATGGCTTGTCACTGATGCCCACCATGTCTGGAGATCATCAAGTATGAGTATGCAAGCTATCAGAATACACACCGCGTGTGTGTGGGAAGTTAACAATACTGACCTTTAACCTCTGCCAGGCGTGTGATTGACAGTCTCGGCATGATCGTGCCATAACCTTATCAACAGTGTGTGTGTGTGTGTGTGTGTGTGTGTGGAGTTCAGCTGCCAATCAATGGTTTAATGGAATCAGTGCAGCGTTTGAGATGCTCCTGTCAGTCGGGTAAACTGTCGGATCTGAATCCAGTGTGACGACCCTGAAGTGACCCCATTCAAACAGGAAATGGAATAGTCACACAGATTTTCTTTAAATTACAAAAATAAAGAAAAAATGTGAGTGGGGCATAACATTCTGCTGTGATAGCCGTTGAGGGTGGTTGCTAGGGCGTTGCTATGTAGGTGCTCTAAATCGTTTACATGCAATATTATACGTTTGATGTCATTGTAACATATTTGAATGTGGACTAGGGCTGAACGATACATCGAATTTTCATCGTCATCGCGATATGAACTCCCGCGATGAACACATCGCAACAGACAGCCTGACACGATGAATAATGCCTGGTTCAGATTAGCACTAATTTACACGTTTTTGACTCCTAAAATCTTGTCGTGGACAAGAAACATGTCAGACTACACGTTGCTTTCCGACCAGTCATCGCGTGCCGTCACACACACACATTCACTCGCAAACAGTCACTCGCACGCACAGACACACAAACACACACTCACTGTCCCTCGCTCACTCGCTCACTCACGCACGCACGCACGCACACACACGCTCACACTTTCACTGGCGCACACACACACTCACTGTTGCACTCACTCACGTCTCGCCTCGCTCACATATTCAACCCGTCGTGGAGGACCGTTAAAGAATTAAACATGCTATAGTCTTTCTGTCGTGAGGCATCGCAGACGCGACGTAGGTTGTCGCCCACTATGACACACTATACGATGACACGATCGAATCTTGCGTCCCGACGCCCGTTGTTATTACGAATCTCCACGACACCCATACGCCAAACAGATCGTGCCAAAATCGTGTATTCTGAACCAGGCAGGTAATAAACCTTTGACCTATCACGCAAAGAACCTATTGAAGCACTAAGACATGGGAACAGTATAGTTAACAATCACATTTATCGCAAGTCATATCGTCATCGCAATATTAAACAATATTATCGCACATCGCAGCTTTTTCTCATATCGTGCAGCCCTAATGTGGACAAACAAAAACTGAGACAAACTTAAAGGCCCACTGAAGTGTCTTGAAACGTGCAGCATTATTCAGTGTGTAGACATAACTTCCACTGAAACAGGAAACAAGGGCGGGACATATAGAACAGCTCCTCCCCGTTTTTTTTCACAGGTCAATTTTGAGATTTTTGGGCTATTTGTCTTCAATAACATGTCTTCTTTCAGACTTGTGGTGAAAAAAAGTCCAAAATACACATGTAGGTCTTTATTTTACTACACTTTGTCTATTTGCGTCTGTAGATTTCTCCGAAATTCAACAAAAGTTGGCGTTCAAATTCAACGCGCTGCTCCGCGATCTCTCTCTGCTTCCTTTAATCTCTCTCTCTCTTCTGTACAATGCTGTCGGATCCAAATATGGTCATTTCCTTTTTATCAGCAACCAATCGTGAAAGTACAATGGGCATTTAACTCTAAGGGCTAAATCTCATTGGCTGATGTCCATTTCTGACGACATGATTGGTTTAGATGCGTCACGTGACGCGCTCCGACATTTAGATGTGAGTTTTTGACTGTTTTTCTGCTCAGTTGAAGGCCATAAATGCTGTGTTATAAGTTTTGATGTGACTTAGGTGGTTTGTATTGTTGTTGCTAAAGATTTGATGAGATATTGTGTCTGTAAATAGTTGTTTCCACTAAAAAAGTATGAATTTTTACATTACAAATCTTTAAATGCCTTTTACTCAAAATTAGTTTTTTTGTCATTCTCCAGTAGAAACATCTCAGCATATGTAGCACCGATGTACACCAAACTCTCCAGTTATA